>NC_044981.1:114360384-114693588 GCF_008728515.1 Papio anubis | reverse complement strand
AGAGATATTGTGATAAATGAATTGAATAACAGAGTAATTTCACTACTACTTCTAGAAATACCTTTCAAAAGTCCTAGGAAGTTTAGCATTGTCATGAAACTTCCCTATAAAGGACTTAAAGTTTTATTTTCTTTCACAGCATCCTTTGAGTGTTACATTCTTTTTCTTTGTGGGTGGTTGACTGAGATTATTTTTCTTAAATGTAGAAAGTATGCCTGTAGCAGTCGTTTTCAAGGATGATGGCAAGAATGTGCATCAAACTTTTGTAATCAGGACTATGGAGAACAAAAGAGGATCCAAGTGAAAGACAAAATGGTTCTTCAGCACCCCAAGGGTCTGGTGATATGGTTTGGCTCTGTGTCCCCACCCAAATCTCATCTTGAATTGTACTCCCATAATTCCCATGTGTTGTGGGAGGGACCTGATGGGAGATAATTTCAATCATGGGGGTGGTTTCCCCCATGCTGTTCTCATGGTAGTGAGTAAGTCTCATGAGATCGGATGGTTGTATCAGGGGTTTCCGCTTTTGCATCTTCCTCATTTTCTCTTGCTGCCACCATATAAGAATTGCCTTTTGCCTCTCCCAATGATTCTGAGGCCTCCCCAGTCATGTGGAACTGTAAGTCCAATTAAACCCCCTTTTCTTCCCAGTCTTGGGTATGTCTTTATCAGCAGCATGAAAACAGACTAATACATATGGTATTCTTAACTTTTTCTAGTTCTTTATTTTATTTTTTAAAGCTTTAGTCTTGCGTGAATTTTTTCTGATGGAGATGCCATTGATTTTCCTTCTGTGGAAGGTATGATTTCAACATTACATTTTATGGCAAGGTGGATTTTGACCAGTTTTGCATCAATTTGCAAATTTGTGTCACCACTCCTGGTTGCTTGTATCAGGAATTGGCAAACTTTTCCTGAAAATGGCCAAGAGTTCATATCAAATAGTAAATATTTTAGGCTATCCAGGCCATATGGTCTCTGTCACAACTACTCAACTGTGTTGTTGAAGCTCTAAAGTAGCCATATGTAAATGAGTGTCTCTGGCTCCATTCTAATAAAACTTCATTTATGAGCACTGAAATATAATTTTCACGTCAATAAATAAATAAACTTGGTCTTACAGTAAAGATCTCATGCTCTTTTCACTCTCTGAAATAAGCCAATAAAGGGTCCTCTAGGGAATTTTTGAAAACAAAAAAATGCAGCAGAGCTTAGAAAGGGGCATTGTGGAGGTCCAGCACACACACAGTGTGCACACACACACATACCCATTAAACACACTCACAGACAGATGAACACACATGCACACCCATCACGCAAGACATTCACACAGACCCATAGACACCCTCCTAGCCAACACACGCGCAAACCAAGTGAGATAAATGTGCAGATAACATAATCAGAGCTAGCATTTATTGAGTGACTAAGGTTTGCCTTCCGCTGGCTAAGCATGTCACAGGAATTATCCTGTTCTTTTCTCATGACCACACCATGAGAGAGGTGCTATGGTTACCATCATTTTACAGATGAAGGAGCAGGCTCAGAGAATACAGTAGAAAGGAAGGAAAGAATGCATGGTTCTCCTCTCTGCACCTAAACTGTGCATACGATCGGAAAACTCACAAGCATTGCAGCTTAAATCTGTTGCTTTGGCAACTTTATCTTTCTGCCATACAGTCATATAGACGTCTACTCAGTTGGCAAATTGTAATGCAAACTAGTATGCTTGAATAGGCTTTCAGAACGGTCACCTGCCTAAACTGAGGCCTCAAAAGCTGCTACTGGGGTTGATGCCATTATCTCCTGACGCGCCTCTTTCTCTCCCCATCCCTACTCCATTTTCCACACTAGCACAGGAACACTTGCTAAAACACAAACCCCATCATGTCACTGCCCTCCTGCTAAAAAAATCCTGCAATGAGGTAACATAGCCTTATATCTTGAGCATGACATTATAGGTCATTAAAGAAGGCCTCAAAGAGCTCGGTGCTAGCTCTTACTGTTCCCTTTGGTCACTATTGAGATATTAATATTTCACTACCAAATAACAACACATGTAATAGACATACTTCTAACTCAGATTCTATTCTGTCTCTAGTCCCTCTTCATATCTATATCTGGAAAACTCCTCTCTTTCATACAAGACCTGGTTCACACATCACCTCTTGAGGTGCCCTCCCTAACTCCTCTGCCAATGTGCTTTATTTTAGCCCTTACTAAAGCAGGATGGCTTTGTTTCTATTAATATATACCCCTGCTAATGAGACTTCTACCTGAGAGCAAAGACTGCAGTTTACTAGTCTTTGTTCCCAAAA
This sequence comes from Papio anubis, assembly GCF_008728515.1. Lineage (NCBI taxonomy): Eukaryota > Metazoa > Chordata > Mammalia > Primates > Cercopithecidae > Papio > Papio anubis. The sequence goes on along the minus strand of NC_044981.1, from coordinate 114,691,273 downwards.
TAGCACGGTTCCCGGCATGTAATGACCACTCAAAATATTTTTTTTATTTTTGTTTTTCTTTATCATTGAGTGAATGGATGAAGTTCTGTGATGGTCTCACTTCAGTCTATCACTTTTCTTGCTGTTATTTGTGTATAATCTTTTGGAATATTTGTAACATTATGTGATTAACTCAAGGTCATTTTCAGAATTTCTGCACTTTGATAGGTGTACTTCTTTTACATCTGTTATTTGTTCTTGCTATTTTCCCTCTCAAAATGTTCTGTTTTTACTGGCTTCTCTCTGAACAAAGATATTTATGAGGCAGTGTTTCCTAGTGGTTGGATCCATGTGTCTAGGGTCGTGATCTAGGCCCACCACTCATGGCTCTGTGATACAGACAAGTTGCTTGTGACCACTTCTCCAGTTGTCAGTGGGATATGAAAGTTTGCCCAAGTCATGCAGAAGAGGCCATGCTCGCCTCATTCATCCCAGTCATTAACGAAGGCCTTGAGAGCTCAGTGCCAGCTCCTACTGTGTTCTCTTTACTAAAAAAATACAAAAAACTAGCCGGGCGAGGTGGTGGGTGCCTGTAGTCCCAGCTACTCGGGAGGCTGAGGCAGGAGAATGGCGTGAACCCAGGAGGCGGAGCTTGCAGTGAACTGAGATCCAGCCACTGCTCTGCGGCCTGGGCGACAGAGTGAGACTCCGAAAAAAAAAAAAAAAAGAAATATTAATAAGATTATTGAATAGTATTCTCCCACGAACTGTGTCACCCTTAACTTTGAATGTGTCCAGATGATTTTAATGAGAAAGCAACATGTGTGTCATGAAGAGGGGAAAAAATGGCTTCTTCAGCCCTTTTTGGAAGCAGTTAAGATATAAGTCATAAATTACAAAGAAGTTACTGAGAAAAAAGTGCAAATTTTTGCTGATGTCATAAACGTATATCTTATCTACCCCTCCATAACTCTAAAATATAAAAATAGTTTTTAAATTGCTTATCAAACCAGATATGAAAATTAGGACTAGTGAATATGTGAACTGATATGAGCTCCAAAAGTTTGCCAAATAACAAGTTTGTAGGCCTCCCTGAGTTTATTTGATCTATTTTTCACACTTATGGTTATAAAACTGCTTAGGATGTGTTTTATTTTAAATGAAATCAGCACCTAGCACCTAGAGGTCCTCGAGTATTGATTCTCCTTCTTCCATACTTCATTTACAAAGTTAACTTTTAATGGCAAAGACTGCAATTACTTTTGCACCAACCTAATAGAAATTGTGAGTTTGGAGGACTCCAAATTTACACTTATGAATGGCTGATTATCCAGCAAAGACTCCAAACAGGCGGCCTGGCGAAGAGGCTGAGTTGTACCAGGCTCTCCTCTGCTCTAGCAGAAATATGAATTTTCACAGTTGCCTGAGCTTCTTGGATAATGTTTGATATTCTTCTCTCTCTATTGAGAAAGAGAGAGAGAGAAAGAGGGAGAAGAATCAGGCTCATTACTACATTTTTTTTCTTTTGATTCTGTGCTTGGAGATTAATTTTAATGGATTCACCAGCATTGAAAATGAATATCTCTACTTAAAGGTCATTGTAATTATGTTCCAAAATAGGTCATATTTTTTGTATTGCCACCAGAAACAAATGTGTTGTGTATGTTTCTGCCACAGAGCATACCTTCTAACCATGTTTGTGTGTATGCCTCACAGAATCGTGTGGGTAATTCAAGAGAAAAACAACGTATCCAAAGAGGATGAAAATGCTGACGCTTATACATCTCGTTGACACTCATAGGATGCCTTAGGATCTTAAATGTATTTACCTTGTCAATGTCTGTGAATTTCATCTTAATATTTAAAGAACAGAAGCTACTGATGAACAATTTGGCTCTTCCTCCTCATAAGACCTATGGACAAAAGCAGGTGACCAGGTCCACAGGGCCAGAACTGGCAGATGGCCACTTCCTATCTTACTAGAGATGGGGTGTGGGAAGGAGAGGCTTATATTTCTTGGCATTATTTTTCACATCTTATTTCTTAGCCTCCAGAATTCCATGATTTTAAACAATTTTATCAAGCCGTGAAAATGATTCTTTGGTTTATCTTCCCAAAAAGGAAAATATAGATATTGACTGGAAAGCATTGGTTTCATCTCAAACATTTGAGCCTGTTTTTCAGTTCAGTTCTTAATTCTGCCCGTGTTCAAATCACCTGGTGCTCCCAAAAGCACGGGAGTACATGTTAGGCCCGCATGAGCTCCTGTTATTGGTGGAGGATTTTAAGAAGGGGAAGGAAGCAGAATTGGAGTCTTGTTCGATGTGATTAGTCTTTTGTGTTTTTCTGAAAATATTTGTCGTTTTATGTTTGCCATATCTACTTGCCTTTCCCTTGGAGTCATTAAGAAACAAAGCATGTTGCTATGCAGCGTGAGGCTTAACAGGATTTTGAGGTTTACAGATCCCCAAATCCTGCAGAGACACAGGTCTTGCTGGTAACATTTGGACAGAAGAAGATTCAAAAGCAGAATGAATTGACAGTCATATTTCTCTGCCAGAAGCGCCAAAAACCCTGGTGTTACCTTTAAGGGAAAGAAGAGCACAATCTGAGTTTGAAATATGATTTATGTCAGAAAAATCATAAACTGCACATGGGTTGTAATTTTTTTTTTCAACCCTTGAGACAAGCTGGAAACACAAAGCTTCAGTCCTAAGCAAGGTTTCTAAAAAAGGAAAGAGTAAAATCTATTCCTGCACTTCCAGCTGCAGTTCCAAGCGAAGGGATTGAAAAATCTAAACAAAACCAATGTGAAATTCATTGCAAAGCCAAGGCTTTCTATCACCACGTCTGGTTCAAAAGTGAGTTGTTATAGCAACAGGAGAAAAGTAAATGAGCATTTCACATTGTAAAATTATGCCTGCCTCTGTTCTAAACAGCCGCTGTCCAGGCAGTCAAATGAGCCCAAGTCATTTAAAGGAGAAGAATTCCATTTTAATTGTTGAGGCTTGCACGAAAGCTACCTTTCAAACCAAAAGTTCATTTCAATTAACCTTATTCCCCAAATCGATATAATAAATTCTCTGGCAGGATGAGACCGAGCAACGGCCTGTCTGATGAAGATGACCTCAGGAAAACATGGTGCCAAGGATTTCAGCTCTGAAGAATGGCCAAAGCGCTGCGTGGCACTGAGCTTGTGGCCCGGGCACAGAGCCTTTCACCTTTAAATCATTGTTTTTAATCCAGTATAGATTGGAAGCAGACGAGAGACCTTGCTTTTTAACGCTCGTTCACTGACCTGTATTAAATTGGATGTTGATCGGGGTCCAGCTTCAAATAGATGTCTATAGAGTGGATATTTTCTGATGCCCACACTGGCTTCAAGAAAGAGGCAGAAGGCTGAATGAGATTGGGAGGATTTTTTGTTTCGTTTTTGTTTATTCACTTCTGTAAATAAGCGCTCCACAGCTAACGGGTACAGTGTAAGGAGATTGCTTGGGTCAGTGGTTTTGTCATACTTGTCTTATAAGGAGCCTGTCTCAAGATTGACACATTTCTATTTAGTTAAGCATTTTATAATTATCAGTGTTGCAGATTATCACATTTAAATGAATTTGGAAATATGTAAAACAACAAGGGAAGGAAAACCAACCCTTAGTCCCGAAAAGTGACACTCCCACAAAGCCTAAGGCAAATTTTTATTATTAGCTATAAGTGATCTGCATAATTAGCCTTGGCTAATATTCCCTAATGCCTTTTGTTTAAAGAGACAGACACTTTGCATACACAGACAACTTTGCAATTCCTACAAATCATCTTCATTTTAGGAGTAAGAAGCACTAAGCAAGTTAAGATTGGCAATTTGGGATTCTAAGGAGAACCAAGCCTCATAAAGCCCTCACCAGGGGGGTGCTATTGTACACACAAAGGGAGGAGAAGGAACAGAGTGGAATTTAGAGCCCCAGTCTTGCCTCCATTGTTGAATGCATTGTTCGGGACTACCTGTAGACCCTCCTGACTCCCTATTTCTGAAGATAGAAAGCAATTGTTAATCTTGTGTCCCAAGCCTCAGTGGCATCAATCGACTTTGCCTGCTCCTAGAGCCTGCACCAGGAGTCCCAACATGACCGATGATCTGACTCATCCAGGAGGATATAACAGAAAGAGAGGTTCTCTGGCCCTCATAATTGTGATACTGATTCAGGAAGCCTTGGATGGAGTTTGGGAACCTGCATTTTTAATAAACTCGCCAAGGTATCATGACGATCATCAAGGCTTGCAAACCGTTGCCGAATCTTTGCCCACTCACTTTACCTGCAGGGATGTGGAGGGCCAGGAATGGGGATCACCACTGAAGTCAGCCCCAGGCGCTGGCTGGGACTGCTGCATAATATCCTGCGTGTATCCAACCCCATCTGTTCTTTTCCACAGGCAGTCCTCCCAGGGCATCTCATCCTTCAGATTTTCACAAATTCTGGAGCATTTTGATATAATTCTGTAATTTCTCCTGAGGAAATAGAGTGAAACCAAAACTCAGTGTCCTGGACCACCGGGCCCTTCACGACCTACTCCTTTCTGCAACCTCTTCTCGTACCCTCTGCTGATGATCCTCATTCTGCTTCAGCCAAACTCCTGTCTGCTTAGGGTATTCGTGTTGTTTTTGCCTTGGTCTTTCCCCAGATCATGGCTTGGCTGTCTGTGTTCCATTTCTCAGATTCTAACTTACATATCGCCTCCTCAAGCGGTCTCCTCGGATGCTCCATCTCCGTATAGGTACCTTACCCGCCATTCCGCTTCTGTCCTCCCCCACAAGTGACCCTCCATTACAAGATCGTGTTTCTTTCTTTCCAAGTCCTTAAAACACTCTGATAATATCTTCTCTATTATTTGTTCAGTGTTGATTGTTCCTCTTCCTGCACTAAAGTGTAACGTCCATAATGTCAGAAGCTCGCGGTTGCTATGATGAATTTCTGCCATCTCTCAGTCTCACACAGCTAGTATGGACCCAGGCTAAGCAACTCCAAGGCTCACATACCCTCCAAGGTGGAGGACAGAGATGGAGCACAATCCTTTCATTTCACTTGCCCGCTGGCGGAGCAGATGGAATCATTATGACTAGATACATTCTGAATGATAACTGTAAATTGAGGATTCTAAGTTTTATTAGAGTCGATACGATATTAAGTGGTTTTGTTGTTGTTTTTTGCTTTTGCTTTTTGTTACAGGTAGAAATATATAGGATCATTTTCCATCTCAGTGGCCTGTGTCTTCAGCACGGAGACATTCTTATTCTACAGTATAGTTTTTATCACTGGCCCAGGAGATTGACAATTCATTAACAAAAATAACATACAGTTAAAACAGGGGGAGGAGCATTAAAATGACACGGCATATAAAAATAAGAGAGGAGAAACTGGAACAGATCAGCCACCCTTTATCGGAACATATTTGTTAGATAGTAGGTACTTCTAACACTAAAACCCTAAGGACTCTTTATGACACAGTTTGGCATTAATGTTCAATTTATTTTAAATTCAGATTTTCTTTAAACACATCTAGGAATTGTCCCCTTTTTATTCCTCCAAACCCTGGCTCTTCTCCCCAGCCCACTCTCCCAATCCAGATACATATTTTTCTTAAAAAAAAAAAAAATTTCTTTCAAAAATTTTTTTGAAAGAGAACTGCCAAAGAGTTGACACTTGGCATGCGGTGATTCAAAAAATACACTGTCCCTTCTCACCACCCCTGATGTCTTTATCTGACAAAATCCATATGCTGTGTGGTCACCATGGCAACTAAGTAGGGTTGTAATTGCAACCCTGGAAAGCCCGTGGTGGTTTTTTTTTTCCCCCCCTCAAATTGTGGCATACGTTTAACCTCTCTGAAGTTTCAACAAACCATCTTTTAAATGACAAGGGTTGTGAAAAGTCTAATTTAGTCTGTTTGTTTGAAGGCACATTTCTTCCTTTTTTTAACTTGATAAACTAGCTTTAAAAGGGGGTGGGAGGAGTGGGAGAGGCTGCAGTATTTTCTGACCTCACCTTACAAAATTACACCTGATCATTTTATAACAGTAAAATCTAAATGTATGGCACTTCTGGAGAGTGCACAGACAGTGTCTTCAGACTGTGTAGTGAGAATCAAGCAAGGCTCCATGGAGGTACAATGGCAGACACAAAAGGGTCTTAAGGCCCAGGTTCCAAACCTCTGCCTTCCACCTGCCATCGAGAAAATTCTGCCTCCCCTGTGACCAAAGGCATGAATATTCAAACTAGAGGGCTACTAAATTAGTTTCTCATTAAAAACATTTTAGCTCAGGTGGGTTTTCTTCTTTACTTCTTCACAGTAATTTCTATAGTGGCTGCATTTTGTTCTCTAAATAGAGGAAGCGTGACTTTTGGAAAGATACATGGGCGCAGTCATGAGATCCCATGGGATGTGAGAGTAGTAAAGTGTCTGGTGAGGAAACTTGAAGAACCTAGTTCTGCTCAGCGAAGCGTGGTAGGTATTATGCCCAGAAGTCTATCCTGTAGCTGCCTGAAACTTCATGGTATTGAAGTAAAAGCAAAGGAATGGAATTCAAAAGACTTGGATTCTAGTTCTGGCTCAATTCCTTTCTAGTTGTGTGACCGTAACTCAGCATTGTGCAAATGCGCGGTTTGGCAATAGGAGCTCTGTGTACCTTTGAATCCACGCCTGCCCGGTCTGCCTGGAGAACATAAAGAGAGTCTGGCATAAACATATCTGCTTGAGGGACAAGAAACCTTCAGGGAAGGCCCCAGCCTGAAACAAGGGAAAACAAGGCAGCCCAGCATGGGTTGTCAGCAAGAGTGAGCAGAAAGCGGAGGGGAGATCTTGAATCCAGCAAATCAGTGAGTGCATCTTCCTCCCCGCTTCCCGACACCCATCCAAGGCATCATAGGACCCCTACCATAGTGCACCAGACAGCAGAGGCTGTGGCCAACAATGTTAAACCAAGAAAAGAGCCTTTTTCCTAGAGTGACAACACCCGTGAGGTATTAGTCCGTATTCACACTGCTATCAAGAGCTACCTGAGACTGGGTAATTTATAAGGAAAAGAGGCTTAATTGAATCACAGTTCTGCAGACTTAACAGAAAGCATGACTAGGAGACATCAGGAAACTTACAATCATGGCAGAAGGCAAAGGGAAAGCCAGGGCCTTCTTCTCATGGTTGCAGGAGAGAGTGTGAGCGAGCGGGGAACTGCCACACACTTTTAAATCATCAGATCTAGTGAGAGCTTACTCACTAACACAAGAACAGCATGGGAAATGGCCCCCATGATATAGTCACCTCACATCAGATCCCTCCCCTGACATGGGGATTACAGTTTGAGATGAGATTTGGGTAGGGACACAGACTAAACCATATCACCTGATTTGCCTGGGATAACCTTGACTTAGATGCCTATTGTCCTGGCATCATTATCAATAGCTCCTTCCCTTCATTATCAAAAGTGCTCGGATCTAGGTGTTAAAGTATGTGGCCACCTGCTTTTTGGAGATATTTCTGTGAGTTGAAGAAAGCCAGGAGGTGGTGCCACTTTGTAGAATGTGTCACCGGGTAGCTCCCAGGGTAGAACTGAGGAACTCTTCTCTGCTGAGGTGCCTGAAACAGATGCAGAGTGCTGAGTGGAGAACTCGGACTGTTACAACTGGGGATGCAGAGCAGAACTGTCGGTTGGTAGCACCAGAAGCATCATCACAACCCACAGAGTGGAGCCCAGGAGATTGGCCATGCGAGGGATGACTGAAAGGCCTGTGCATGGGAGAACATGTATAAGACACCCCACAAACCCTCGAATGTAAGGGGAAACTGGGTGGAGGCAGAGAACCATGGCTTTGCTATTGGAAAGTGGTGGGGTTGTTGACCACATCTTTCCCAGCCTAGAGTACTGTCAAGCTCATCCGTTCATGCCCCCCAGGTGAACGTGTAGGTGTGTGCAGTGTAGGAAGAGCATAGGAACAGCGGCACAGGCTTCACAGCACTCTTGGACTTTCAAGCGATGCTCCCAGTGGAGATCTTTCATCAGGCCCAGTCCCCAAGCTCGTTCTAGGCAATGTGTCCTTTCTGTCGGTCAGTTCCTCAGGACCGTCTGGTGGTCCCTTTGCTTCTCTCTCCCAGTCTCCTGCCCACAACTCCAGTGAAATCTCAGGGTTACAGAAAACAGTTTCCCTTTCCTGCCTCTGATTTCTTCTCATCTAGACACTCTGTCTAAACTCAAAAATTCCTTTTCCCTATGGCCTTATATTTCATCAAAATATACATATCAAATAGTAATATTTTATGCTTTTTATTTTATTATATATTTAAATGTATTTAAATATATCTTATATTTTATTAATATTTATATTGAAATATAAATTTATTTAAAATGTACAGACAAATTCTGGACATACTCTCCACCTACCCTCATAGCTCCCTAAAACACAGAGCCAACTTCCTTTTTAAATGGAAGAAAGAGAGATGGAAAATTATAAGGAGAAAAATAGTACATTGATTTCCCGTAACAAATTACCAGAAACAAAGTGACTTAAAACAACACAAATTTATTATTTTACAGTTTTGCAGGTCAGAAGTCTGGGTGGGTGTGGATGGGTCCTCTGCTCTGGGTCTCATGAGTCCAGAATCAAGGTGTTAGCCACCCTGGGCTCTTACATGGAAGCTTGTGTGTGTGGCAGGGGAGGATCTGCTTCTAGGTTCATTCAGGCTATTGGCACAAATCAGTTCAATGTGGCCATAGGTCCCCCTTTCCATCCTGGCTGTCAGCTGGATGTCATCATCTACCTTTAAAGGTTGTTGGTTCCCCAGCTCATAGCCCCTGTAATGGTTAATTTTATGTATCTTCTTGACCGAGCAACAGGACACCCAAATATATGGCCAGACATCGTTCCAGGTGTTTCTATGAGAATGGTATGGATGAGCTTAGCATTTGAATCAGCAGACTTAGTAAAACAGATGGCCCTCCCTAATGAGGGTGGGCCTCATCCAATCAGTAGAAGGACTAAAGAGACCAGAAGACTGACCCTCTCCTAAGTAAGAAAGAATTCCTCCTGCCTAACTGCCTTAGAAATAGGACATGGGTAAAGACTATATGACTAAAACACCAAAAGCAATTGCAACAAAAGCCAAAATTGACAAATGGGATCTAGTTAAACTGAAGAGCGTCTGCACAGCAAAAGAAACTATCATCAGAGTGAACAGGCAACCTAAAGAATAGGAGAAAATTTTTGCAATCTATCCGTCTGACAAAGGTCTAACATCTAGAATCTACAAAGAACTTAAACAAATTTACAAGAAAAAACAACCCCATCAAAAAGTGGGTGAAGGATATGAACAGACACTTCTCAAAATAAGGCATTTATGCCCCCAACGAACATATGAAAAAAAGCTCACCATCACTGGTCATGAGGGAAATGCAAATCAAAACCACAATGAAATACCACCTCACACCAGTGAGAATGGCGATTATTAAAAAGTCAGGAAACAACAGATGCTGGTGAGGTTGTGGAGAAATAGGAACACTTTTACACTGTTGGTGGGAGTGTAAATTAGTTCAACCATTGTGGAAGACAGTGTGGCAATTCTTCCAGGATCTAGAACCAGACATACCACTTGACCCAGCAATCCCGTTACTGGGTATATACCCAAAGCATTATAAATCCTATGTTTATTGCAGCACTGTTTACAATAGCAAAGACTTGGAACCAACCCAAATGTCCATCAATGACAGACTGGATAAAGAAAATGTGGCACATATACACCATGGAATGCTATGCAGCCATAAAGAAGAATGAGTTCATGTCCTTTGCAGGGACATGGATGAAGCTGGAAACCATCATTCTCAGTAAACTAACACAGGAACAGAAAACCAAACATTGCATGTTCTCACTCATAAGTGGGAGTTGAACAATGAGAATATAGGGACACAGAGAGGGGAACATCACACACTGGGGCCTGTCGGGAGGTTGGAGGCAAGGGGAGGGAGAGCATTAGGATAAACACCTAATGCATTCAGGGCTTAAAACCTAGATGATGGGTTGATAGGTACAGCAAACCACCATGGCACATGTATGCCTATGTAACAAACTTACACATTCTCCACATGTATCCCAGAACTTAAAAGAAAGAAAGAAAAAAGACATGGGTTGTTTTGTTTTGTTTTGTTTTGTTTTGTTTTGTTTTGCGTGCAGACTCAAACTAAAATGCTGACTCTTCCTGCGTCTCTAGCTTGCCAACTCACTCTGCAAGTCTTGGGACTTGTCAGCCTCCATAATTATTTGAGCTAATTTCTTATAATAAATCTCTCTTCATCTTCAAAGCCAGCAACAATTGGCTGTATCCCTCTCACATGTTGAATCTCTTTCACTTCCTTTTCTGATGAATCTTTCTTCGCTTACAAATGGAGAAAGTTCTCTGCTTTTAAGGCCTTATGTGATTAGATTGGTTCCTCCCAATAATCTCCCTATTTTAAAGCCCAAAGTCTTAATTTCATCTGCAAAGTCTCTTTCACTATATCGTATAGCATAACCAAGGTGTATCAACAGAGGGTAGGTCACAGGAGCCGAGATTCTGATTACCTGCAAACTTAGTATCTCAAGAGTAGCCAGCTACACTACCCTTCTTGTAGTTCCTTGTTCAACCCCAGCCAAAGGGGAAACCCCGAAGAAACAAGTGAAGAAATATAAAACGGAAAACACCCAAAGCACATGCTGAGGTGAGGATCAAATTAGGATGGTTGAAGAGTTCAGCGGAGAGTGTTGTAACTTTGCGTACAGAACAGGCGGTGTACAGCCACGTCCCTACAGCCCTTGTCTAATGTTTGCATAATCCCTTCTCAGAGGAGGCCACCGCAGCCCCATGGCAGTCACAGATGTTATAAAGAACAGCCAGGAGCAAAAAACACAGTCCTCATTCTTAAAGGATCAGCCTAGGAAGAGAACGGGAAGATGGAGCAGAGGAATGAATCAGAAAGCAGCAAGACATAGGAGAGAAGTGGTGCCGGATTGGGAATGATGTTTGCCGAGTTTTCGATGTGTTTTCTTTCTTTTTTTTTTTTTTTTTTTTTTTTTTTTTGGTGATGTATAAATTTAAATGCACAGAGTCAGAGCGAATATGAGCATATATGACATCCCAATTAACCTTGGTGACTCTCTAGCACTGAGAAGCCACTTTAACCTTAATACCAGCTGGTGACCTTGGCCTGAATCTTCAGAAATCGCTCACCTAGTCAGACAGGGTGTCCTCACTATAATGCCATGAAGTTGCTGTGGCAAAGTGGTAGGAGACAGTGGGGCTGAAAGAGAAGAGGGGATGATAGACAGAAATCTTGGAGTAATATCCACGTTCTTTAACTTGAATTGAGTATATAAACTAGAAGCTTAAAAGTAGAGGTCAGTGTGCTCTCAGGCAGTTATTAAAATTATATTCTCCTTCTTCTCCCATCCAGTATTGCAAAGCTGTTTTTGTAGGAAAGAAAGCAATTCATGTTTCATATCTGCTGTCATTATAAAAGAAGTCACAGCTACAAGTCTAGACTTTTATGTTTATTTCACACGGACTTGTCCTTATAAAATAATCATTGTTTTATGCCAGCTCTGCTTTATTGATCTACTATGTACCTGAAAATATTTAGATAGGGGAAATAAGACTTTCTTCTCTTTCCAGCATGCAGAGAAAAATTGTCCTACACTCCTGAGAATATTATAAACATCTGATATTAGAAACACATCGGAGTTATATTTTGTATTTATCAAGATCAGTTTCATATATGCCTCATATTGAAAGATTTTACTACTTCCCTCATTAAGAAAAAAAAAGTTATACCTTCAGTTATGAGTCATTTTTGTTTCTACAAAATAAGGAAAAAGAAAGACAAGGGAAAGTGAAGGAAGAGGAAAAGGAGAAAAAGGGAGAAGAGGGGAGTAAAGAGAAGGGAGAGGGAGTAAAGAAAGGGAGGAGGGAAAGATACAAGGAGAGAAAGAGATAAAGAAGGAAAAAGAAAAAGGAGAAGAAATTATTTATAGTTATCTGGATTTTATAGTTCTCCTATGAGCAGGTGGTTCGTATGAGGAAGCACAGGGGTTAAAATATTTATGGCAATGACTGTGGAGTCACCAGCTAGTGAGCACTGGCCTGGAGGGAAAATTCTTACATTCTCTAGCCTCAGCTTGTAATGGTGCTTCCATGATTCATTGTCCTATAACCAAATAATTTTGGGGGTAGTTCATGGCAGATGTCCCTGGCTATAAATCATTTTTATATGCTCTAGGAATCACTTCTTTTTATCTGTCTTACAGATGAAAATGTTAAGTGTAGCTTTCAGGTGCCAATGTACTACATTCGTTAATATTGATAGGAGGGTAAGCCCTCTGTGACTCAATATTAACCTTTAATATTTATTTTATTACTTATGCAAGATAATTCAATGGCCCATATTTTCTGTTGATGAGTGTGGATTGTACTTTTTCTTGCTTTGCCTTCCTATCTGGCTGTTGTCACAAAGGGTAGCCATTTGTACTGGGGTGTGAGAAGGAGGCCTCTGCATGAGAAGCCCGTGTTAGCTGATTTATCTTTAATGCTTTCTCCAAACACTATAATTCACCCAAATTAGATTTTGAACATATTTTTTGCCCCATGTGAAGTATCTCCTTTTTTTTTTGGTTACTTGCTGGAACGGAATTCTAAACTGTTATACTTTCAATGTCTCCCAATGTTTCTTCAGAGGTTTTTATGTATTGAACAAAAAGTTTTCAATCCAGATCAGAAGGATCATTTCTTATGTCATCTCCTAAGAGTTTTATAATTTTGCATTTTACTCTAAGTCTTTAATATACCTGAAATTGATTCTTATTTATGGTGTAAAGTAAACATCTAATTCCATTTTTCAAATGACCCATTTCAAAGTTAGTCCCAGATTATTTATTGAAAAGTTGCAAACCCAGAAATAAAGCCACACATCCACCAGTATCTGATCTTTGATGAAGTTAACAAAAATAAGCAATGAGAAAGGACTCCCTATTCAGTAAGTGGGTGCTGGGATTACTGGCTAGCCATATGCTGAAGAATGAAACTAGATGACTACCTATCACCATACACAAAAATTAACTCAAGACGGATTAAAGACTTAAACTTAAGACCTAACAATATAAAAATCCTAGAAGAAAACCTAGGAAATGCCCCTTCAGGACCTTGGCCTTAGCAAAGAATGTATGACTAAGTACCCAAAAGCAATTGCAACAAAAATGAACATTGAGGCTGGTGGCTCACGCCTGTAATCCCAACATTTTGGGAGGCCAAGGTGGGCAGATCACCTGAGGTCAGGAGTTCAAGACCAGCCTGGCCAACATAGTGAAACCCTATCTCTACTAAAAATACAAAAATCACCTGGGGGTGGTTGTGCATGCCTGTAATCCCAGCTACTCGGGAGGCTGAGGTGGGAGAATCACTTGAACCTGGGAGGCAGAGGTTGCAGTGAGCTATACTCCAGCATGGGTGACAGAGTGAGACTCCTCCTCAAAAAAAAAAAAAAAAAAAAAAAAAGGGAAAATTGACAAGTGGGGCCTAATTAAACTAAAGAGCTTCTGCACAGAAAAAGAAACTATCAACAGAGTAAACAGATAATCTACAGAATTGGAGAAATATTTGCAGATTATACATCCAACAATAGTCTACTATCTAGGATCTGCAAAGAACTTAAACAAATTAACAAGCAAAAACCAAATAACCCCATTAAAAAGTGGGCAAAGCCATGAACAGATATTTCTCAAAAGAAGACATACAAGCATCCAACAAACATATGAACAAATGCTCACCATCACAAATCATGAGTGAAATGCAAATCAAAACCACAATGGGATACCACCTCACACCAGTAGGAATGGCTATTATCAAAAAGTCAAAGAATAACAGATGTTGGTGAGGCTATAAAGAAAAGGAAACACATACACTGTTAGTGGGAATGTAAATTGGTTCAGCCAGTGTGGAAAGCAGTTTGAACATCTCTTGAAGTACTAAAAATAGTGCTACCATTTGATACAGCAATCCCATTACTGAGTATATACCCAGAGGAAAATAAATCATTCTGCCAAAAAGACACATATGCTCATATGTTCATTGCAGTGCTATTCACAACAGCAAAGACATGGAATCAGCCTAGGCGCTCATCAAAAGTGAACTGGATAAAGAAAATGTGGTACACATGCACCATGGAATACTATGCAGCCATAAAAATAATGAAATCTTGTCCTTCCCAGCAACATGGATGCAGCTGGAGGCCATAATCCTAAGCAAATTAATGCAGGAACAGAAAACCAAATAGTGCATGTTCTCACTTATAAGTGGGAGCTAAATATTGGGTACACCTGGACGTAAAGATGGGGACAGTAGACCCTCAGGACTACTACAGCAAGGAAGGAGGGAGAAAGGCCAGGTTTGAAAAGTATCCATTGGGTACTATGCTTAGTACCTGGATGACCAGATCAATTGTACCCCAAACCTCAACAACAAGCAATATATGCATGTAACCGACCTGCACATATACCCCCTTAATCTAAACTATAAATTAAATTTTTCTAAAAATGAAAAAAGACAAAAGTCGTGCCATGCCCATTGGTCAGCAACAATAAGTCATGTCTCCCCGGTTTTATGCTCCCAAACCACACAATCTTAATCTATATGTTTCATCATAATCCTCAATTTCTGGTAAATTGAGTTCCCCACTCTTCGTTTTCTCTTTTTAAGATGTATGTTTTTTCTTGTCCTTTTGTTTCTCCATATACATTTTAGAATCAGTTTATTTTGTTCCACAAACAATCAAATGGACAAAATCTGCCAGGATTTGGATTGGAATTGATAGATAGATCCATTTGTTAAAAATTAGCCTTATTATAATTTTGCATTACACTATTTTGGAACATATCAATTTTGGGGGAGAGGGGAGTCTTTAACATTTTCAAATAAAGTTTTAAGATTTTTCCATAAAGTACAAAAGTAGCTGGATTTATTCTTAGGAAATTTTTATTTTGATACTATTATAATAGTATCTTTTAAAACTAAATTTCACAATGTGTAGAAGAAATGCAATTTATATTTACATCCAAACAACTCTAAGAAACCCAAATTATCCAGGCCATTCACTTTCTTAATAATTGTAATACTTTTTCTGTAAATTCTGGGATATTTTGATATAGATGATCTTATAATCAGCTAGTAATGATAATTTTATTTCTTCCCTGCTAATTATTTTACTTCTTTCTTATCTTACTGTGTTGTATCCACTTCCAGTTCCACACTAAATGGAAGTTAATGTGGGTACTTTTTGATGCTCTTCATCTTAAAGGGACTATTTCTAATATATCACATTGAGTATAATATTTAATTTATTCTGATAGTCATCCCATCTTTTTCCCGTCTTCTCTAACCTCATTTTGCTAAAATTTGAATGTTACCCAACACTTTTTAATGAAATTATTGGGATCATCATGTTATTTTTCTGTCGTGATCTGCTAATATGATAAAATATATTAATAGATTGTCCTATGTTAAACTACCTTTGCACGTCTGCGATAAACCTAACATGGTCATCATTTATATTCTTTGCTGGATTCAGTTTGCTAATATATTTAAGATTTTTACATCTATTATGTATTAATTAGGCTAGAAACTAAGCTACTATAACAAAGAGAACCAACATATGTAGCACACATAAGACAGACATTTACTTTTCTCTCGGGTACAGGTAAGAGTCTGGAGTAGGGGAGTGGTTTGTGGCTGGCAGAGCTGCTTTGTGTATTCAGTATTTGGCTTCCAAGTCATCATTATTTCTCGGCCAGTTCAGAGAAGGGCAGAGTGTCCTGAACAGTCTTTATAAAAAGACGACCAGGAAATTACCCTCCCCACACCCATTCATATCTCATTCACCCAAAGCTAACTTCATGGCTGCAGATACCTGAAAGTCAAACAGAAAAATATTTTCTGTGGCCAGGTGTCCATGAACCCAGGTTGTATGAAGTTCTGTGTGAATGCCCATCACTAACAGAAACAAAGAGCAACTTAAAGGCGGGAGATAGTTAACAGTTTCCAACACATACGGTCACGAGAAAGACTGCGCTGTAATTTGTTGTACTATCCTCAATTTGGGTTTTGACATGAAGATCATGTTAGCTTCCACCCCACCCCCCGCCAGAAAAAAATTAGTTTGATAAATATTCCATCTCTTCCTACTCTTTAGTATAAGGTGGGTGACTTTGTAACTTTAAAACAAACTTGGTAGGACTTACGGGTAATAAGTACTACCTGGCGTTTTCTTTATTTAATGATCCTGAATGCTCACTAGATGTGGCCTTTCTATTTATTCTCGAGTCAGTTTTGGGGGATATTGGATATGTTCTGATATTCAACATCATCATCATAATTTTGTTCTAAGCTTTCTCTAAATTTTATCACAATTTCTTCTATAACCCGTGAAGTTCTTTTTAGAAGAGGAACATTTCCATAAATGCAAAATTCAAAATACCATCTATCGTATACAGAGCAAGACTCCGTCTCAAAAAAAAAAAAAAAAAAAAAAAAAAAAAAAAAAAAAAAAGAAGAGGAAATTAGAAAAAAAAACAAACAGATATCTGCTTTTAATTTCAAAAACAACACAGGAAAGATAAATCATCAATGTTTTATTTCAAAAAAGTTTGTCTACAAGTGGTAGTGAGAATTGGAGTGGAAAAAATTTGGAGAGAAGGGACATTTCTCTTAATATACCTTTTTTGTACAGTTTTTACTTTTGGAGGCATGTTAATGCTTTATATACTCAAAAGAATAAAATCAACTAGGTTGGGAAGAGAGGGAAAAATAAAGTTAAAAGCAAATAGAGGCCGGGCATGGCGGCTCATGCCTGTAATCCCAGCACTTTGGGACGCCAAGGCAGGTGGATCACGAGGTCAGGAGATCAAGACCATCCTGGCTAACACAGTGAAACTCCGTCTCTACTTAAAAAATACAAAACATTAGCCAGAATGGTGGTGGGTGCCTGTAGTCCCAGCTACTCGGGAGGCTGAGGCAGGAGAATGGTATGAACCTGGGAGGTGGAGTTTGCAGTGAGTTGAGATTGCACCACTGCACTCCAGCCTGGGTGACAGAGCAAGACTCCATCTCAAAAAAAAAAAAAAAAATAGAAACAAAAAATGAACTTAATTTATTTCAAATGAATACCATAACTACACTGAAAGAAAATTTAAAAGAACTAAGTAACTCGTTAAAACAGTATATGATTGTATATTCGCCGCATAGGAAAAGTTGTGGCACAAGAGCTTCAAACAAATCTGTCATTCTGTTTAGTTTATTTTATTTTCTATGATGGCATAGATAAAGCAATTCTGAAACAATTTATATTATGGGATCCAACCAGCAAGTAAGTGTGTCAATTTTGTGGGCAGCCAGGTTTGTCATTATGAAAGAAGGGACATACAAATATGTAATGAGGGTGAACAACAAAGAACCCTGTGAGACCAGACACAGTGGCTCACGCCTGTAATCCTAGCATTTGGGGAAGCCAAAGAGGGCAGATTTCTTGAGCTCAGGTGTTCAAGACTAGCCCCAGCAACACAGTGAAAACCCATCTCTACTAAAAATACAAAAACTAGCCAGGCATGGTGATGTGCACCTGTAGTGCCAGTAATTTGTGGGGCTGAGACAGGAGGATTGCTTGAACCCAGGAGGTCAAGGCTGCAGTGAGCTAAGATCACACCACTGCACTCCAGCCTGCATGACAGAGTGGGACACTGTCTCAAAAAAAGAAAGAACCCTGTGGGATGGATTGGAATTGTAGCAATCAGTGTAAATTCATAATTTCTACAATAAGCATACTTGTGTAGGTAATGCATGTAATATGAGCATATGCATACATGTATGTGTCCACATAGGTATATATTTGCCTGTGTGTGTATATATATGCAGATATTTTCTAGCTCTAGTCAATAAAAAGGCCTAGAAACAAAGACATCCTAGTAACTATGAACACACCTAGCACTCTGATCTTAGATTCTAATGCCGTGCCTCACTAAAAGAAACCATGGCTCTGTTGAACAAGGGCTCACGACATTACTTTAAGAAATAAATTCTGGGAAAAGAAAAACTTTTGATGAATTAAACTTAACAGAATTTATTTGACCAAAAAAATGATTCATGAATCAGGTAGCACTCAGAACCAGAAGAGGTTCAAAGAGCTCCACCCAGGAGCATAAGCAGTGAGCTTCCATAGGCTGAACATGGAAGCCAAGCAGAGAAGCCATCTGACTGGTTAAGCAAGACGTTTGCCTTACTTGGACATGGTCTGATGAGTTGGCTGACTGTGATTGGCTGAAGCACAGCTGCTTATGATTGGCTGAGATCTGCTTTTTTGTTACATAAGTTAGACTCCTAAGTTAGATTTCAGTTTGTTTCAGTACTGCCTTAGGTTGCAGTTTCTTATACAGAAACGTAAAGTACAGAGACAGTCTTGGGCCAATGGCCTCCTGCTTATTTAGCCACTGTCAATCATGTTTTTATTTGCAGGTTATTTGATTCGTCACTCCCCGACTCCATTGTCTTTAGAACGTTATATTTGTCTTTGGTATTGTGCAATTTTCTATCGTGTATTTACTTTTAACTTTGTTTATTTATACTACCTAGTATAAATGGCACAAAATGGTATATAAATATTACAAATATATATTCAGTATAAAAATAAGGAAATTAGTCATTAATTCTTCAAATGTTGCTTCTGCCCCATTTTTTCTTCTCTTTCTGGATTGCCAGTATGATATGCTTTTTACCTTCTCACTCTGTTATCTATGTTACTTGTTTTTTAGATTTCTCATCTCTTTGTCTCCATTTTATTCTGGAGAATTTCTACAGTTCTAGTTTCAAATTCATTAATTATCTCCAAGTTATGTATAAAAACTCTCATTAACTGAATTTTTAATCCCAAAGACACTTTATACAGTGTCTCGAAGTTCTATTTGTTTGTTTCTTTTTCAAATATTTGCTCTTTTTTTAAAAAAAAAAAAGTCTCTTGTTCTTTTTATTCATGTCGTCAAACTTGCTGGGAGTTTTTTTACCTATTAAACATAATTATTTTATATTCTGTTCTTGACAATTCTAATATCTGAAAACTTGCAGATCTTATTTTACCCTCTTTTCTTTCCTAATACTTGTGCTCTTGCTGCTGTTTTGTGATTGTTTTTTCATTCAGTCTCACAAGGGGAGTGTAATTGCTGGTTCACCCTACACTATGCAGGTAGACAATTCAGATGCCTCCTATTGCAAGATCTCATATGAGAGATCTTGGATGAACTCTGGCTTTCTTTGTGTTCTGCTCTGTACGTTTCATTAGTTTGTGAAAATGGATGCTAAGTTACATTCTGATGGTAAATGCCATTGAAACCAAGGTCATCTTCAGTGCTTGGCTTACCTTTCTAGATTCTTGCTTTAACTTGGTTTTGACCTTTCAGTCATAAACTATTTTTAGCATTTTATTTTGAATTTTTAGTTATTTTCAACAGGGGGGTTAGTCAAGATATCTGGCCCACCATACTGTTGGAAAGAAACTTTTACAAGTCGCCTGTATATATTTTAGTCAATCTTATATATTTATGGTTTATACATTATTTCATTTAAAAAGAATTTAAAATGTACAGCTAAAATGCCACCTTACCTAACATGTTCATGTCACGTTGAAAAAATAGTAGCAATACCAGGGCCAAGTCTCACTTCTCCCAACCCCTGCTTTAGTGTCTTCTACAACAAAGGAGTTGGCAATAAGAAGGGGTTAGGAGGGAGGTGTTAATCCAGGGCCTGCGATTTAATGCCATTGTAAGTGGAGTTTGTGAACATAATGCTCCTGGGCATGTGGCATACCTTCTGTCCCTGTGCAACTTCTACTGCCTTGAAACTCTCAGACCCAATTTTCATTCTAGGTGTTTTCTTAAGACAAACCCTCAGTCTGGGAAATTCACCAAAACTCAGTTTCACATACAGACATACACTTGATTTCCACCAATGATAATATTTGGTTAGACTCACTTTTTTGTTAAATATATATATCTCTAGCATGAGACAATGTAAATCATAATTAAATAATATTTTCTGATGATTCTGTGTGCACCATTGTCTTTAACAAACGTGTATTACCCATTGAATGGTTGTATCAGAGTTTGACCAGCATTTTGTTTTTAGTACATTCATGTTGCTTCCAACTCTTTTCTCTCACAAACTGAGGCTCTGTGAATGCCTCTATACTTCATCTTTACTTAATGTCTTTAATTATTTGCTCAGAATAAATTCTCAGAATTTAAATTGTAAGTTCATAGGGCATGCGTGCTTTTGAGGCTTGATAGTTCCTACCCACGTGGCTCCCTGAGGAGTTGTGTGAGCTTACCTTCGACGGTGGCCCACAGAAATGTAGTGATGGAGGCTGGCTTTTTAAAGGTGACATATGGGCCGGGCGCGGTGGCTCAAGCCTGTAATCCCAGCACTTTGGGAGGCCGAGACGGGCGGATCACGAGGTCAGGAGATCGAGACCATCCTGGCTAACACAATGAAACCCCGTCTCTACTAAAAAAAATACAAAAAAACTAGCCGGGCGAGGTGGCGGGCGCCTGTAGTCCCAGCTACTCGGGAGGATGAGGCAGGAGAATGGCGGGAACCCGGGAGGCGGAGCTTGCAGTGAGCTGAGATCCGGCCACTGCACTCCAGCCTGGGTGACAGAGCGAGACTCGGCCTCAAAAAAAAAAAAAACAAAAACAAAAACAAAAAAAAAAACAAAATAAATAAAGGTGACATACTCAGAGCTGATCCTTTGATTAATTTCTAATAAAAAATTTTTCATGAGATTTTTTTTTTGTCTGGCTCTTTCCTTGGTTTAAATTTATGAAAGGTATGCTATAGCACTCTCAGTATTATGCCTGCTTAAAGATCTTACAAAATATCCAGGCTTCCCTGTTCCTTCCACTTTATAAAAATTTAGTATCTGAGTTACTGCAGTTTCTCAAATTACAGACACATCTTTGCTTTGACAAAACCCTAACCATCACACGCTGACTAGCAGTCTTTGGTAGTTTCATCATTAATTTGAACTAAATAGCCGTGTCACAGTAAATAAACAGACTATTTTCCTATTGTTATCTCCTCGACTGATCGTTTGTCCACAGATCCACTGGTGGTAATTCATAGTGAGACCTCTGTCACTAATGTGCTGTAGCAAGACTATAGCTTTTCTGACACTAATTCTGCTTGGATCTGGTCACATGAGAATCCAGGGATATGATTTCTAGCAGATAACATTGAAATATTGATCTTATAAAGTAAACTGGAGGCTGGCCACACAGCATGGTTTTAAATTTGTTTCCCCTTAATAGGAGACAGGATTTTTGTTCATTAGATCTCTTGCTGTCCTAGGGTTAGACCTCACTGCCTAGCTCTTCCTGCTGTTGTGATTATGCTGTGTAAAATGACATTTCTACATAAAGAGCTTTTGGCTGGGGGGAACATACCAGCTAGTATAGATTTGAAATGGCTATTTCTTTCTCACCATGAATGGAAAGACATTTTAAGCATATGTAGCTCCTTCACAAGCTAACATCTGTCAGTTGCACCATGCACAACTTCATCAGCTGGGAATTAAAACCCATTCATAATACTCCTGTTTGCAAACTTCTGTCTTTGAGGCTATTGAGGTTGTATATTCTACTGCAAAAGAAGAAAGGGCTAGTATGCTGAAGAGAGCCTCAAATTTTGAAGTTAATAGTTGAAAATTGCATGTGGGTGGCAATTGCATGAAAGCTAGTTTTCTGAGTAGAAGTTGGGAAACTTGGATGTGCAGCCCCTTGAATCATTCCTGATCTTATCAAAGCTTATCTTTTCTTAAACATTGTATGGATTTTTCCAGTGGTTTATGTTTATTTGGTTACAATGAGGACCTTTCAAAAAGATTTTATGTTGACTTTCCTTGTGGATTTCAGCCTAACAATATCGAAAATATTAAATTTAGAGGAGATCAATCTCATAAAAACTGAGTCAGAAAAAGGAGGCCAATGATTACTCTTAATTTGGTATGAAATTGTAACCAGACTCATAAATACCTGTGTGACCTATAAAAAAGCAGCATAAAAAGGAACAAAATAATGGCATTTGCAGCAACCTGGAGTTGGAGACCATTGTTCTTTTTTTTTTTTTTTTTTTTTTCCCCCTGAGATGGAGTCTCGCTTTGTCGCCCAGGCTGGAGTGTAGTGGCATGATCTTGGCTCATTGCAACCTCTGCCTCCTGGATTCAAGTGATTCTTCTGCCTCAGCCTCCCAAGTAGCTGGGACTACAGGCAAGCACTGCCACAGCTGGCTAATTTTTGTATTTTTAGTAAAGACAGGGTTTCACCATATTGGCCAGGCTGGTCTCGAACTCCTGACCTCGTGATCCACCTGCCTCGGCCTCCCAAAGTGCTGGGATTACAGGCGTGAGCCACTGCACTAGGCCAGAGACCATTGTTCTAAGCGAAGTAACTCAGGAATGGAAACCCAAAAATCATGTTCTCACTTATAAGTGGAGCCAAGCTATAAGGACACAAAGGCATAAGAACGATATAATAAACTTTGGGGGCTTGGGAGGAAGAGTGGGAAGGGGGTGAGGGATAAAAGAGTACACATGGGGTACAGTGTACACTGGGTGACAGGTGAACCAAAATGTCAGAACTCACCACTAAAGAACTTGTCAATGCAAACAAACACCAACTGTTCCCCGAAACTCTTGAAATTTTTTAAAAGAAGAAGCAAAGAGAGAGTCTACCCACTGATAACAAGAGTTTAGATAAAGTGCTTCTGCATTTTTTTAATACTTTCAACTTTTAGTTTAGATTCAAGGAGTATGTGTGCAGGATTGTTATCTTGCCATAGTATTTGTGCAATTATATGTTTTTATTGTAGAATTGAAGTCTATACTTTTGTTGTTCTTTGGAAGAAATTGAATAGTTGTAATTTTCAGAGTAAGCTTATAGAATTGATTTAGGTAATACTCAAAAATTTGAAGGATGCAGAAGAATCACCTGTGAGATTTGTTTAAATTGCAGATTTTGGGGTGCCATCTCTCATAATTCTAATCTGATATACCATGAGTGGAGCTAAAGAATCTACCTTTCCAGCAAGCACCCCCCAAAATTCTGAGTTGGGTGGTCCCTGTAACAGAAAAACACTATAAAAATACAATCTTACAAAGATTAAAATTAAGGAAAAGAGAAGCCATTTCGTGGAATATACAAATGAAGAGTCTTGTTTTACTATATAATTTATTTTTATAATTAAGGGATGTTGTCAGAGTGTTGATTCCTTAAGCAGCAAAGCAGATAACACTGTGAAAAGTATGTATGTTCCAGGGCCAGAGTTTCTTTAAAGACCACTCCTGCCTGGGACTCAGTGGTCACTTGACTGTCATCATCCTGTCTTGTAACTCTTTGCCTTCCCCTCTAAATGGGAAAATCAAAAATAGCAAAACCTTTCTACCATCTAGAGACACTGAATATAAGGCAAAACAATCATGAAGTTGCTTTGTAAATCTAAATTGGTGTCATTAGATTCAACACTCGGAGAATGCTTAGTTCTCTCCAAATCGTCAAATTTAATACACCATAATCACAAGTGTGCAAGCTTTAAAGTCAGACCCTAAACTAGATAATTGTAGCCTCTTAGAAGTCTTGAAGGGTAATGCTAGTTCACAGTCACGTTACATGTAAAGTAACCCTGAAATATATCATCTGAAAGCCTGTTAGAAAAAGAAATGTCACAGCTTCACTTGGCAGTTGTGTGCTTTAGGGCTTGAAATCGTGCAGCAGAATTCAGCGTTCCTAATCCAAGCTGTCTAAGCCACATTCTATAGCCTATGCTTGAGAGAAAGACAAAAACTGCTCACCACAACTCACACTATCCTTGCATAGACTGAAAAGTGTTAAACTTTCTCTTGTTCTTGTTGTTGTTTTAATGCCAAATATAAAGCCAGTTCCTCTGGCCTTCTCACATAAGGCCTCAAGAAATATGCCATGTGTATGTATTTTGTTCCTTGCTTTTTTCATTCTAGGCATTAAGATGTAATTTGATGGTGACAGTGGCTGTTACTTGTGAAATATTTCTCTAAACTCTGCTTCGATTGTCAAGTAAATGTTCTTGCACACCTTTTTAAAGCCTACTAAAAATTTGTCAGGAAATTTCCTCATTAGTTTTACAGTGTAACTCTGGCAGACCAATTTCATCTCCCTGGTCCTCAGTGTCCATCAAATAAGGGACTTGAGCTAGATGCTGCTGATTTTGTTCTTTACACGCTCCTGAAATTATTTACTGTAGAAATCGGATGGGCTTAACCCAGAGTAATTCTGTGGCAATGAAGGACTCTTTTTTTTTTTTTTAAATAATCGTCATTGGTTCCTCACCCTTTTTGTTTTTTCTAACATCAGATATTCTCTTCTGATGATGAACTTTTGTCAAGGAAAGGCAAGAGGAGGAGTGGAAGGAAGGAAGAGAGCAAAGGAGAGTGGGAGGGAGGGAGAGTAGAATGGAAAGCAGTGATCCCCAACCTTTTTGGCACGAGGGATCAGTTTTGTGGAAGACAGTTTTTCCATGGACCAAGAGTGAGGGGGATGGTTTCAGGATGACTCAAGCATATTACATTTATTGTGTACTTTATTTCTGTTATTATTACATTGTAACATATAATGAAATAATTATACAACTAACCATAATGTAGGAACCCTGAGCTTGTTTTCCTGCAACTAGACAGTCCCATCTGGGGGTGATGCAAGACAGTGACATATCATCAGGCATTAGATTCTCATAAGGAGCATGCACCCTAGATCCCTCACGTGGACAGTTCACAATAGGGTTCTCACTCCTAGGAGAATCTAATCCCACAGCTGATCTGACAGGAGGCAGAGCTCAGGTAGTAATGCAAGCGATGGGGAACAGCTGTAAATACATATGAAGTTTCATTCACTTGTCCACCACTCACCTCCTGCTGTGTGGCCTGGTTCCTAACAGACCATGGACTGGTACCAGTCCATAGCTGGGGGGGTTGGTAACACCTGTTGGGAAGGAATAGAATGAGAAATAGAGAGGGGAGGAATACAAAGAAGGAAAGAAGGCCTGGCATGGTGAAACAATGCCACAAGCTCAACACTGGGAGGCCAAGACGGATGGATCCGCGAGGATCAAGGGTCAAGACATGCAAGCTAATATAAGGTGAAACCCATCTCCTAATAAAAATACAAAAGTTAAAGCAGGCGTGGTGGCACGATGCCTGTAGTCAGGAATTGCTTGGGAGAGCAGGAACTGGGAGAATCGGTGAACAGGCCGAGTTGCAGTGAAACTGGATGTGCGCCCGCAGCCGCCAGCCTGAGTGACAAAGTGAGACATGGGAGGGAGGGAGGGAAAGGAGAGGGAGGGAGGGGGAGGAGGGAAGGAAGGAAGGAAGGAAGGAAGGAAGGAAGGGAGGAGGGAGGGAGGGAGGGAAAATATAGCAAAGAAATAACAGCAAGGAGTAGATACCTCAGATGCACAGTTAAAAATTAAACTTACCTTGTTTGGGGTGCCAGGTGTACTCTTTGCCTGAGGGGCTAATAAAATATGGTGCATTGAATCCAAGTTTCCCAGGCTCCTCATGGTTTTGGGACCTCACTCAGTCTCCTAGTTTCTCCTGAAATATTTGATGGGTGTTTCTTTGGATATTCCTTTATTCAGCATTCGTTTTCATTTACAGATTCAAATTTCATAGCCTTAATTGCCTGCATTAGTAGGCTGGTAAGATGTTTTTCTTTATCACTGTTCCATCTCTCTCAGTGGAGAAACCTGGGGACTTTATTGGAGGCTATGCCTGTGGAGTTCTTGGTGTAGCCTTTGAAGAATGCATCTTGATTTAAACCTCCTTGATGTTCCCATGGATTTAAAAAGATACTCAGATTGCAATTCCCTGTTGCAGGATATAAAAAAGTAGCTTCTAATTTATGTGCTCTTCCTGACACAGTGGAAGCCCTTGTCAGGGACCGCAGGAGAGCTGAAGATTGCATGGACGGGAATGTCTGCCGATCTCAGCAATATGCCACTTCCTGCTCGGCCTGTAGAGGGTTATTCCAATGCAATGAGGATTTTAGGTTGGGGGTTATATACACACACTTAAAAAGACTGTATTATTATTTAGTCAAGGTATAAATTTTTCCCCTAGTAATCTATTTATTAGAATATTCTCGAACAGGCACAGTGGCTCATGCCTGTAATCCCAGCACTTTGAGAGGCTGAGGCGGGTGGATCACAAGGTCAGGAGACTGAGACCATCCTGGCCAACATGGTGAAACTCCATCTCTACTAAAATACAAAAAATAAGCCAGGAGTGGTGGTGCATGCCTGTAGTCCCAGTGAGCCAAGATCGTGCCACTGCACTCCAGCCTGGTAACAGAGTGAGACTCCATCTCAAAAAAAAAAAAAAAAAAATCTGCAGAATGTGCCAGAAAAGAAAGTTGAAAATTTATGAAAGCAAGAGTTATATATCACCTACAAATACAGAGCCAGCTTCCAGGATGTCACATCAAAACATTACCTCTAAATATTTCATTGTTGTTTAAGAATTTTGCCAGACAATTCCTATTTGCTTTAACAAACATAACTTCCAATTCACCACTGTGGAGAAGTCAGAGCTAGATAGTGTGAAATACTACATTTATTATATAGAATGCCAGTCAAGGCTATGATTCTTTTTCTACATACTTTATGATGTTATTTTGTCTAGTCTTTTATTTCCTTGTCCTCAGCTACATTGATTGCCAAACGGCTTTAATCAGTTATCTCCTTCATTCAAAACTCTGTGTCCAAACAAGTTTGAAAGGAAGCAGAATGTCCACTTTTTTTCTCTTTCAGAATATGGAAGGTACCATTATAGTAAAAAGAAAGTAAACTGTGCTTCTTAAATTGTGCATCATGTGTCTTGATTAAAATATATACAGAGTTCTTTGTAAGTTCCCCACCCACCACCTCAGAGCCCAGTAATGAAAATTTAGCCAGTAACAACATACAGAGCATTTTTAATTAGAGAGCCTCATATATTACAGAAGTAAATTTAGGTTTCCTATACCATTTATATTCTCCTTGTTCTTAGATAAAGCAAGACAGCTAAATATATTTTTTTAGTTCCAATATGTGAAAAGTTTGGGGATAACAATATTAGCCTTAGGGCTATACCTAGTCTTGATTTTAAAAAACTATATCTTGAATACAACTTACATCAAATAAATTCTCCAATTTGGAAAATGTATTAAGAATCTCCCTTTTTAAATTAAATGTGGTAATTACTACTAAGATTAGATCCTTCATATTTTTGTGAGTAGAGTACCTACAATTATAGAAACATTATGATTCTAATTCTAGTTATAATTTAACAGGAAGTCATCATCCAATATTACCAATTTAATGTCTTTTATGCATAATAGTTTCTGAAACAGTGTCCATCATTTTAGCAATTGTGTTATATTGGTACCACATTTCTAATTCACTAAGCAAATAACCTATATGGCTTCTTTTTTCACATTTTTAAATGAAGTACTTAGGTTAGATGCTCTCTGATGTCCATTTCAGCCCTAAAATTTTATGATCTTGTGTTCTGTGAGATAAGCCATCTTGTCTTTTGTATGATCCCACCTGCTAACTCATATGTGGTCCTCTCCCTCGTTTCCAATAGAAAACATCAAAGTTATTTTATAAATGGGATAGTTTTTTAAATCTAGTGAAATGAAGATAAGAAGGAATCAACTGAAATTTAAGCAGAAGAGAATAACATTTAAAATAAACTTGTAACTTAGAAGAAATTGGAATCATCTCTGATATTTTGCTCCTAGAATTATGTAGTTGTGGTTATTTCTAGAACACAAGTATCCATATTATATTATATCTCATGGTCTGACCCAAGCAGTCATGTGGAATATAATGATTCCAATGAAATGATGCCATGAAATATGTAAGGCAGCTGTTCTTTAACACTTTCATTGATATAAATATTATGCTCCTCCATTTGGGCATTCTTTCTAAGACACCATGAGCATTTCTAAGGGGACAGAATCAAGTTATAAGAAATAGAATACATAGTTCTTCTTCTATGGTGATATAGAAGATATAGTTTATATAGTGATGTAGAAGATATAGTGATATAGTGATATAGTTTGGCTCTGTGTCCCCACCCAAATCTCATCTCAAATTGGAATCCCCACATGTCAAGGGAGGGAACTGGGAGGAGGTGATAGGATCATGGGGGTGGTTTCCCTCATGCTGTTCTTATGATATTAAGGGAGTTCTCATGAGATCTGATGATTTAAACATGGCAGTTTCCCCTGCTCTCTCTCTCTCTCCTGCTGCCATGTATAACGTACCTTGCTTCCCTTTCACCCTCTGTCATGATTATAAGTTTCCTGAGACCTCCCCAGCCATGAAAAACTGTGAGTCAATTAAACCTCTTTCCTTTTAAAATTTCCCAGCCTCAGGTCGTTCTTTATAGCAGTGTGAAAATGGACAAGTACATAAAGATTGGTACTGGGAGGAGGGCACTGCTCTAAAGATAACCTGAAAATGTGGATGCAACTTTGGAACTGGGTAATGGGCAGAGGTTGGAACAGTTTGGTGGGCTCAGAAGAAGACAAGAAGATGTGGGAAAGTTTGGAACTTCCTAGAGCCTTTTTGAATGGTTTTGATCAAAATGCTGATAGTAATATGGACAATGAAGTCCAGGCTGAGGTTATCTCAGATGGAAATGAGGAACTTACTGGGAACTAACCTCTGTGCAGTTTTGGTACTTGGTGCCCTGTGTCCAAGCCACTACAGCTCCAGCTGTGGCTAAAAGGGGCCAAGGTACAACTTGGCCTATTGCTTCAGAGGGTGCAAGCCTCAAGCCTTGGTGGCTTCCACTTGGTGTTGGACCTGTGGGTGTGCAGAAGATAAGAGTTGAGGTTTGGAAACCTCCACCTAGATGTCAGAAGATGTATGAAAATGCCTGACTGTCCAGGCAGAAGTCTGCTGCAGGGATGGAGCCCTCATGAAGAACCTCTACTAGGACAATGCAGAGGGGAAATGTGGGGTTGGAACCCCCACACAGAGTCCCCACTGGGGCACTGTCTAGTGGAGCTGTGACAGGAGGGCCACCATCCTCCAGAACCCAGAATGGTAGATCCACCAACAGCTTGCACTGTGTGCCCGGAAAAGCTGCAGGCACTCAATACCACCCTATGAAAGTAGCCGCAGTGTCTGTACCCTGCAGAGCCACAGGGGCAGAGCTTCCCAAGGCCTTGGGAGCCCACCCTTTGCATCAGCATGCCCTGGATGTGAGACATGGAGTCAAAGGAGATTGTTTTGGAGCTTTAAGGGTTTTTTTAAATATTTATTAATTTTTCTTTTAAGTCAGAAGTGGGATTTAAAGAAGCTTTAAGATTTAATGAGTGCCCTGCCAAGTTTTGAACTTGCACAGGGCTTGTGGCTCCTTTATTTTGGCCAATTTCTCACATTTGGAATGGGAATATTTACCCAATGCCTATGGCCCCATTGTATCTTGGATGTAACTAACTTGTTTTTGATTTTACCAGGCTCATAGGCAGAAGGGATTTGCCTTGTCTTAGATGAGATTTTGGACTTGCACTTTTGAGTTAATGCTGGAATGAGTTGAGACTTCGGGGGACTGTTTGGAAGGAATGATTGGTTTTTAAATATAAAAAAGACATGATATTTGAGAGGGGCCAGGGGTGGAATGGCATGGTATGGCTCTGTGTCCCCAACCAAATCTCATCTGAAGTTGTAATCCCCATGTGTTGAGGGAGGCATCTGGTAGGAAGTGATTGGATCATGGGGGCGGTTGCCCCCACTGCTGTTCTTGTGATAGTGAGGGAAGTCTCATAAGATCTGATGGTTTAAAAGTGGCAATTTCCCCTGTACTATCTCTCTCTCTCCTGCCACCATGTAAGACATGCCTTGCCTTCCGATTCACCTTCCACCATGATTATAAGTTTCCTGAGGCCTTCCTAGCCATGTGGAACTGTGAGTCAGGTAAACCTCTTCCTTTGTAAATTACCCAGTCTCAAGTCATTCTTCATAGCAGTGTGAAAATTGACTAATACAAATAGCTAACCTAAAAATGTGCCAGGCACTACTCTGAAATTCTGATAATGGTTCTTACCTCAGTACTCATGTCATTCCCATGGAAAGGAAAGGAAAGTGGAAAAGTGTGATGCAGGTAAAAGCATCTGCACCCTCTGACATTGTGATAGGAAGATCTTTCTTTAGAGACAGATTTTTACTTAGTTCATTCATTCGTTTTATTTATAGCACTAACTGGTGGAGCTGCCCTCTGATTCCTCACTGGTCACTTCCTAACTCACCACCCCCATACTAGTCCTCCCAGGAAAATTAAGCTGCACAAAGCCAGTGCCTGGGGTTCTTACTGCATCACCTTTCCCTCTGTGCAGATTGTCTGTGACATTCTCATGTGCATTTTGCATAATTACCCTTTGCAGTTTCCTAGCCAGAGGTCCCATATGAAGTGAAAGTAGAAACTCATTTTCTCCTTGGATTTCTGTGCTCCAGGGGAACTTCACCTTGAGCCATTTTTAAATTAGACAACCTTATTCTAGGAGTTTACAAAATTCTCCTTTTTGGTGTGACTGACATTATTCAGGGCCCCCAGAGTGGACTGCAGAGCTTGACACATAGACTTCAGCAAAGATTCCCTGCTGACTCCATTGACCCATTCAAGACGTAGTGATTTCCTTGCCAGCCAGGTTCTTTCTAAGTGAACAGTCACTCGTACCCAAGAGGAGGTTTGCATGGGAAGCACTGTCCCCCAGGGATTAGTATCAGGCTATCAAAGCACAGTATTTTTTGCAACCTAGATGAGTTGAATCAAGACCAAAAGAAAAGCCTTTTTCCTAATTCTTTAGATTATTTATGACCTCCTTCCTCATCACCACCCCCAAATTCTTATCCTTTAATTCTGAAACTGACTTAAATAACAGATTCTCTGTCGTAGGCATTTCCATAAGGTTAAGATGAAGTAACCTGTTTAACAAGTATTTCATTAGAGTGAATAAAAAAGGAAGACTGAGAGATTCTAGTAAAAGTTTGTTATATAATTTTAAATGGTTTAGAATAACGTCACAATATCCTGCTTAAAAAAAGATCAGTCCTTTGTGGAAGACGTTATTAGTGAAGTCCTTGAAGCAAGTGGTGGAAAATGACTTTTTCATTACTTCAGAGGCAGTATTAAAGGCCCATGAAATTCAAAGCTCCCTTTTTTATCACAGACATTTTTATGTCAGGATTTAAACATTTCCCTACTCGACATTCCTCTAACAACTGTAGTTTTATATGAAAGAATTGTTATAATTGGCCTGGATCATAGTATGATTATTAAATGATAGGCATCAATTAAACTTATATTTAAATTGAAGATATTCACATCAGATAAGAGGAAAGTGTGATTATCATTAAATGCATAAAATGTATAATCGGCTTTGGGAGTACACTTTAAACCTATTAAGAGGATAAAATGTGATTATTTGTTGGAATATAAACTGTCACAAAAGTTCTTCTGCCTATTTTCCCCTGCTCACTGTCACTAAGCAGAAATAAGATGTTTTATACATGTTTTCCTTAATTTTAATATGATTATGGGAGTGCTTTATATAGATTATCATGTTGAGGCTATTAGCATTTAGCAATAAGAAAAAACACAAAGAGGAGGAATGCTGGAAACAGTAACACAGAATTGCTCCTGTGAACCAGAGTTGCTAACACACTTGTGTTCCCCAGAGTTAACCGTTTCATTTCCAGAATTTTGCCATGTGATATTTTTATAACATTAACATGAATGCAATAATGAAATAACAATGAGCTGATTAAGCACTTAGGAGCTCAGCAATTATGTGCATTCATTGCTTTTAAGTTTAAAGTATTATTTGTTTACCTGCTGGGATCAGAAGAACTCAAAGAAAAAAAAAAGAGATTTACAGATTTTAATACCAATACTTGCTTAAAGCAAACAAATAAAAAATTCACTAAATTCATCAAATGATTACCTCATCACATTCATACATTTTTCACTTGAAAATAGAAAAGTTCTTCATTGATGTTCCATGTCTTTACATCCACACCTGAAACATGAGCAAATGGGTTTTTTTTTTTTTTTTTCTGTTTCTCTAATATATCCTTGGTGGCCATTCCAGGCATTGATAAGTGTTTCTTGGGGTGACCCAACTTAAGCTACTGGGTAGCGAGCCTGAGTCAATGATCAAGGTAGTCTCCCACTTCTTGCCATAGTGACTGCCCAGAGGTGATTGTGTGACATAATTTTATTTAATTAGAATGAAACTCTGAATTCTTGTTCAATGTTAAAGACAGAAATGCGACCCCTACCCCTCTAATCACACCACGTGTGTTCTGGAGAGAGGTGTGTATTTCGGGTTCTAGCTTCAGCAATTTGATGATTCCAAGAGAAGGCCAGCTTGAAGATGAGGCTGATCCATAAAGGATGAAGGAGAAGAGAGAAATGTAGGGGCATGGAAGAACCAGGCCTCTAGCTGAAGTGCACCCACCTCCCCAACTTTTTAGTTTCAGTTACATGAGCCATTTAAGGTCCTTCATGACTTAGCCTGATAGCAGTGGTGTTGTATTACTTACAAACAAAAGCACCCTATCAGATACAGATTTTAGTACTAAGAGGAATGGTGTTCTGCACATAACAGATCCTAAAATGTTGAAATAAACTGCATCTAGGTCAGCAGAGCAATAGGGAAAAATTCTCTATGATCAGAATTTGGTAAATTTTTTTATGAAGTCACAAAATAACTGGCTAATTATGATTTCCTGTTGTACCTTAGAAGGAAGTTCAAGTGCCGACAAGATTGTAGCATTTGGTGATTTCATAAGAAAATAAATATAGCTTTCACTGAAGCCCTTCAACAGAAAGACAAATTTGGCCTGAAACTAAGCAAACAAAGAAAAGAAGAAAGACAATATAAGTTTTCTGAGACAGACACTCTCAACAAATGGTTTTTCTTCCTAAATGGGTAAAAGCTGGGTTTTCTGTAAACAGACAGGTTGAAAAAAAATCATATTCTCTGCCCCAAGGTGAGGTAAATTGTAGCCAAAGCAGGGAGGTAGGAGCCATCACAGGAGATAAATCTGATATCTGAGAAGAACCTAATCCTTCGTTCTCTCCCAGCAACTAAAATTCCTAAAGACTCCCCAAGCCAAAGTTTGGCTATTGTCCCTAGGGCAATCTCCAAGCTCTTAAAATCACATATGTTGACCCCCAGGGTGATGAAGACCCAGAAAAAGAGTTCTGCCCAATGTCCATCTTTGATGTAACCCTACACTACAAAGGATAAAGAAGATCCTCCCAGAGAGTAGGACTAAGGTCTACAAGTCCAGCCAGCTAAGTCATTCACTCCTGCAAAACAAGGATCACTCCATGTTCCTGACCAGCAGGATATGAAATGTGCTATGGCCCAAAGGCCACTCTGTGTTGTTTCTTATTGTTTTTTAAAATGGAAATTTGTATTGTAGCTTGTCATTCTCTCTCCACCATTGTATGTATGTTGGAGAGTGCAAATGATGGGTAATGTACCATTTATTGACTTGTTATTGGCCATAAGGAGTTATATCAGAATTTGATTTTTAAGAAAGAATTTCACTCAGAAATCCTGCACTTGAGATAACTGGAAAATGATTTGGTTGTCTCCCGTTAGACAGTGTTTCTCAACTTGGATTGCACAACTGAACCACCTGGGAAATTTAAAAAATTTCTATGGCCAGGCTGCATCCCAGGTTAATTAAATAAGAATCCCTGGGAGCTGAGCTCAGGCAGCAGGTGATCCCAGCATGCAGCCTAGTGGTGAACCACAGCTTTTATTTAGAGGTTGGGATATGGGGAGCTTGATATAGGGAGGAGGATATGGATGGAAAGTGATTAGCAAAAGATTGCAGTCATCTTTTTTCTTGTTCCCCAAATCATTTCACCTCTTTCCCTTTGGGTACACTCTTCATTGGCTCCATCCTAGCTTCTGTCAGTCATAGGAATACACATATCTTGCCACAGGTATTGATTCAGGAGAGGGTATTTGACCTAATAGATTCCAATTAAAGTAAAACTTTGAATTTTTTTAGCAGTTGGGAAAGAAAATATGAAAAAAGATATATAATGCTGATTGTCACTAGACGCAATATTGAGAGGAGACCAGACCCTGGAGGGCAGCAGAAAAAGGGCGCTAAAGTCATGAATATACCATGTCTGAAACCTACACTATCTCTGAATGGAGCCAGCCGATTCCTTTTCTTGATTAGAACAGTTTGAAGTAGGTTTTCTGTTATATGTATCTGAAAGCATTCTAACTCATAGGGCCTGCAGTGGACATGGTCAAATCTCTGCTCAGATACCTAGATTCATTTGTCTATTTTTGTTCCTCATTCCTTATACCCATTTTGCTTCCAATGGCTCTACCCATGACACTCCTCAGGGACCTGCTTGTTTGCTCAAAGAGCCAGAAGTGCCTTGGATTTACATTCTTCCCAGGGCAGGCCTTAGCTAACCACCTTCTGGTACATGAGTATGAAGCCCTGCTTCCCTGGCAAGCAAGACAAATCCTGAGCCACATTTTACACCATAGAGCTCACCTGTGAGATCTGCACCTTGGGTTGGCGTCTTTCATTCTTTATTCAATGTCAGACTTGCTTCCCAGTTTCTCCTGAGAGCACTTTCTTAACAAATGCCTTGAGTTCAAATCCTCAAACTAAGACACATGCTAATCCCCACTGGATGCTGAGTCCTATTTAAAGCACGTGGGATGGGACTAATGAATGTAACTGACTAGCTCAGCAGCCAATCACCTTTCTGAAAACTTTGATTCATGAATTGTCTCTGTATTAGCCTGTTCTCACGCTGCTAATAAAGACATACCCGAGACTGGGTAATTTATAGAGGAAAGAGGTTTAATTGACTCGCAGTTCCGCAAGGTTGGGGAGGCCTCACAATCATGGCAGAAGGCAAAGGAAGAGCAAGATCACATCTTACATGGTGACAGGCAGAAAGAGCTTGTGTAAGGGAACTCCCCTTTATAAAACCATCAGCTCTCATAAGACTTATTCGCTATCATGAGAACAGCATGGGAAAGACGTGGCTCCATGATTCAATTACCTCCCACCAGGTCCCTCCCATGACACATGGAAAGTACAGGAGCTACAATTCAAGATGAGATTTTGGTGGGGACAGAGCCAAACCATATCAGTCTCTTATCTTATATTTTCCATGCAATACCAAAACATAAGATGAATAGTAGAATCTAATTTTTTAGAGCTAACGTCCAGAAAGATTATCTGGCAAACCAGTCATGTTACATGTAAAGAAACTGAAGTCTAGTGAAACTACATAACTTACTCCAATCTCCTTGGCTGCTTAATGGCAAGGCCAGGGTTTGAAATCAGTGCTTTTTGTGTGCCTTAGGCCACCTATCTAGTGCTGTGCCCAACTGTGGATTCAAAACACCTTAGTCAAATCACACTTTCTCTATTTAGAGACAAGTTATTTGCCTTTGTTGTATACAGAAGCATGTACTAATAGCTGAATTGTTAATGCTAAATATTGTCTATATGAATGTAATAAATGTAAATTAATGTTCTGAAACATATGAACCACGGGATTAGCGAATTTCTGAACCAAAGAATAGCGTAAGACAGGAGAAGAATGTGACTCAAGAAGATAAAGGGCATAAATTGTATTCTTAATTTATTCTGGACACATAGTAGGTAGTCACTGAACGTTTGTTGAACAAAATATAGTGAGTTCCACAAGGGCATATGGAAGGCAGTTTTCTGGTGTCAACAGTAGAGAAGAGGTAAATGCACATGAATTAAACTGAAACAGAGAAAATGGGCCTTGTGTGAAAGAGATGAAAGAGCTGAGCACTTACCCTGGGGTGGGTGTGTGTGTGTGTGTGTGTGTATGTGTGTGTGATTTTATCGCCTTATGTTTTTCTATAACCCTAACAAGGCCTCTAACATGGTCTTATGTAAATGTCTGAGCTAGGTCACAAGTTATTAAGGAAAGGACTACCTAGCTATTCTGAGCTAGCATTTTGATTATAGAGCCTCACGCCATGGAAGTCAGCAGAAAGATGTCAAGTGTGATTATGGAGAGATGGTCAGGGCACTGGTGAATTGTGGAGATAACAATTGGGACCATGGTCCACAACACGCTTGGTCTTCACTACATGGAGATGGTCTCTCCACTGTCATCTCGGAGGCCTTCAATTGTATTTTGTTAATACAGTTACTGATTTTTCATACACAAATCCAGAAGGATTTTTTATTTAAAATAAATATGAACAATGACTAACAATGACTTAGATACTCCAGGAGTTTAGTATATAAATTTAGAATGTACTTTACAGCAATCTCAATGAGTTTTTCAATCTAGTTAATATCTGCATGGATACGGTTTCTGTCCTGTCTCCAGAAAAGATTATCTAAAGTGTATCTTTTAATGGAGGATAACTTGAGGGAAATTCTGTTCTAAAAAGAAAGAGAGGAAAAAAATATTTCCACACATCCTTGGAGTATTAAAGATTAAGCAGATATGAACTGTAAAGAAAATTCCAGCAACGTCAATGTTTAAATACCCTTTTAATCTCTTAAAGCTGGGATACTAAGAAGATAAAATGCCCAGCTGACAAAATTAAATTCTCCTTATAGGCCAGCCTCCATATGAAAAGAAAAAAATATCAAGAGGAATCAGGGGAGTTTGCCATTAAATTAAGCTTTATTAAATCACTTATTATGTTCCAGGTATCCTTTTACCTGCTTTCAACCTTATCTCATTTAATCTTCAAAACTGCCTCTTAAACAGTATCTGATATGTGAAGAAAACAGTTACCTAGTAAGGTAAAATAACTTTCATAAGAGAGCAACAATGGGTTTAAACCCACATTAGTCAAGTCCAAAGGAACAGGAAAAATGAATGAAGTAAGCTTAATGAATTAATAAAGATTTTGTAAACCTTTTTATAAAGTTTATCAATATTTGGAAAAAATTAAATCTAACATTTGGATTTTGTTTTATCCTTAGAAGTGAACATAGTACCTTGAAAACTAAGTGATAACACGAACATTCAAGCTGAAAGTGTCAATGGTTTGCTGTAGGATTAACCACTACGTGGTGTTAGGTGTTCCTAGGCTGATGGATACACCCAAGGATGAAAAATGGTTAAGAGCCTGGACCAAATCCTATTATTCATGGAATTTGTTCTGCAAATTGAAAAAAATATCCCTTTGAAAGTTGACTAAAGTGAAATTCTATGTATGAACTCTACTTTTCCGTCGACTCTCATGTGAAAGCAAATTATATTCAGTTAATTGATAAATGTTTGTTACCTTGTTTATTCAAGGTACAGTTTCCATGAGGTTTTCTAAAAATGAAGACTAAGGAAAAACAATGATGAAACCAATAACCTGAAGAAATGATCTGTCCCAGTTTAATGACAGAATTCGTTTTGGTTTCATTTCCAACTCTTTCGTGTTCTTCTTTCTAATACTGCACACACTCAAACCTGAACACACCATATCCACTCTCACTCTCCACCTCAAACAACTTATATTTATCTAAGTAGGGCCTGTTGACCACTATAGGACAGTATGAGAAATTCAAGATGCTAAGACTACTTGTTAACATTTAGTACTTAACCTGTGCCAGGAAATGACCTAAAGTTTTAAGATGTATCTACTCATTAAATTCTAATGAACAACGCTGGAAGTGGGTAGTTCCATTATCTCTAATCTGTCTATGAAGAAACTAAGCCACTATGGTGTTAAGGTCACACTCTCAGGAGAACAGGGATATTCTTTATAAGACAAGAGGCAATGAAGATAGGTGGGGTAAATTTAGATACAGATAAATTTTTTAGATGAAATGTGGAGCAATTGAAAGAAATTATCTTTATCCTTTCTGCAAAATAGGAGGTAATATAACTAAAACTAAGACTAACGTTACTATCCTTAGGCACTCTGATGTCAAACATTTTGCATATAACTTTTACCTACTCCTTACTACAGCCCTTCCAGAAAGATATTAAGTTGCTTAGTAAAAGTCTACAAATTCAACATTGTTTTCCATCAAATCTTGGCATCTTACTATTCAATTCTCTAGTTGGTAGGAATGATCTTGGGAAATTAAGAAGAGCAGGAAAGGTTTGGAACAGTCACCGTAGGGAATGAAACTCACAGCCAGTTAGAAGTGAGTGAAGAATTGCCTCCAAAAAGTCTAAACACCAGATCTTAGGATTTGAGGTCACAAAGTGTGATATTAACATGGAACCTCTCTGGATGATGGAAGGATTCCCCATAGAAGGCAGTGCTCAAAGCATGAAGTTTAAACTGGGAGATAAACAGAATGTTTCAAGTCACACTTTTGACATTGGTATACACAAATACCTAGAGTAGGAGGCAAAAGTTCTGTATGATACCTGCCATGAGAGAGGAACAGAGAGGATCATACTTCCTTCACTCTAATTCTAAAATCTCATATTTTAATGCCTCAAATTTGGGATGTGTCTTTAAATGGGTGGCATCTTTTTCCACCGATGGGGAGGTAGTCATCATAATGTAGTTGTGACTGGATATTCTAGAATTTGGCCTTGACTCAATCGTCCTCTCTGCATATGAGTTATGCTCACTGTGGATACCGTGAGTTATAGTGCCATTTAAAATATCTTCTAAGTACTCTACAGTTTCTCACTGAAAAAAGTTAT
This sequence comes from Papio anubis, assembly GCF_008728515.1. NCBI lineage: Eukaryota > Metazoa > Chordata > Mammalia > Primates > Cercopithecidae > Papio > Papio anubis. Next base: position 114,652,452 of record NC_044981.1, on the reverse strand, counting down.
TACATACATAAAGGAATGGAAATAGTGCTGCGAGGCATGTATGATTTGTTAATAGAGGAAATATTTATATCAATGAAGTAAATGTGATCACAAGTCCATATGTTTTTGTGAAGCAGCAACCCAAGTGCTTTGCATAACCTGTGCCAACAAGTAGATGCAGCCAGTTATGTCTGTTCCTGAGACAACTGGAAAGGATTGCCTAGCACAGATCAAACAGTGCACCTCAAGGGAGGAGAAATTGCCAAATTCCTGGAAAAAGGTGTATTCCAGTCATCTCTGGCTACACAACAAATCACTCGAAAACAATCCTAATAATTTTATCATCTCTCACATTCTCCATGGGTCAGGAACTAAGAAAGGGCTTGCCTGCAAAGTTCTGGCTTAATGTCTGTCATCCAGTTGCAGTCTGATGTGTCTGGAGATGGGACAGTGGGGAGCTGAAGCAGCTGGAAGCAGGTCAGGCATCTTTCTGTAGCCACAAAGCCTCTTCCTGTGATCTCTCTGCATGGGCAACTTTGGGCTTTGAAATAACTTGGCAGACCCAGATTAGCTGAACTGTTTACATGGAAGCCAAAGATTTCAAGAGCTAGAGCTGGTGACCCATGAGCAACGTGGAAGCCAAATCTTTTATGACCCAGCTTCCAGTGTCGCATAGTCACTTCTACATTCTGTTGGTTTCCAAGAGATTCAGAAGCCGTCCAGATTCTGGAGGAGGGGAATTAACTTCACCTCTTGATTGGAAAGTAGCAGGTTTCTAGAACATATGGTCTAGGAGATGTTGTTGCAGCTGTATTTGTAAAATACAATCTGCCACTAGATAAAGGAAATATCAAAGTGCCAGGAAGGTGGTGTTACCAGTTCATTGATTGTGCAGGATATAACATTAAAGCACTGAAATTCCACTAAACTTCCTGCTGACTGAACAAAGCCATCTAACTTCCAGCCACGTGTGATTCAGTCAGGGAAAAACAAATGAAATTACCAGGTTATGTTAATTAAACCTTGGTGCTCTTGAAATACATTGTCAATGCTAAAGGTATTGAAGAAGTCAAATTCATGATCACCAGTTACACATCTTCCATGTCTAAATAATCCTAGAGCAGCTCACTCAGTAAGTTAGAATAGGAATTCCAAGTGATTAAAAAAAAAAAATACTGTCATACTTTAACTGGCAACATTTTATCTTAAGGGTGCATAAAATAATGGTGTGTCTTACAATTTATGGCATTTCTAGCTTTGATGAAGTGCAGTAGGTGCCATGAAGGTGCGAGGTCAGGAGAAATTTCCTTTTCCTGGGATGGTCACGAAAGGACCCAGAGGAGAAATGGTTCTGGGAAGCTCTAGGCAGGTAGAAAACAGACTGCAGAGAGAAACAGGAAGTCAAGGAGTATGTTTGAAAAGCACTTTAAACGAAGCCCCACCACTTCCCTCCAGGCTTTGCCCAGCATCCGGTATGTGTATTTCCCACTCCAATCAGTCTTTCCACTTTCCCTTGTGAAATTCCCGTCAGTCCTTCATGACTCCTTGCAGGTCCTGTCCACCGCGTATTGAGAAGATTTTTCATGGCTGCCACTGGGGTGGAGGAGGGAGGCAGTGTTAACTCTCAATCCAGACCCCCAGAGAGTATTCTTGGATCTCACGCAGGAGGGCATTCAAAGTGAGTCACAAAGGGCAATGAAAGAGGCAAGTTTATTAAAAACTGCTCTATGGAGTAGAATGCCCTCAGAAAGGAAGAGGAGGAATGCCTGGTAGTGGGAAGAGACAGTTTATTGAAAACTACTGCATTACAGAGTAGGGCGTCCTGAGAAAACAAGCAGAGGAATGCACCATCTTTAAGTTTTTCTTATATAGGTGTCTTCTCTATGTAAAGACTAAACTAAGCTGTGACTATGTAAGAGTGAGAAGATGACATGACAAAATATATTATTCTACTGATTTAAAGAAAACTATCGTTGACATTTTATTTTATTTATTATTTATTCATTTATTTGAGACAGTGTCTAGCTCTGTTGTCCAGGCTGGAGTGCAGTGGTGCGATATGGGCTCACTGGAACCTCCGCCTCCTGGGTTCAAGTAATTCTCGTGCCTCAGCCTCCCGAGTAGCTGGGACTAGAGAGGCGCACCACCATGCCTGGTTGATTTTTTTGTATTTTCAGTAGAGATGGGGTTTCACCATGTTGACCAGGCTGGTCCTGAACTCCTGACGTCAGGTGATCCACCCACCTCGGCCTCCCAAAGTGCTGGGATTACAGGCGTCAGCCACCATGCCTGGTACTGGTCTATCCTTGACATTTTACTGTGGTAGTATATCAAAACACAACTGTTATTATCTTGAAAGCTTATATCTTTATGCGTATTGGGACATCTGGATTCTCCATTAATGTAAGAGCGTGTACTTGTAAGTATCTTTAGGCTGCTTCCTCAACTCTAAACATCTTAGGTCCATGGATTGTGACTGGTAAGAAATGTACCTTGCCAGTTTGAAAATGGAGTTGATTTTTAAAATGGCAGCACTCTGGTTCCCCTAGGCTCCTGCTTCCCTAACAGTGGCATGCAGCGCAGAGCTTGGTCTGCCTGTTTTACCTATCAGGATTTTTTGTAAGCTTTCTAGTGATGAATGGGGTTCACAGCTTAGAAATGAAAATAAAAATGTAAGTCACTGCAATATACCACACACTTCCATGCTCAGTCATACCACAGCCCATGAATTAACCATCCCCCATCCATTCAATTAGTGCCTATTTACTAAGCATCTTCTAGATGCCCCATTAATTAACCATCCTCCGTTCATCTGATTAATGCCTGTTTACTGAGCGTCTTCTAGGTGTCTGGTACTGTGTGATCCAATGGCTACTTCTGGTATATTTTGTTTCATGAAACTTCTGAGTTGGAGAGAAAGAAATTAAGTAAGTTTTGCAAAGACCAAATTAGAAATTGATGAAAGAGTAAGGATGTTATAAGAACGACAGGGATTCCAAGTCTTTGCTATTGTGAATAGTGCCGCAATAAACATACGTGTGCATGTGTCTTTATAGCAGCATGATTTATAATCCTTTGGGTATATACCCAGTAATGGGATGGCTGGGTCATATGGTACATCTAGTTCTAGATCCTTGAGGAATCGCTATACTGTTTTCCATAATGGTTGAACTAGTTTACAATCCCACCAACAGTGTAAAATTGTTCCTATTTCTCCATATCCTCTCCAGCACCTGTTGTTTCCTGACTTTTTAATGATTGCCATTCTAACTGGTGTGAGATGGTATCTCATTGTGGTTTTCATTTGCATTTCTCTGATGGCCAGTGATGATGAGCATTTTTTCATGTGTCTGTTGGCTGTATGAATGTCTTCTTTTGAGAAACCCAAATGTCCATCAGTGACAGACTGGATTAAGAAAATGTGGCACATATACACCATGGAATACTATGCAGCCATAAAAAAGGATGAGTTTGTGTCCTTTGTAGGAACATGGATGCAGCTGGAAACCATCATTCTCAGCAAACTATCGGAAGAACAGAAAACCAAACACCACATGTTCTCACTCATAGGTGGGAACTGAACAACGAGATCACTTGGACTCGGGAAGGGGAACATCATACACCGAGGCCTATGATGGGGAGGGGGTGGGGGGGGATTGCATTGGGAGTTATACTTGATGTAAATGACGAGTTGATGGGTGCAGCACGCCAACATGGCACAAGTATACATACACAAGTATACATATGTAACAAATCTGCAAGTTATGCACATGTACCCTAGAACTTAAAAAAAAAAAAAAAAAAAAAAAAAAAAAACGACAGGGATGAAATGATTTTTACAGGGACATTTTAACCATTTTAAATCTAAATCAAGTATGTTTGATTATACCATATTTTCTTAACCACCGTAAGCTGAATTTTATTTGATATCTTTATAACTGTAAGTTTTCCTTAGCATTGAATGTGTTTTGATTCTCTCAGCAGTTACTGAAGATAATAGTATTTAATTATTGAGAAATACTTCACATGCATTTTCTCATTAATTCTCACAACACCTTTATGAAGTAAGTACTGGTAGCATACTCCTTTTTAAAAGATACCAACTGAGATACAGAGAAAAGGAGAACATTGCCCAACCAAAGTCATACTTCAGGCAGCCAAACTTGAGCACATTTCCATTACCATATGAGCTATTTTATGACCATTATAAAGGCCCTAGGATTCACTCATACTTCCTAATTAAAGTTTGTGTATGTTTTTTAAAGTTTTGTTGTTTCCTCTTTTATGTTTTTATTCATCCTTCTTGAGCTACAATTTAACACCATCCATTGTATCCCTTTAGAGTGTGCAGTTTGATCATTTTGACTGTTGCATACATTCATGATATCACCATGCAGACAAGATATCAAACTTACCAGCATCCCCAGAAGTTTCTTCATGTGCCTTATCAGTTCGTTCCTCATCTCTCTAAGATTTTAGCAACCACTGAGGGAGAGAAAGAGACACAGAGAGAGAGAAACAGAGAGACAGAGACAGAGGGGGACAAAGAGAGAGACAGGCAGGAACAGAAAGAATGAATCTCTTCTATGCTTTTCGTACCTGGCTTCTTTCTCTCACATCATGCTTTTGAGATTCACCCATGCTGTGGCGTGTGTCAGTAATATCAATGTAATGTTTTGTTGTTGAATAGAATTGTATGTGTGTATCACAATTTATTTATCAATTTACCTGTTGGATATTTTGGGTTATTTTCAGTTTTGGGGCTATTGTGAATGAAATTGCTGTGAATATTTGTGTACATGTCTTTTTGTGGACATACATACGTATCTACACCAACACTTAGTATGACTGGCCTTTTTAAAAATTCTAGCTATTTTAAGGATGTACATTAGTATATCATTATGATTTTAATTTGTACTTCCTTGATGATTAATGATATTAAGCATATTTTTGTGTGCTTATTGGCTATGTGTATATCTTTTATTTGAAAATAAATTTTTGTTCAAATTTTTTTTAGAAGAAGTCTTGCTCTGCTGCCCAGGCTGGAGTGCAGTGGCACAATCTCAGCTCACTACAACCTCCACCTCCTGGGTTCCAGGGATTCCCCTGCCTGAGCCTCCTGAGCAGCTGGGATTACAGGCACCTGCCACCATGCCTGGCTAATTTTTTTTTTTTTTTTCTTTTAGTAGAGATGGAGTTTCATCAGGGTGATCAGGCTGGTCTTGAACTCCTGACCTCAAGTGACTCAGGAGGCCACCTACCTCAACCTCCCAAAGTGCTAGGATTACAGGCATGAGCCACCACACCCGGCCTGTTGTTGTATGTTCTTGATCATAGATTCTCCAATGTGTATGTACGTCTTTATTTGCATATTATACACACATATCATTGAAATTGCATTTATTTATAATTTTTAAAAATAGAAATTGAAAAGAATGAAATAAATCTAAATTAAACTTTTAATATTTTCCTTTTTTAATTAATGAATCATTCTATGATTTCATACTCAGAGATACAATCCAGGATTCTTAAATTTTAAATTGGATTCTGGAATTAAGCACTCATGTGTGAGTGTTACAATAATGAAATTTCATGCATTGGATTTCAGAATAATAGAGGAACTGTGTTATTAATTATTATATTTAGAAACCATATGTCATAATAAATAAAAATTTATTTTGTAACGATACAATGGATTAACAATAAAACTGTCCTTTAAAAATTTGAAACATCACGTACTCAATTTTGGCCAAACTTTATTTGTTGCTTAAAAAATAAGCATTTATACACTGCTTTACTCAAAACCGCCACAGAGTTGTGAAAAGAGTTGCTGTGCATTTCTTATGAAAATGTTTGGATGCCCCCACTACACACATCTGTACAATTCTCATATTTATAATCATTCATATTCAGTATGTGCCTTCTAAGTATGCCAGTGAAAAATAAAATGATTACTTTTCCTCAAATGTTCAGCAGACACTCTAAATTAGCCAGCTGGTCTCTTGTCATGGCTGGAAATATATAGTTTTTTTATAAAAAGTGACAGTAAATATGTCTATGGCCCAGTTACTTTATATGCAAGTGGAAATTCCATCGGTGCAATGACTTATGATTGGAGAAGAGCAAAAAAGTGTATAAAGAAAGAGAAGCAATGAGAATAGTGTTTCATGTGCCTTGCAGTGGCTCGCAAAAAAAATAACTCATTTTTAGTAAGTGAAATCACCTTGTTTTATGGCTAGGCAGTAATCTCAAGTCCACATGTTAAGTTTTTTATTATTATTATTGAAGATTCAGAAGTCATTTAAAAACATGACCTGTTAGAACAATTCAATGCACCAAGTCTATTTGGAAAAATTGTGTGGTAAATCATGATTCATTATGCAATTGTGATCGGCACACAGTGTTAGAAATTCATCTATCTTGACTATATAGTCCTTTCCATACAGTTTCTTTATACAGTCTAATAGTCCACACCCCACATTTATTTCTTTTTCTTTGCTTGTTCTATTTCATTATATTATTTTTCTATATTTTGTGTTTTGCTCTATTTTAAACTATTTACTCTGTTTAAACTATTACTCTATCTTAAACTTTTTATTGGTCTGTCTTTTGTAATCTAACTTGTGTCACCAATACCATAAAATGTATGATAGAAACAAAGTGCCATAATAAATAAAACTATCTGTACCTGCACCAAGACTCTGGGCTTTGAGTCCCTCACAGATCGTGAAGTGAAAAACAAATGCATTGCCAGATACTGGAGTTGGGGAGATCTTATACTCTAGTCCCCATGGTAAAGATGAGAAACTGAAATCCAGAGAGGCCAAGCAACCTGCTCAGATGACACCTCCAGACAGGAACAGCCCCAAACTTGCCTTTTTCCCAGATTGGTGCATTCTCCCCTCTGCCTTAGTTTTCTTTGTGATTAAAGGAACTGAGTAATTGAAGGTAGTCATCATCTCCAAGGCTGCATTATTCGTGGCAATTGTCTTTTTCCTTGAGAATTTATTCGACCATTATCCTATGACTATTGATTGAGCAACTACCATGTGCCAGGCACTGTTAAGGTTATAGCAGCAAACAAAGAAGACAGAACTCTCTGCCTTCCTGGAGCTCGCGTTGCAGTGGAGTGAAACAGACGACAAACAGCACAAATGAGGGAAACGTATAGTGTGCAAGATGGTGATAAGTGCTTTGAAGAAAAATAAGGCAGAGAAAGGAGATAGGGAATACATTTATATTTTGTGTGGGAGAGGAAGGGTGGGAAAGGATGAGTAAAATTTTAAGTAGAAAAGCCAGAAAAGATGTCACAGAAAAGGTGACATTTCAGGAAAGACCTAAGAAGGTAGAGTAGAGAGCCATGCAACCCATTTCCTTCATGACCGTGGGAGATCTTAGCTTCCTCCACAGGGAAGAAAGTCAAGATTTTTTTCAGACTTTTTTCTTCACCTTCTACAAGTATCAACTCTACTAAATGAACATTCTGATGGGAAGAGTTTTTTCTTTTACCCAAAATATTTGCAGCGATCAGAAGGGTTTCTTTTATGTTTCATATCTAGACATCACTAATTATAGCAACTGTAATCCTGCCTATGAATAATGCAAGTGGATTTAGCTGGCATTTGATTGCTGGGCAGGGAGAACCGGGTTTCCGTCAGCTGGGCCTGGGCCTGCTTTTTTGTTTACTCTCTGCTCATCAATTACACTTAGTCTGCAGGGCTCAGGTGAATCACAGCTCGAGAGGTCTCTACCACTTGGAACCACTTTACGCTGAGACCTGGAAAGCAGAGAACAGGAGAAAAGTCACTTGTGTAGTTGAAAAGGAAGCAGTTTTCTGACAATGCCCATATCTTTAAGGACTTTTGAAGAAACCACTTCTCAAAAGTGCTCAGGAGATTTAACCATTAACTAACTTTTACTGTGGGTAGAGGAGAGTTAACTTTGTGATTAATTTTCTCATGCTTTGTATGATGTTAAAAGAAGAACATTTTCTATTATTTAAAAAAATAATCAGGAATCTCTGCATGTGTGCCATAGACAGGAATAAATGTGAGACTTGTCAGCCAAAAATACTTCTATGTATGGATGCGTAAACTTTACAAATAAGTCTACATTGCCCTTAGATTCTTATAGATTTCATGTATGTGTCTTAGTTACAAAAATTATATTGTTTCAAAAGGAAGAATGTCTTTATCAAATTCCTAATTCTGCCTTCATTTATTCATCCATTCATTCACAAATATTTACTTCATGTATATTGCATGTTAGGTACCTTACTGGCAGCGTATACAATGAGTTCTAGAACTACCTTTTCTATAGTTTGTATATTTCCTTATTTCTTAAGATCAAACTCTTGGCTGGGCATGGTGGCTCACACCTGTAATCCTAGCACTTTGGGAGGCCAAGGCGGGTGGATCACCTGAGGTCAGGAGTTCAAGACCAGCCTGGCCCACGTGGCAAAACCCTGTCTCTACTAAAACTACAAAAAATAGCCAGACATGTTGGCATGCACCTGTAACCCCAGCTACTTGGGAGGCTGAGACACGGAGAATTGCTTGAACCTCAGGGGCGGAGGTTGCAGTGAGCAAAGGTTGTGCCAATTCACTCCAACCTGGGCAACAAGAGCAAAATTCCATCTTGAAAAAAAAAAAAAGAATCAAAGTTTGGTATAATTAGATGATTAGATGTTCATCAGACAAATGCTTTTTCAAATTTTGTGTTTATTAATACATTATAAACTATAATGAGTTATAAACTGTGCAGTACTATCAACTTCAGATGAGAAAATGTTCAAGTTTAAATTAAGTGTTACTTTAAAGGACGGAAAATCACTATACAATGTAAGTATACCTAACTTTAAAAGAACAAGCTATTTAGATAACCAACAGGTCAATTAAGAGGACAGTGATATTAATAAGTGATAAAACAAGTTTCAAAATTTTCAGTTTTCTAAATAGACTCTTCATTATTTTATTACAATGTCAAAGAAGATATCAAATCTATTTTCAGCCAGGGTATGCATATTCGGAATCTTTACAAACTTCATAGCTATGAGGACTTTTACTTCTCTAAAGATGGAGTAGACATACTTTTTCACATCTCTTCTGCTAAATGTAACTAAAAACTCTGGACATTATATATGAAACAAACAGAAGAAGACTCTGAAAGGTAGACAGAAGGAGGCAAACTAATTAGGGACCTTGGGACCCAAGGAATGACACAGCAGTGAGTGGCACTTTGTCTTTTCCTCACATATATCCTAAATGTACTGCTGAAGAAACCAATGTGTGCAAACATATTAATCTGGAAATACCAATGTGTGCAAACACAAACAGCCCCAACAAAAGCTTTGTCTCTCTAACCAAAGGACCAAGAAATGAACAGAGACTTCTAGATGGTAACTCTTCTGCTTTAGTCTGGGGCCCATCAGAGAATTCCTGCCTTGATAGTCTTTATGTCTCACCTAAGCCTGGATGGTGAGGTTGAGGTAGGAAAGCTGAGAAACACATGTCAAAGTCACAGCTCACTAAAAGCCCGAGATTTAATAATATTATGAAAAGCTTCTCTTTTCCCATATGTTAACACCACCCCGACAGGACTTCAGTATAATAACAGTGGATTTCAGCCAAATGATCTGCAAGACACAAAATAAATCAGAATAAAACTGTTTGAACAGAAAGGAAATACGGACAAATCTACAGTTATAGTTGGAGACTTCAACACTACTCTCCCAACAATCATTAGAACAACTAGAAAGAAAATCAGCAAGGATATAGAAGGAATCAACAACACCATTAACCAACAGGATTGAATCAATATTTATAGGACACTCCACCCAACAGCAGAATAATCATTCTTTTCACGTGCCCTCAGAACATATACCAAAATAGACTATACCATGGGCCATAAAACAAACTTCAACAAACTTAAAAGAATTGAAACTACACACGATATTTTCTCTGACGGCAATAGACTAAAACTAGAAATCAATAATGTAAAGGAAACAGGAAAGTTTTCAGACACTTGGAGCTAGAGAATACACTTCTAAATAATCTATAGGTCAAAGAATAAATGTCAAGGAAAATCACAAAAATACACTGAAATGAATTAATATTAAAATACATCAAAATTTGTGGAACACAACGCAGGGCTGAAAGACAAATTTCCAGCACTAAATAGATATATTACAAAAGAGGAAGAGTTTCAAATCTGCAAGAGGTCTTCAAAAAGTTTATGGAAAATGTGTATTATGAAAAATTATGCATGGATTTCAGAGTTTTTTGGCACCAAAATAAACTCATACTAGCATGTTAAGGCATATCTGAACAGGATCTAGTTTAAAGCACTACGAATAATAAGATATCAGTTTGAAAAGAGGCCCTATCAGAGCAACATGAATTCTGCTAAAATTGAAGCAATAAAAAACATCACACTTGTCGTGAAGCTTGGGTGGAAGACTGGTGAAATCGCTGATTATTTACAAAAAGTTTATGGGGACAATGCCCCAAAGAAACTGGCAGTTTACAAATGGATAACTCATTTTAAGAAGGTATGAGATCATGTTGAAGATGAAGTCCACAGCAACAGACCATACACATCAACTTGCAAGGAAAAAATTCATCTTGTTTGTGCCCTATCTGAAGAGGACTGACAACTAACAGCAGAAACAATAATCAACACCATAGACATCTCAAATGGTTCAGCTTACACAATTTTGATTGAAAAATTAAAGTTGATCTAGTTTTCCACTGTATAGGTGCCAAGACTGTTGCACCCAGCTCAGCTGCAGACAAGAGGAGAGCTTTCAATGGAAAATTTAAACAAATGGGATCAAGATCCCAGAGTATTTCTTAGAAGAATTGTAACAAAAGATGAAAGATAACTTTACCAATATGATCCTTAAGACAAAGCACAATCAAAGCAATGGCTACCAAGAGGTGGAAGGGGGCAAGTCAAAGCAAAATGGACTGGTCAAGAGCAAAGGTCATGGCATCAGTTTTTTGGGATGCTTGAGGCATTTTGTTTGTTAACTTTCTGCAAGGCCAAAGAACAATAACATCTGATTATTATGAGAGTATTTTGAGAAAGTTAGCTAAAGCTTTAGCAGGAAAACACCTGGGAAAGCTTTGCCGGAGAACCTTTCTCCACAACAGTGCTTCTTTTCATTCTTCTCATCAGACAAGGGTAATTTTGCAAGAGTTTCCATGGGAATCATTAGGCATCCACTTTACAGTCCTGATTTGGCTCCTCCTTACTCCTTTTCATTTCCTAATCTTAAAAAACCTTTAAAGGGCACTCATTTTTCTTCAATTAATAATGTCAAAAGACTACACTGACATGGTTAAATTCCCAGGACTCTCAGTTATTTAGGGATGAGCTTAATGTTGGTGTCATTGCTTACAAAATTGTCTTGAACTTGATGAAGCTTGTGTTGAGAAAGTTAATGTTTTTATTTTTATCTGTTAAAATTAATATATTTATTAAATCTATTCATTTCATTTTTCCACAAACTTTTTGAAGTCTCCTCATGTATATATATTCTTAGCTCCCACCTTGAGAACCTAGGAAAAGAAGAGCAAAAGAAACTCAAAGCAAGCAGAAGGAAGGAAATAAGATCACCGAAAGCGGAAAATTAGTAGAGAAATAAAATAAAGATGTAATTCTTTGAAAAGATAAAATTGATGAAGACTGACAAAGAGAAAAGACACAAATGACCCATATCAGGAGTGAAACTGTGGATATCACCAGATCCTGTATGTTAACTTCCTAGGGCTGCCATAACAAAGTACTATAGACTTTATGTCAGTAATCACAGAAATGTATTGTCTCGCAGTTCTGGAGGCTGGAAATTCAAAATCAAGGTGTTAGCAAGGTTGGTTTCTTCTGAGGGCTGTGAGGGGAGAATCTGTTCCAGGCCTTTCTCCTTGGCTTATAAATGGTCATTTTCTTACTATGTCTCTTCATATTGTCTTCCATCTATGCATCTCTCTGTATTCAAATTTCCCTCTTTTATAGACATTAGTCATACTGGAATAGGGCCTATCCTAATGACCTCACTTTGACTTGATTGCCTTTGTAAGGGCCCTGTCTCCAAATAGGGTCACATTCTGAGGCACTGGGAGTAGGACTTAAAGATGAATTTTGGGGAGTAAAATTTAACCCATAACACTTTGCGAACAACAAAAGGATAAAAAGGAAATGCTGTACAAAAAACTCTGCACACATAAATTTGTGATTTATATATCCAACTGCTTAAAAACACAATGTCCCACAATTTACTCAATATGAAATAGATTATTTGGGCTGGGTGCAGTGGGTCATGCCTGTAATCCCAGTACTTTGGGAGGCTGAGGCGGATGGATCACCTGAGGTCAGGAGTTTGAGACCAGCCTGGCCAACATGACGAAATCCCATCTCTACTAAAAATACAAAAATTAACTGGGAGTGGTGGCAGGTGCCTGTAGTCCCAGCTACTTAGGAGGCTGAGGCAGGGAGAATTGCTTGAACCTGGGAGGTGGAGGTTGCAGTGAGCCAAGATTGCGCCATTGCACTCCAGCCTGTGCAACAGAGTGAAACTCCATCTCAAGAAAGAAAGAGAGAGAGAAAGAGAGAAGGGAGGAAGGAAAGAAGGAAGGAAGGAAGGAAGGAAGGAAGGACGGAAGCAAGGAAGGAAGAAGGAGGGAGGGAAGGAAGGAAGGAAGGTAGGAAGGAAGGAAAAGAAATAGATCATTTGAATAGCCCCATAACTATTAAGAAAATTGAGTCCATTATTTTAGAGCTCCAGAAGAGAAAAGAAAAACCAACTCTGCAGTTATAGGTGGTTTTACTGGAGAATTACATCCAACATTTAAGGAATTCACATAAATTCTACACATCTTTCATAAACTGTAAGAGGAAGAAAAATGAGAAAATGTCCATTTATTCTATGAAGCTACTAGTATTACCCTTGTACCAAAACCAGACTAAGATATTACAAAAAAGAAAACTACAGACCAATATTTTTCATGAATATAGATGCAAAAATCCTTAACAAAATATTAACAAATAGAATTTAGCTATATAAAGGTAATTCTACTCTATGAACAAGTAGAGGTTATTCCAGAGATATGAGGCTGGTTCAGTATAATACGCCATATTATAATGGGCTAAAGAAGAAAAATTACATGAAAACAAAAACTACAATTGATACAGAAAAGGCATTTGACAAAATTCAATATCCATTCTTGATTTTTTAAAAAATATCTCAGGAAAACTATGAATAGAGAGGAATCTCCTCAACTTGATAGAATGCCTACAAAAAAACCTACAGCTAAAATTATACATCATGGTGAAAGACAATAGTTTCCCTCCGAAAACAGGAAAAAGGCAACAATGTCTGCTTACACTGACCAATGGATCAGAACAGAAAATCCAGAAAGAAACTTACACAAAAATGCCCAGTTGACTTTTGACAAAGGTACAAAAGCAATTCAATAGAAGTATATTCTTTCCAACAGATGGTGCTGAAGCAATTCAACATCCATAGGCAACAAAATGAACCCAGACTTAGGTCTCACACCTTACAAAAAGTTAACTCAAAATGCATCATGAACTTAAATGTAAAATGAAAAACTGTATTTTTTAAAAACAGAAGATCTTTGGCATATAGAGCTAGGCAAAGAGTCCTTAGTTTTGACAGCAATAATATAATCCAATAAAAGAAAAATTGACAAACTGGACTTCATCAAAATCAAAAACTTTTTTCTGTAACAAAAATCTGTTAAGATGAAAAGATAAAATATTTACAAACCACATATCCAACAAATAATTAGTACTTAGAATATATAACAACTCTTAAAACTATTAAAAAACTGACAATTAAATTAGAAAATAGACAAAGACATGAAAAGATATTTCACCAAAGATGAATAAGCACATAAAAAGGTTCAACATCGTTAGGGAAATGCAAACTAAACCCACGTCGAGATATCACTATATGCCCATCAGAGAAAACAGCAAATGCTGGCAAGGATGCAGAGAAACTGAATCTCTCATAAACTGCAGGTGGAAATGCACACGATGGCACAGTCACTTTGGAAAACAGTTTGGCAGTGTCTTAAATTTATACCTACAACTACCATTCCATCCAGTAATTGCCCTCCTGGGCATTTATTCTAGAGAAGTGAAAACACTCATTCACATACATTTCTACATAAATGATTATGACAACTTCATTCATAATAACCAAAAATTAAAAGCAACCCAGATGTCCATCAACAGATGAATGGTTAGACAAATTGTGGTACATCCATACCATGAAGTATTTCTTAGAAATAAAAATAAACAAGCTATTGATACAAACAACATAGAGGAATCTCCGAAGAATTATACTAAGTGAAAAAGAAATGTCAATCCTAGAAGGTTACCTACTTACGACTCTATTTCTGTAACATTATTAGAATGACAAAATTACAGAAATGGAGACTGTATTAGTGATTTCCAGAGGTTAAGGTGGGGTGGGGGTGGGAGGGAAGTAGGTGTAGCTGTAAAAGGGCCACATGAAGGATCCTTGTGGTGACAAAAAGTTCTGTATGTTGACTTTATCAATGGCAACATCTGGGTTGTGATACTGTGGTACATGTAGTATTGTAAGACGTTACCACTGGGAAGAACCGGGTAAAGGATATGCAAGATTTATCTGTATTATTTCATATATCTGTGAATCTACAATTACCTGAAAATAAAATTTTAATTTAAAAAATTCCACTAACTCCACTTGAAATACAGCCTCATCTACTTGCAGTCACCATTTAGATTGTCAGTACTATAAAGGTGAATTGTATGGAAGACTGAACATGTTTTAAAATCTGTAATTGCCTTCTTTAAAAATAAAATGGTAAATTAGCCAAAGAGGTTTGCTAATGACTGCAGGGATTTCTTTCATATTATTGATTGGCTTATTAGTAAGCCACAGAAATAGCAGAAAATCAAAATGAACAGGGTCCCAATTTGTTTTCTTTTTCTTTAATAGTTGTAGTTTTCCTTAATCAAATAAAATAGAGGTTATAGGTTATCCTGTGGTTCTTGCTGCCATAGGGAATCATCCAGTTCTCTATAAGAGAATTGTCTGGTTGAAATGGATGTCTTATAGAATGTGTTTTATAGAACACAAGCTGATGACATGTATTCAATTAAATTTGTTATTCTGTCACTCATGCCTCCACTCAAACATTTAGGGAGTACCTACTATGTGACAGGCACTGCTCTAGATGTGGGATTTCCAGAAGCAAACCAAATAAAGCCTCCAGTTCATCTAGATAAAAAGAGAGTGCAGGGGGAGTATGTTCTTCCCTTCTCTAGCCCGTGGCTGTTCACAGGCTTACCTCTCTAACTATTCTGCAAGCTCTTGTGTTGCTTCACCCTTTGAGTGGTGGCAAAGCAACAATGGGTTCTCTAAGAACAGAGGAAAGAGCTTATCATTCTACAGTTTCATCTCATTTCTTATGAAAATTAATTACTAGTATGTCCTCCTCCTTCCTTTATATACATATATACGATGTATTAGTCTGTCTTCATGCTGCGGATGAAGACATACCCAAGATGTGGTAATTTATAAAGAAAAAGAGTTTAATGGACTCTATTCCACGTGGCTGGAGAGGCTTCATAATCATGGCAGAAGGTGAAAGGCACATCTTACATGCCACCAGACAGGAGAGAAAAGAGCCAAGGGAAAGGAGTTTCCCATTATAAAACCACCAAATCTCATGAGACTTATTCACTACCACAAGAACAGTATGGGGGAGACTGCCCCCATGATTCTGTTATCTCCCACCAGGTCCCTCCCGCAACATGAGGGAATTATAGGAGCTACAATTCAAGGTGAGATTAGGGTGAGAACACAGCCAAACCATGTCATATAAAGGGACAAATATCAAGTTTTCTTATAATTCTGCTTTCTCTTTAGCATGTGTCATTGTTCATGCATAAATCCCATCCTTTTTTTAGAGTTTAGATTCCAGTTTCTCAACAGGAAAAGCATTGAGAAGTCTAAGCAGGGCTGCATCATCTCAGCTATGATTTTGTAGACTTGCGTTGTGGATTGGAATGTTATGTTGGCTGTCTTTTCTTTTTGTGAATATTTTACTTTAGTTTTACTAAATGTAAATCCCAGGGATGCTGTATTCATTAAGACTGCGTAAGTGATTTTTGCGACCTAGAATTGGATGAGATGTCTGATTATGAATAAGAATTTGCGGAGTGTTGTAAAAAGGGTAATGAGGTGCAGTTGAGTCATGAAACCCGTTGACAGGGCTAAGTAAAGGACAGTCAATAGATAAATCTGTGTGTAGCAAAGGATCTGACACTTTTCCCTAGACTCATGGTACAGCTTTGACAAAGTGCTTTTCATCAAGTGTAATAAAAGTGTATTCATTGTGTAAGCAGCTGATAACTACTTTACAACATAGAATAGAGAGTAGGGGGGTAGCCGTGTCTGTCTCCACACACCTGTTGCAGCAGGGCATATTAGGGTGACACCTGATTCATCTAAAAATAACTCATACATATTCATCCTTAAACCAGGATCCCCTTTGTCTGCACAAAGGTGCTAAACAAAACCCTCTCCTGTCGGAGGCAGAGTGGGAAGGGAGAAGCAGCCCCTCCTCTCTGTATTTTCCCCTCCAGCCAGGCATAGCTCAGTAGGTTCCATCCTTAACCCCAGTACTAATTCTCTAGGTCTTTATCTGAACTACTTTTAAATTAAATTTAAGCAACTATTTGCTCCATTAATCCATGCAACCCATTAGCACACTGTGTGCACTTACTGTACAATATTTCAAATGAAGTAAAACTTCAAAGCTGTCTGATAGGTATGGGAAAAGGGGGGCTGATATAGCCAGAAGGAAGTAATAATCTCCCAAGGATTTCAGCAAGAGAGCTAAACTTAGTGGCAGACTTCACTTTTCATTTAACTTTAAATGTATAGTGACTTGGAGAGGCTTGAGACCCTGCCTTGTCTTGCAGATAAAGCCTTAGGAGTAAGGAGGCGAATGGATCTAGCTGGTCAGAATGAATATTTCTGATCATTTTAAATTCTCTTTCCCTGTCCGAGTTACCAAGGAAACCAAGTTCTTGATGTTTCACTTGCAAATAAGTATTTTTACCTTGAAGCAGGAGTCTCACATTGGGGGAGGGGTTGGTACTATGGGGAGACTCCAAGGGCTGGCAGGAGAAGGGCATGGTCAAATGACAAAAACCACTGCCCCTGGAGTTAGTCCAGCAACTTGGGTCTGACTTCAGGGAGATTTTATGGATCCAAAGGAACAAGGCCGTTTTGTTCCCTTTCCTTGTGAGAACTGAAATACACAAAAGATGGGTGCATTTCTCCACTTTGATTTTCTCTCCCAGTTATGAAGCAGACTTGACTGAGCTGGCTCTTTCCAGGCAAGTTGGAAATCGATCAGCGTGGATCAGTCCTCTGAAGCCTACCTCTGGCATCCAGTCCCATAAAACGCATACACACGCACGCGCACATGCACACGCACACACACACACACGTGCACATGCACGCACACACACACACTTCAACAGTATAGTTTCATTTTCTCCATGCACAGCTCATATTTATCTGACTCTGAGGATTTTCAAAAACACGAATACCTACAGTATCTACAGTATGGTACAGAGTGCATACATCCAAATCCCTGTGAAAGAAAAAGTTTTGTCCCAACTCCCTCTCAGCAAATAGTCTTTCATCGAAAAACTAGAGAAACTCTCATCAATAACTTCTCTTCCCATTTTAATACAATATTAATTCCACAAGAATCTATCATACCAGAACCTCCCTAAAAAGACTAAAAGCACCCCCAAAACAATTATTCATGAAAACAAAGAAAACAGCACTAAATAACGGATAATGAAATGATAAATGGAATACACTCAGATGCAAAAAATTAAATAAAAAAAGGTTCAGCCAGTGTGTCCTGGGGGCTAGGATTCAGAGGCGTGATTAGGAAGTGATCAATCAGAGTGAGCTGCAGGTTCTCTCTTGTAAACTGAAAAAAGATGTCTGTCTTAGGGCCCTCCGGTCATTTTCAGCGCAGCCTCATTTCCCCTGGTTGACTCATCTGGTTGGTTATCCAGTTTTTAAATCTGAAATAATTCATGCCTTTTTGAGTCACAGTTGCACTGTGGACAATCACAATTAAAATGCTTAAGTGAAAAGCAAAGACTCTTTCCAGAGAGTGTCTACTGATGCGCTGAGTGAGAAGTTGCTATTGGTTACTTGTTCACTTGAACATACTTTAAGTGTGGATGTGCATTGTGTTATAATTGCTTGTGGAAATGGCCTTTCTATTTTCAGATTTTTGTGTAGCCTTCTACTGCTGCTGCTGTAATAACACTGTTTTTCTTTTCATATAAAAAGTGAGTTAGAAGCAGATAAAAAGAGAAGAATTTGATTGCCCTCAATCAGGCGCTGGCTTGCGGTTGTCATTAAATCAGAGGCTTATTTGAAATCCGTTATTGGCAGTAACCCCCTCTTAGCCAGCTTATGTGATTCTCGAGTTCGTGTGTAATTTCATGTTTTATTTGTTCTTCATGCACTGCTTCCGTGATGTGCTCATTGTTATGCACCATTTCTGGGGAGTCTCACCTTGGAGCGTGCTTAGAAAGCTGGCAGAAAACAGTATTCGGCCTGTGGGCTAGCCATGTGGAAATGACAGTGTAAAAACCAAATTGAATTCATAAGCCAAGTCCTTCATTTCTTGCTCAAGATAGTAACTGCAATTCCAAATGGCATCATTTTGACATTTTTTAGTTTCTTTACATATGAGGTAGAGAATGCTCAAAGTCAACTAAATCATTAAACCTTTTCTAATTTCTATCCAAATTCTCTTTGCACTAAAAAAGAAAAAAATGTGACTACCTCGGCTGAAAGTGAACTGAAATGTACTTGTAAAACTAGAGCTTGGAGGTGTGGATGCTCCATTTCTCTGTTGGTCATTGGTCATTTTATATGACTGTATCTTATAAATAGATACATTTGTGTCCATAAGTGTCTATGTATTTTAATATTGATTAGTATCTCCACACCTACTCTTCTTTGCCTGTTAAACTTCTCCCAAGGAGTAATATTCCTGTCAGGCATTATTGTAAGTAAATAACTGTGAATGTTAAGATCATTTCTTACCCATATGTCACCTCTAACCTTTGTGTAAAATGTCTTTTACATTAGCATAAATATTAAGAAGATGCCATTTCTACTATATATAGGGCTGCCTTCAGCTAATCAGTTTTTCATGCATTTAAATAGAAATATTAGAATGATGGTAATTACTTTAGTTTTCCATAAATGATCCATCAAGACAGTGCCTTTTACTAGATGGTATTGCTCAGGGTTAGTAGGACCAAATTCAATTGTTAGCTGGGTGATCTTCAGTGTCTTGTGACTTTTAAAAATAAAATTCATTCTCAACTCTATTGTCTTTTCTAAGAGTAAATGCACAAGTTGCTTTAAGAAGAATAATATGTAGTGCATGGAGACTGAGAGAAGTTGTAACTCGTTGTAAAATAAGACCTGTTCATTAAATGCGTGAAAGACAAAAGATTTTCAGACAGATGACAAAACCTCACACACACACACACACACACACACACAGTGAATGTGGGAAAATTCGTACTTTTTGAAAAAGTGCCTTTATCAAACAAGACTAAATTACTTTCGTGTGTAAACTCAGGCTTTATAAGGTTGAATTTAAAACAACTTGAACTTTTGTGCATTATTCACATATCCTCAAACAGTCTTTATCTGCTAGAGTTAGATGTCGCTGACGAACAATATTTTAAACAATTTCATATTAGTGCTGCCTGGTAGCTGATGGTTCTGCTTCAGTCGCGTTTTTCTCTTTGTCTGCAGAGAAGTATTTGTTTGCACCAAGAAATCGAAATAATTGCATGGTTTGCTTCATTGTTTTCTAAAAATTAGCAGAAAATTGGAGAAAATGATTGGTTTGATACTGCAAAAAGCGTAGTCTTTTAAACCTAGATAAGGAAAGAAATCTTGACACGTGCTGAAAGTTGCAAATCTTTAGATCAACAACAGAATTATTGAACTTGAGCAAGACAAATATGTATTTAACAAGAAAGAAAAGAACAAATATTGAAACATATTTTCATATTACAAAAAATCTTCCACAAAATTATATGTTTGTATATATTTATATATACATGTATAGAAATATATGTGCATTCTTATAAATGCATAGGATGGAAAATACCAGACTGATAACAGTGGTTGCCTCTGGGAATGAGAGTGGAATTTGTAAAAAGAAGGTAGAGAGACTTTTGCTTTTTACTTCAGTATTGTCTGTGGTTTTGCAATATATGTTTGTATATTATTTGGGTATATATGTTTGTATATTATTATGTTGGCCAAGTTCCCGTCTAAAAAGTGATGTTTAATTAAAGATGTTAGAATTATTTGTATAGATCAGAAAATAGAAGCTCCTTGTAACACTCCAGTCCATCTTTGGGACATTGGTCTTGCCCACATTTTCTAAGCTTCATGCACAAAAACACTGTACCTGCACATGCTAAAATTGGATCCTCCCCACACCCCCATGATGTCTACTGGACAAGCAGAGTGATTTCTTTGCTATCAGTCAGGTGATGCTACTGAGGCTCAAGAAGGTTTAGAAGGAATTTGCCCAAGTTCATATGTCATAGAACTGAACATGAACCCATGATGGGATCTTTGGTTGCAGGTCCAGTGTGCCTCACTGATGGAAAGGCCCGTGTCTTCCTGAATCTCAAAGACATTCCAGCATCCTTTCATCCCCCAAAATATTTTTACTCTACCAAGGAACAAACTGCATTAGAGTATCCATCTGCCTTTTTGTGATTATCAACCACCAACATTTGTTGTCTAGTAGTCTGAGGCATATTAGTATAGCAGGAAAAATAATGCTGGAGTGAAAAGGGAAGAACAGCATAGGTCTATTAGCCAATCTGAGAAAATGCCTTACCATACCTTTCACAAATCCTAAATGACCCTGTAAATGTAACTATTGGGCTTTTTGTTTCTAGAATCCTAGAAAGATCATGGTCTTTGGAGTCAGATAGACCTGGATTCAAATTCTACCTCTGCTACTTAAAACTCTAGAACAGTTCCTTAGCCCCAGCCTCAGTTATGTGGGAACCTGTGTTTTGGCTCGTACCTAACAGAATTGTTGTAAAAATTAAAGTAACAATGGACATCAAGGCAAGGTATGGTGGCTCAAGCCTGTAATCCCAACCCTTTGGGAGGCCAAGGTAGGCAGATTGCTTAAGCTCGGGAGTATGAGACCAGCCTGGGAAACATGATGACACCCCATCTCTACAAAAAAAAATGCGAAAATTAGCTGGGTATGCTGGCACATGCCTGTACTCCCAGCTACTTGGGAGGCTGAGGTGGGAGGATTGCCTGAGCACTGAAAGTTGGGGTGGTGGTCAGCTGAGATCGCGACACAGCACTGCAGCCTGGACGACAACTGCTAGCACAGGCTGGTTTCCACTACAATGTTAAGCCACTGTTCCTTCCCTTTCTTGCTTATCTGTATATTTTTGCCTCATTTCTTCTCCTATCTTGCTTCTATTTCTGCTCTTTTACAAAAAGTTGTTTTTGTTTTTCAGGTATGTTATGCAGAGCTTAAATCTGTAGACAAACTCTATTCTACTTTACATTACTTTAATGGTTTGGATATTAACAAAGTGCTTCCACATACACTAATGGTATTTGCTCTTCTAAAATATGTTATTAACTATCAATCCTTGGTGTTAACTTTCTCCTTGATCAGTCAGTTTCTCCTATGTCATTGAAATCTAGAATATTAACTGTTGGAGAATACAAATTTAGTGTCAACATAAAGCTCAAGAGACTGTGTTTGATGTGCTCCCATGTTTTATGCCATCAGCATATAATAGCAACACTTTGAAAAAAGTTTAAGTAGATATTGGCTTTTGTTGCCAATACCAAGATTTATTGGTTCAAGAGTTATTGATCATGGGCAAATCTTGGCCATTATTATGCCTTGAGGACAAATAAATCTTTATCCGCTGAACATGAATCAATATAATTATGCTTCACTTATGCACATCTTCTTCCTAACCATATTGGGTTTTCAGCCAAATCATGAAATATGAGAGAAACTACTTAGGGAGGCAGTTGTAAGGAATTATGCCAAGAACGTTCGTGTTTTGCAGCAGTGCCAACGCCAGCTTTTGCTGACAGAATTGAGGTAATCTAAGCAAAATGGAGAAATTAATTTTTAAAGATACTAACTCAGATATACAAAAACATCATAGAAGAGAATAAAAAACTTTTAGAATTAGAAACAATATCATATGATATGTGTCCTAGTCCATTATCGTATTGCTATAAAGAACTACCTGAGACAGGGTAATTTATGAAGAAAAGAGGCTTAATTGTCTCACAGTTCCACAGGTTATTCAGGAAGCATGACTGGGGAGGCCTCAGGAAACTTACAATCATGGGCAAAGGGGAAGCAGGCACGTCTTCCATGGCCAGAGAAGGAGGAAGAGAAAGCAAAGGAGGAGGTGCTATACACTTTTATAAATGACCAGATCTCATAAGAACATCTGCCTCCATTATCCAATCACCTCCCACAAGACCCCTCTTCCAACACTGGCGATTATAATTCAACATGAGGTTTGGGTGGGGACACAGACCCAAGCCATATCAATATGCTAGAACAGGTAGCTGAGCAAGGTCTCAGAAAGGAAAGACAGAAAAGTTGTATAAAACCCAGGAAATTTGAATTATTTTAAACCTTATTCAGTGATTCTAATTTGCAGCCTTCAGGGAATGACTTACCCCTTTGTTAGAAGCAAAAAAAAAAAAAAAAAAATTTTTCAAAATTTCCTTCTATTAGCATAGAATAATTTTATGTCACTTTTGTTTAAAGCAACCACATCACCTTTGATGAAAACCTACAGGTCTTCATTACATGACCTTTGGCCAAGATAAGTAGTAGGTCTTTGCTTATGACCTACTGTAAATCTGCTCTCAGTGCTAGATTTTTTTCCTTTTTGAGTTTCAGCTTGATTTTGGTCTGGCATTTAAGCCACTAAATCCTTTTGTGTTTTGATTCTGTCTTGCTTGTTCATTACTGCTTTGTTTCCTTTGTCATTTAATCAGCTGCCTTCTCTATCTCAATACCAAGTACTGATAGAAGTTGGAAAGTATGTGCCAGATAGTCTTAGGGTACCCCCAGACCCATACTTTTTTACATAGCCGTTTAAAACCTGATGCTTCCAGCCTGTCTCTCCGTCTTATATACATGTTCTAATTTTAGGCTTTATAAAATGCAATGCTGACATTAAAAAAAAGAATTTTGAATAGGTTCAAGGTGATTTCTAGTGAGCACCAAGCTGCCTGTCAAAACACAAGCACAATATTAATTACATGGTAGTGTGATTAACATCAGGAATACAACTCTAAATTTTTAGATACAGGAAATCTTTAGTCTTTTTTCTATTGTCCCCAAGTCAAGTTCAAACTGACATTGTTGTTAGTGCCTTTTATCTCAGGTTGACCTGACAGATAACTTTAAAATTAACCTACGTTTGTGGTGCCAGGATAAAAAAATGGAGATTGGAAGAGCTACGTGTTGTGGACGTCTGTCTTTTATAATGTTTTTGCCCATGATCTAAGCAGAGGTGCTATGCTTTGATTTCTAAACATCATAGAAAGAATATTTTCACTAAAAAAAAAATTTTAAGGAAGCATGCAGTTTATTTTTCTCTCTTGGTTTTTCTTTTCTTTTCTGAATTCCTAGAACTGGAGATTACACCTAATGAGATGATCATAACCTAACTACGATTGGCTTCAAATTATATATACATAGTATTGGTTATGATCATCTCATTAAGTGTAATCTCCAGTTCTAGGAATTCAGAAAAGAAAAGAAAAACCAAGAGAGAAAAATGAACTACATGCTTCCTTAAAAATTTTTTAGTAAAAATATTCTTTCTGTGATGTTTAGAAATCAAAGGATAGCCCCTCAAATATGGATGGTGACTGTCACAGGAACACAGCCCTTAGCAGTGGGTTGCTGTTTGATTTCCCAAAGCAAACGCAATCTCTAATGCTACAGAGAGGCACCAACCATACTTCACTGTTCCTCAAATGCTGCATCTGCCCTTTGCCACGTGGCTTCATGAACTGGTGCATTGGGTTGACTGGCAGCCATGAATGGTTCTGTAAAGAGTCCAAGGCATTTTAGGAGGATGGCTTTACTACTAGAGTGGTTGGCATCATCAGGACAAAATCCACAGCCAAGGTTTACAGCCATATATGACAATCTGTCCTTGACTCTTCTTTACTTTGTGCATTGCTTTATGATTGACAAAATGCTTTTGTACTCTAGTGATTTTACTTCTCTCAGCCACTTTTTAATGTAAGTCATCATCCCAACTTTATAGAGGTCACCAAGGCTCAGAGAGGGCTAGTAACTTGCTCCAGGAGTCCTACTTCTCATGGCAGTGCCAGGGGATGACCCTGGCCCATTGACTGAAGTTTCCAGTTATCTTGTCCCTAGAATGCAGCTCACTATTTTTCTGCATAAGATGTTCTCTATTTAGTCTCCAAATATTTCTGTATACACCAAAGCCATTAAGACATTCTGCACCCGTCTGTCTTCCTTTAGAATGATGGTGGCTAGAAACCAATACTCTCTCAGACACAAATCCTCTCTTTCTACCCACTTTTAGGCCCTTCTGGGAGACGATTTTTATTGCAAGCATAACACACACAGTGGCCATTTAATACTTCTTCATGGTGATCATATAAAATCCTTGTGGGAGGTCTTGTTGACATTTTTTAAACTTTCCCTTTAGTCATGTTGTGGTATGTTTATCTCCCTCCCAGTTTTAATAAACTCATACTAGGATATTACTATACTGGGAAATGAATGTTTGCCTAGTGGTAGGGTAAGAAGAATCCACCACACCAGAGATTAGATTTGAGGTGTAAGCCTAAATCTACTGTCAATTTGTATTTCCTTCTGTGTACCCTTTCAAGAGAGAGAGAGTCAGGAGAGGGTCAGAGGGACATCCAGGGAACTCCTGCGACTCCAAGAAGCATGGTTGCTGTTATAGAGAGAGCGATGGTATATGAGTCAGAAGACTAGTTCCAGATGTGCTTTGTTAATACTATACTAGGGGACCTCGATGAGATCATTCATTCACTCCCTAAATGTCAATTCTTTCTGCTGAAAAAGAAGGATTCAGGTTAATGACTCTATGTGAAAGCATCCCACAAAACACTATAGAAATTTAAGATAAAATTGCCAAAGTATACCAATTTTACAAAAACCATAATAATATATTTCTTTTGCAAATGCTGAATCAGTCTCTTAAAATACCCCCATAAGAACATATTTTAACACAGACTTGCATCATTCCCTTTGATTACTATTCTCATTCTCAAACAGTGAAAATAGAGAAACATGGCACCATACCTAACATTCACAGATCTTAGGTAGACATAATACCGAGAGTTTAGTATTTTTTGTTCATCTCTACCCAACTCCTCTTCTCTCTAACTTGACTATGAGCTCATGTTTCATTGGTAAGCACAGCTCATGCAAGAATGTAATTTCAGCATCAAGTTATCAGCTGTCCACTGTGCAGCCCCAGAAGTTAGTTCAAGTGTCCAGGCCTTCCTTCACTTTTGTTCATATTCAAGCAATTGAATTTACACTTCCTCTGCAAAACTCAGAGACAGTAGAATAAAAGTGATGACTTAAATAGATTTTTGAGGCAGAAAGTCGAAACATGTCTCTCTTTTAGAAGCAAGCAAGTGCTGTCAAATCACTTTAGCATAGAACAGGAGTCATCACTATGAAAAGACTGCACACATCACAGGAACACATTACCCAGATGGGGGACAGAGCAAACCAGTGATGATGGACCCTGATAAGATCATGTTGCCGCTGCTTTATAAACAAAAGCTCTTCAACAAAACCAATGTCAGCAAAAGGTTCACTTATTCTTGCTTTACTGAGCATGAAATGGGATTGAAAGATGGTATTAAATGGATTATTAAACTGAAGAAATGATGTCTTGTGATCTTTCACACCAAAGCCCCCACTTGAGACAGGCATCATCTCAGTGAAAAACTCTCCAAAGACTCAGGTCATTTATATGGAACCTGAGCCTTTTAGATATTAGACTGAAAGTTTTGCTTCCCATTTTCATGCTGGAATTGTGATACATTAGGGAAGATTATTGTTGTTCTTTGGTTATTTTATTCCTATGTTAACATGTAGAAAAGAAATGTTTGTGAGAATTAGTAAATTTAAAGAATAGAAACTCTTAGTTTTCCTTGTACCAAGAAAGAAAAAAGACTTTATTTTAAAATATACAAACCACTTTTTAAATTTGTAGCATTTTCTCTACTAATTATTTTTTTAATTTCTACAGGTTCCAGATTAAAATGTAAATAATGTGTTTAAAACATTTCTTTGTTTCGGCTTCTGAAGACAAAGTTACACAATAAATTCTCATTTATTAAAAATCCAAAAAATGAAAAGGGTAAAACAATATTATTTCTCCTTCTTATACAGTGAAACTTGGCATTCTTATATAATTAGGATCCAAGGCACAGAACAAGGTTAGGAGCAAATATATTCTTCACTGTACTGTTTCTGAAAGTTGTAATATTTTAATATGACAACTCAGCTGAATAAAATCATTAATCCCAATATGATTTTTCTAGTCTTCAAAAGGACTCCAAGTTTTGTTTTTGAATATATGATAGATTATCATAGACTATACACTTTGAATAGATCCTCCCTCTAAAAAGAACTGAAAATTATGGACTTCCTAACAACTTTAAATGCTTATATGAGATGGTAAAAATGTTAAAAATTCAGAGACCAAAAATATCTGGAAGTAGGAACCAGAGGTGTGGGATGACTACTGAAACTAACATTTAACCTGAGGGCATTTGCTCAAGTTGATATTGAGCTTTCTGGTCTCAAGGAGACCTCAATAGGAGTCACAAATGGAGGGATCTCTCCCAGGATGGTGAGCCTCATAGGAATACCTACTAGCATAAAGTTAAACTGGAAATAACCCAAATCTTCAACATTCATCTTTATCCTAAGGTAAGCAAAGAAAATCACCTATCAAGTTCAGATGGAAAATTGGCACTGACAGAAAAATATTTCCCCTTAAATTCTGTAATGATGTCAGACATCAAACCAAATTCACACTCAAAAGTTTCAAGTTGAGAATGCCCTTTCTGTAGTCCCAGGTTAAAGATTTTATCAGTAAATTAACAGAGGCAAATGCAAATCCTCTGCAGAAACTCACCTGCTGTCCAGGCCTCAAAGAAATGTCATGGATACAGTGTAATGATATACACTGAAATAATGAGCTTCTAGTGGAAAACACAGAACACATAAGCAAACAAAGCTCTATATGCAAGATTTTGATACCGGGATCATCAGAAACAATGTAAAACAAGTATGTTTATTATGTTTTGAGAAATAAAAATATGAAATTAAAAATATGTCAGAAAAAAGAGACTTTTTTAAATGATCAAGGAGATTTGAAAGCAAGAAAACTGAACTTCTAGATACAAAAAATATAATAAATAAAACCTAAATTAACAAGAATTAGATACAGCTGAAGAGGGAACTGAAAAGCTGAAAAATAGATTAAATGAAAATTTTCAGATTACAGAGAGGTGAGAATATAGAAAATACAAAGAAAAAGTTGAGAGACATGTAGGATAGTATAAGAAGGACTAACATTCATATAATCAGAGTGCAAGGGAGAGAAAATGTAAAGAATGGAGAAGATATTAATCCTCAGAATCAATAAATTCTGCAAATCCACATTCAAATAAATACAAAGGAATCCACACTAAGAAAGGTCACAGTGAAGCTGAAAAACACCAAAGACAAAGAGATTAACAGACAGGGAGAAAAACAACTATTATGACAAAGGAATGGCAGTTATACTGATAGCTGTTCTCTGGATAGAAACAAGAGAATCCAGACACAGCAGAATAATATCTTCCATGTGCTGAAAGAGAATAAGCCACTCAACAGTTGCCTACTCCATGAAAATACTTCCAGCTAGAAGTGAAAATGAAGATATTTTTGGACAAACAAGAGCTGAGAGAGATTTTTACCTATGTACTATCACTAAAGAAATTAGAAGGATGCACTTCAGACAGAGGAAGTTGATTCCAAATGGAAGACCTGGGATGCAAGAAGGAATAATGAACAAGGAAGGTGATAAACCTTTTTAAAATGACTATGTAAAAGAAACAATCATCTCTTATGTGGTAAGGGTAGACTAAAGATAGGCTAAAATACACAATCATGACATATAAATTGAAAACAGTATCACCAGAGAAAGTGGAAGGTCTTGTATTAATTGAGGGATAGAAGATATATTATATTTGAATAATCAGTTAAATGTGCATGTAAAAAATGCCTAGAATAAACAGTGGCAAAGAAAATAGTCACATGTCCAAGTTTGCACAACTGCCAAACTAATTGAAGGAAAAAAAATAGAATGAGAAAAATAATCTTTAGAAAAGAGCAAGAAACGAAAGCAGTAAACAAATAGAAAAGGAAAGGAAAATAGACAAAACTAAGATGATAGAAATAAATAGAAATATATCGATTAATTTTAAAAACTGCAAATCAATTAAATTTTCAGTTATAAGACGAAGGTTGTCAGACTGTATATCAATACTGTTTAGAAGAGATAACTAAAGCATAAGGAATCAAATAGTTACAAGTCAATAGATGGGAAAAATGAAGCAGAAATATACTAACCAAAATAAAATCAATGTAGCTATATTAATATGAGATTAATCTATCTTTAAGACAAAATACATTTCTAGAGATTAAAATATTCACTAGAGTATGGTGGAAGATTTAGTTGACACACTCCTATTTATAACTGATAGATCCAACAGACAAAAAAAATCAAGCTATAGATTTAGAAACAATACGTTGATCTAATAAGTTATATAGAATATTCTAGAATTAATACTATTAGCAAACTTATGACCTATTGATTAAGAAAAACGACAAATGAACCATTATAAAATTGAGAATGAAAAGGAAATTATATCAAACTATGTAAAATTTTAAAAATAATAATGAATATATTAAGACTTTTGCATCAATAAATTAGAAAAGTAAGCAAAGCAGACAATATACCACACCCCTCCAGCAAATAATTTACCAAATTTGAATCAAGAAGATAGAAAAACTGATCATTTCTATAATTAGTAAAGAATGGAAATAATTAAAAGTCTCCAAGAAAGAAAATTCTAACTCAAATGATTTCAAGAGGAAATTCTACCATTCTAGAAATAATTTCAATCATAAACAAACAATATATAAAAAGAAATGTATTCCCCAGTCATTTTATGAAGCTTTGATAACCTTGCTATCAAAATCCTGACAAAAGTGGCTGTGAGAAGGGAATAGTTATAAACTCATCTCTTTCACATTATAGACACAAAAACCCAAACAAAATATTAACAATCTTAATCCAGCAATGCATAAAAAAAAATGATAAGACTGTTTTGTCCTAGTCAAACATGGTTTGTTTCACACTAGAAAATCTATTAATACAATTCACTACACTAATGATTTTAAATGATAATACAATTAAAAATTATATGATCAGTTCAATGGATGTAGAAAAAGCCAGGTACAGTTTCTAGGAATCTAAGCCAAACATAAAATTTTCTTTAAGACAAAATTGTAAATCCCACTATTACCTGTTAAACTTAAACTATTACCTGTTTAACTTTTTAAACCTCCTTCCTACTTAAGAATGAGATATAAAGCATCTTAGATGAAAAACTTAGAAATGCAGTGGAACCATTAGGACTTAGAGGCTCTGCATACACCTGGTAGACCCAATCTCAGGTACTTTTGGTGACTGCTAAGAATCTTATGATTTCATTTGTTTGTAGAAGGGAGTTGAGAATTTAAGGAAATGAAAATATGCTTTTCTAGAATTAAAAAATATTTTTCTTCCCATATTTATTTAGCTTGAAATAGTTATAAAATGTATTTAAAAGCCAATTATTTTAAAATTAGCAAGACTGGTAAAATGTGCTGTGTTACTTTTATAAATAAATTCAAGAGGATCACACACTTCATCAATAGTGTCTTTACAAAATGGCAGGCAGGTCCTAGGAAACATTTTTCAGTACTGTGATGGTTAACATTAGGTATCAATTTGATTGGATTGAAGGATGCTTTGATGGCTGGTGAAGTATTGTTTCTAGGTATGTCTGTGAGGGTGTTGCTGGAAGAGATTGACATTTGAGTTGGTGGACTGGGAGAGGAAGACCCACCCTCAGTGTGAGTGGGCACCATACCTTGGGTTGCCAGCCAGGCTAGAACAAAGCCTGCGGAAGAAGGTGGGATAACTTTGCTTGATGAATCTTCTGGCTTCCTTCTTTTTCCCATGCTAGATGCTTCCTCCCACTCCTCTGGCCCTTGGACATCGGACTACAGGTTCTTCAGCCTTTGGACTCTTGGACTTACACCAATGATTTCCCAGGGTCTCTGGAGCCTTCCACCAGAGACTGAAGGCTGCACTGTCAGCCTCCCTGGTTTTGAGGCTCAGACTCCGACTGAGCTACTACCAGCTTCTCTCTTCCCCAGCTTGCAGATGGCCTATCATGGGACTTTGCCTTGTGATCATGTGAACCAATTCTCCCTAATAAACTCCCTTTCATGTATGCGTATATCCTATTAGTTCTGTCCTCCCGGAGAACCCTGACCAATGATACAAGTACCATTAAGGAGGGCATCTGATTTAAATAGTATTCTACATTGGGAAATCCATGAAACAGACCAACAAAGGGGAGGAGAGTACCTATGAGTAGGCAGTTAGCTGTTTCGAGATTAAGAAAGATGCCCACAGTTTCATTTCAGTCAATTTTTTTTTTTTTTTTTTTTTTTTTTTTTGTACACAAATGGGGAGTTTAAAGTAGAGCCAGGTTTTAAAATTTCCCTACAGAAAGCAAGTAATGCAAGTCAAACTACAACTGGAAATCACTTTCTCAAAAAGCAAAAACACAGATATATGACAATGTGTTTCTCTCGAGTCTCAAATTTACATGCAGTGATTGAGAAGAGAGAAGATAATGCGAAGTGGATGGCATTATCATCAGTTCGTTTTGCGTTTGTACCTTTGTGGTAACTATGACTGGTCCATTAAGTATTTCTGAAGCAGACTAGCAGTTTGCCTGAAAGAAGATCGGGGATGAAAGTGATGATGTCCTCTTTTAAAGAAAGATAGAGGCCGGGTGCGGTGGTTCAAGCCTGTAATCCCAGCACTTTGGGAGCCCAAGACGGGCGGATCACGAGGTCAGGAGATCGAGACCATCCTGGCTAACCTGGTGAAACCCCGTGTCCACTAAAACATACAAAAAACTAGCCGGGCGAGGTGGTGGGTGCCTGTAGTCCCAGTTACTCGGGAGACTGAGGCAGGAGAATGGCCTGAACCTGGGAGGCGGAGCTTGCAGTGAGCCGAGATCCGGCCACTGCACTCCACCCTGGGCAATGGAGCGAGACTCCATGTCAAGAAAAGAAAGAAAGAAAAGAAAGAAAAGAAAGGAAAGAAAGAAAGAAAGAGAGAGAGAGAGAGGGAGGAGGAGAGAGAGGGAGGAAGGAAGAAGAAGAGACTTTTCTTGAAAAAAACCCTTTTCCTTTAAATCATGAAGATTCCTGTCCTGGATGTCCAATTAATCTATCAAGTACAGGATCTTTCAGATCCGTCAGTTGGAGAGAAACTTGAGTTGCCTAAGTCTGGATTTTTATTCTTTATTTCTTTATTTTAAGAGACAAAGTCTCTCCTGTCTTCTAGGCTAGAGTGCAGTGGCACCATCATAGCTCACAGGGGCCTTGAATTCCTGGGCTCAAGGGACTCTCCCACCTCACCCTCCTGAGTAGCTGGAACTACAGGCACGTGCCATGCACCCAGCGGTTTCTGAATTTTGATGAACTACTTCTTAAACTGCAATCATAAAAGTAACTAATAAAAGACTTCTTAGGGAGAATTTAGTCTTAAGAGGAAGAATAACTTTTACCCTTTAAGATAAACTGTACTCTTCATGAATAAAATGAATTTTATATCATTGGAAAAAGGGATTATGTAAAATAATGCTCAGCTTTCAAGAAATACTGAGCTGGGAAGCTGAGTGAGGTCACCAGATGGCCAGATGAGGATAGACAGGAAAGAGGTACAGGGGTGTGAATTTGAAGTGACCCCAATGAACCCAGCCAGTGTTTTTCTCCATCCACACACAGTTGAGGAATAGGAGGACAGCAGAATGTAAAAGGGTTCAGGCTTTGTCATGCTGGTAAATCAAAATGAAAGACGAGAACGTTGAAGATATGTGCAAGGGGGTTATTCTAATGGTTGCCTATGATATTTTAGCTGAATAGAGAAGGAAGTAAGGACATGGGGACAAGTGAGGTCTTGAGGAAAGAGGGAGAGAGGATGAGAAGATTGATGAACTTTAGAGCTGATGGGACTGAGAATTGGAAGAGGGATCTTAGAATTTGTATGAAATTTGAGGTGTTGGTCATAGAGCCAGATGCTGAAAGTCAAAGTTGTGTATTGGTTATTGGTTCTGAGAAGGTCTAGGTCTGATGACCATGGGAATAAGTGGCTGAGGTAGGTGGAGGACAAGACACTTTGAAGAGAGGGGGTCAAGAAACTGAGAGGCCAAGAAATTGGATTAATTTCTTACAAGGATATAAAAATCACTAACAATTTTAACAGGAGTAATTTTGCAGAGTGAGCCAGGAGCTAAAATCTTCAAGTAGAGCGAATGTCCTGGGGCTTGGTAGATAACTGCAACAAGATGTTACAGCTTGAAGACTTGAAACTCAACAGTGTTTATTGTTAAGGAAGAAGAGAGAAAGAATGATCCGGAAGGAGGAATGAGGGACAAGGAAAACTCATACCTCACCTCTGAGCCCAATGAGGGGAGGATTATGGGAGAAAAATGGTTACTACTTGAAAGGGCATCAGAGGAAACAGTTTTCTTAGTGGGAGCCAAGGACAAGATGTAAAGGAAACATTCAGAAAAGAGGTCAGGGTGTGGGGATTTTTGCCAATGACTGTGATTTCCAGAAGACACAGCAGGTTTCCCACAACCTTATGGGAATTACTGTGCAGGAGAGGAAGGGAGCCCAGGGTTTCATATGGTGGCTGACATTCTCAGGGGTAACAGTCATAATGACATTAGTCCTGAGTGCTTCTAGGCAGAAAATGGTAAGAATTCTTTGAATAATGTTAGGCAGATCAGGCAGTGGTCTTGCCAGAAGTCGGCAAAAATTCTGAGGATTTCTTTGGCCCCTGATAATGCAGTATCATGCTAGAAATCTCTGCATCTGTTATTATGCACAGCTGAATTGTTACCTACTTGTGTGTGCCTTGATTTTCCAGAAAGACTGTGAGGTATCCTATCACTGTATCATTGTGTTTTTTGCATTGTACTTTCTTGCTCTATGTGACTGTCATACTTGTTATGGGTTGAACTGTCTCCACTCCCCAAATTCATATGCCTTAATCCTCAGTACCTCACAATGTGACCTTATTTGAAGATAGGGTTTTCACCTTACTTGGAGAGAGGATAATCAAGTTAAAGTGAGGTCATGTGGGTGGGCCCTAATCCAACATAACTGGTATCCTTACTTTAAGAAAAGAAACTATGGACACAAAGAGACACATACAGGGAGAATGCTGCGTGGACATCAAGTTGGCCACCTACAAGCCAA
The DNA here is from genome assembly GCF_008728515.1 of Papio anubis. Taxonomy (NCBI): domain Eukaryota; kingdom Metazoa; phylum Chordata; class Mammalia; order Primates; family Cercopithecidae; genus Papio; species Papio anubis. Next base: position 114,618,652 of record NC_044981.1, on the reverse strand, counting down.
GCAGAGAGGCCTGAAACAGATCCTTCTCTCACAGCCTCCGAGGAAACCAACACCGTCAACAGCTTGATTTGGGATGTCCAGCCTCTGGAACAATGAGACAATAAATTCCTGTTGTTTAAGCCATCCAGTTTGTGGTACAGTGTTACAGCAGGCCTAGGAAGTTATTAATATTACATATGATTCTATATGAGAGAAACAATAATTCTTCTTGAGAGGAGGAACTAAATTTTATCTGCATTTCCAAGGCCTCACAGCACCATGCATACCTTACTCTCACTCAGATTTAACTGCTATTTATCTCTTGTGTGGGTATATTTTTTTATTTGAGTTTTACTTGTTAATTGTAAAGCCATTAAAGAAGGAACCAGTGGCAACATTTAAGGAGTTAGTTTGCAGTGTTAAATGATCAGAGGAATCTTGAAAGTTATTTTCAGGAATTGGATTATGGCTATGCCACTGCCTTTAAAAGCTAGACCCAGTACCATAGACCAAAGTTCAACTACCTGCCTTTAGCATTATGCTGACATCAAAACATCCTACTTGCTATTTCTCTCTCATTTGCTCAACTGTTTAGGTTTGAGCCCAATTTACACCAACATAGATCTTTCCTTTGGATCCAATCCACGGGACTTGTATTGACCCCATAGCTGACTGCCTGCTTCTTCATACCCAATAAATTGGAGGCATTTTTTAAAAACCTACTTCTACTGAAAGGTGGTCGAGGGATACCTTGGTCGAGTACACCTTTGATGTATTACTAATTATATTCTTATAATTTATTGAAAGGAAGGAGAATAACTTGGGGAGCTTTGGCAACCTGGATGAATAGAATTGATGATGGAGGGAAAACCTTATTATAAATAGCCTTGGAAGTGGAATATATTTGAATGGGATTAAAGATATTTATCAAAGGCAAGGATGACAGTTCACAGAGTGATTTGCTTGGCTATACAGCTACTGAATCTGATGAGATCCTTAGCTCACTTGGGTAAATCTCAAAATTCATAGTTTCAGTGTCCACAAGCAGTAAGATTATCATTAAAAACCAACTTCAGCAAAAAAACAGAAACTAGAATGTCAGCAGAAATGCAAAGTTCTAAATTAAATTTGAGAAATTATTATGCAAGATTTGGGACTGTCTGAAGTGTACTTTCAGATGTTCTCTCTCTCTCTTTCTTTATACATATATATTGTACATAAAACTTTCATTAGAGGGGGAGAAACCTAAACAATTTAACAACCTTTTTAAGGCTTTATGCATCACTGGCCTTTTATCATATGTGCTATATGTATATAAGGTTACTTATGTAACTTTAAAACATATCAAAACAATAAAAGTGAATAGGGTACAGAATGTGAGAGAACTAGTTGCTCCACTTCTCTATTGTTGTATAGCAAATCATCCCAAAACTAAGTGACTATAAACAGGCAATATTAACTCTTATGGATCTGGGGTTGATTGGGCTCAGCTGGGTGGTTTTCACCTGTGGTCTGTCATGCAGCTGCAGTCAGACAATGGCTAAGTCTGGAGTCCATTCAAAAGATTTCCCTCTCACATGTCTGACAATTAACATCAACTGGAATCTTAGCTGGGGCTTTCTGTAGAACACCTGTAAATGGCCTCTGCTTCCTCATCACATATCACCTGGGTTCTGAGAACAAACATCTCAAAAGAAACCAGATTGAAGCTCTGTCTTCTTGTATGACCATGCCTGGGAAGTTGCATCACTTCTTTTGCAGTCACATGCCTGCCCAAATTCAAAGGGAACATAATGCCACCTCTCACGATGTAGTGGCTACATTCCTCCTTTGAAAGACCTTCTTATGGCCAGGATGAAAGACCTTCTTGTGGTCATCTTGGAAGATAGAATCTGCTACAGCTCTCTCTCTGGCCAAGATAATTCACTTCCTCCACATATAAAGCATATTCATTCCCTTCCCTCAAGCTCCCAAGACTCAAACCATTATGGCACCAGGTGTAGGAATCATCATCTAAATCACATCTGCATGCTAATTAGGATCCTTGGGTGTGCCTCTTTGTGTACGGCCCCTTAAGTACCATTCCTTCCTGTCTGAAAACCTGTGAACTAGAGAGTCAAGCTGTCTTCCCTCCTCCCTCCTAGTTCACCCAACATACAATAATGAGGCAAACTAAGATCACCTCCTTGTTTACTTTCGTTCAAAAAAGTGAAGAACTGGAGGCAAACAGCAAGTCACTGCCACATAGCAATTCTGAAATCCTGCTGAGCACATATTGCCAGTTCCATGAGTCAGGCTCAGTCCTACTGTCTTGTTCTTCACTGTGACTCTTGTCTCTTAGTTCTGCTTTCTAAGTCATACTTTCTTTCCCGAAAGAAAACTGAATTTGTAATTGAGTAGCTTTCTCATCCTGCTTTCTGTCCATAAAAGATTTGGGCCCAAAAGCTTCTTTTCATTTTGTAAAGTCTCTGTCCCTTTTAATGCAAGTTGGTGATGCTTCTGGCAAAAGAATTTCCCCCAAAACTTTGTATTTCGTGTATACATTTATGATCCACTCTATTAGAAAGGGTCATATCTACAAATCTCTTGGAGATAAATCCTTCTCCATCTAGAGATCCTGGAGAGACTCCTGTAGGACAATGTCCTTAATATGCTGGAGGGGAGAGGGGTTTTTCTGTTCAAAAAGCACAGCCTTAGATCTTCCTTAAGATCATAACAAAGCATGCTACAGTCACACCTATGGCTTCATCTTTAGACGGCATTTTCCTGACACTTTTATCACTTTCACCCTGGATTTGATCTGTGTGTGTGTGTGTGTGTTTGTGTGTGCCACCCAAATCTCATGTTGAATTGTAATCCCTGTAATCCCCACGTGTTGAAGGATGCGCAGGGTAGGAGGTGGTTGGATCATGGGTGGTTTCTCATGGCTTAACACCATCCCCCTAGTGATGTCTCATGAGTGAGTTCTTGCCAGATCTGGTTGTTTGAAAGTGTTTCAGCACTTTCCCCTTCATTCCCTCTCTCTCCTACCACCATGTAAGACACGCATCCTTTCCCCTTCCACCATGATTGTAAGTTTCCTGAGGACCCTCCAGTCATGTGGAACTGTGATTCAATTAAACCTCTTTTCCTTACAAATTACCTAGTCTCAGGTAGTTCCTTTTTTTTTTTAAATTTAGTGAAGTTTTCTGATAGCAGGATTTGATTGGTTTTTTTCATTGACGTTTAAGTTTCGGGGTACAGGTGGAGGATGTGTAAGTTTGTTACATAGGTAAATGTGTGCTATGGTGGTTTGCTGCACAGATCAACCCATCACCTAAGTATTAAGCCCAGCATCCATTAGCTATTCTTCCTGATGTTCTCCCTCCCCAACCCCCGCAACAGGCCCCAGTGTGTGTTGCTCCCCCCAATGTGTCCATGTGTTCTCATTGTTCAATTCCAACGTAAAAGTGAGAACATGCAGTGTTTGGTTTTCTGTTCCTGTGTTAGTTTGCTGAGGATAATGGCTTCCAACTCCATCTATGTCCCTGAAAAGGACATGATCTCATTATTTTTTATGGCTGCATAATATTTCATGGTGTATAGGTACCACATTTTCTTTATCAAGTCTGTCATGGATGGGCATTTGGGCTTATTTTATGTCTTTCATATTGTGAATACTGCTACAATGAACATACACATACACATACCTTGTAGATTCTGGATATTAGACCTTTGTCAGATGGGTAGAATGCAGAAATTTTTCCCCATTCTGTAGGTTGTCTGTTCACTCTGATGATAGTTTCTTTTGCTGTGCAGAAGCCCTTTAGTTTAATTAGATCCCATTTATCAATATTTTATTTTGTTGCAATTGCTTTTGGTGTTTTCCTCATGAAATCTTTGCCTGTGCCTGTGTCCTGAATGATATTGCCTAGATTTTATTTAGCATTTTTATTGTTTTGGGTTTTACATTTAAGTCTTTAATCCATCTTGAGTTAGTTTTTGTATAAGGTGTAAGGAAGGGGTCCAGTTTCGATTTTCTCCCATTTCTTCCAGCACCATTTATTAAATAGGGAATCCATTCCCCATTGCTTGTTTTTGTCAGGTTTGTCAAAGATCACATGGTTGTAGGTATGTAGACTTATTTCTGAGTTATCTGTTCTGTTTCATCGGTCTGTGTGTCTGTTTTTGCACCAGTACCACGCTGTTTGGTTATTATAGCCTTGTAGTATAGTTTGAAGTTAGGTAGCATGATGCCTTCAGCTTTGTGCTTTTTGCTTAGGATTGTTTTTGCTATTCAGGCTCTTTTTTGATTCCATATGAATTTTATAATAGTTTTTTCTCATTCTGCGAGGAATGTCATTGGTATAGAATAGCACTGAATCCATAAATTACTTTGGGCAGTATGGCCATTTTCACGATATTGAATCTGCCTATCCATGAGCATGGAATATTTTTTCATTTGTTTGTGTCCTCTCTGATTTTCTTGAGCAGTGGTTTATAGTTTTCTTTGAATAGATCCTTCACTTCTTTTGTTAACTGTATTCCTAGGTATTTTATGCTCTTTGTAGCAGTTGTGAATGGGAGTTCATTCATGATTTGGCTCTCTGCATGCCTATTGTTTGTGTGTAGGAATACTAACAATTTTAGCACATTTATTTTGTATTCTGAGACTTTGCTGAAGTTGCTTATCAGCTTAAGCTTTTGGGCTGAGATGATGGGGTTCTAGATACAGGAACATATCATCTGAAAACAGAGACAATTTGATTTTCTCTCTTCCTATTTGAATACCCTTTATTTCTATCTCTTGTCTGATTGTACTGGCCAGAGGTTCCAATACCATATTGAACAGGAGTGGTGAGAGAGGACATCCTTGTCTTGTGTGGATTTTCAAGGGAAATCCTTCCAGCTTTTGCCATTCAGTGTGATATTGGCTATGAGTTTGTCATATATGGCTCTTATTAATTTGAAATATGTTCCTTCAATATTTAGTTTATTGAGAATTTAGCATGAAGTGATGTTGAATTTTATCAAAGCCTTTTTCTGCATGTATTGCGATAATCATGTGTTTTTTGTCTTTAGTTCTGTTTATGTGATGAATTACATTTATTGATTCATGTATGTTGAACCAACCTTGAATCCCAGGTATGAAGCCAACTTGATCATGGTGGATAACTTTTTTAATGTGCTGGTGGATTCGGTTTGCCAGTATTTTATTGAGGATTTTTTGCATTGATGTTCATCAGGAATACTGGATGAAGTTTTTTATTGTTGTATCTCTGCCAGGTTTTGGTATCAGCATGATGCTGGCCTCAAAAAACGAGTTGGGGAGAAGTCCCTCCTTTACAATTGTTTGAAATAGTTTCAGTAGAAATGGTACCAACCTCTTTTTGACCTTGGGTAGAATTCAGCTGTAAATCCATCAGATCCTGGGCTTTTGTTTTGTTTTGTTTTTTTGGGTAGGTGTATTAGTTCGTTCTCATGCTACTATGAAGAAATACCTGAGACTGGGTAATTTATAAAGGAAAGAGGTTTAATTGACTCACTGTTCTGCATGGCTGGGGAGGCCTCAGAAAACTTATAACTGTGGCAAAAGGCAACTCTTCACAGGGTGGCGGGGGAGAGAATGAGAGCTGAGTGAAAGGGGAAGCCCCTTATAAAGCTGTAAGATCTCATGAGAACTTACTTACTCTCACAAGAATAGCATGGACTAAACCACCTCAAGGATTCAATTACCTCTCACTGGGGATTATGGGAACTACAATTCAAGATGAGATTTGGGTGGGGACACACACAGAACCATATCATTCTGCCCCTAGCCCCTCCCAAATCTCATGTCCTCACATTGCAAAACACAATCATGCCCTTCCAAGAGTCCCTTAAAGTCTTAACTCATTGCAGCATTAACTCAAAAGTCCAAGTCCAAAGTCACATCTGTGACAAGGCAAGTCCCTTCTGCCCATGAGCCCATAAAATCAAAAGCAAGTTAGTTACTTCCTAAATAAAATGGGGGTGCAGGCATTGAGTAAATATACCTGTTCCAAGTGAGAGAAATTGGCCAAAACTTGCATGTGGCCTGCTACATGCCACATGCAAGTCCAAAATCCAATAGAGCAGTCATTAAACCTTAAAGTTCCAAAATGACCTCCTTTGACTCCATGTCTCATATCTAGCTCATGTTGATGCAAGAGGTGGGCTTCCATGGCCTTGGGCAATCTACCCCTGTGGCTTTGCAGCCCCCCTCCTGGCTGCTTTCACAGGCTGGTGTTGAGTGTCTGTGGCTTTTCCAGGTGCACGGTGCGAGCTGTTGGTGGATCTACCATTCTGGGGTCTGGAGAACTGTGACCTTCTTCTCATAGCTCCATTAGGTAGTGCCCCAGTGTGGACTCTGTGTAGGGGCTCCAACCCCACATATCCCTTTCACACTGCCCTCAAAGAGGTTCTCCATGAGGGCTACACCCCTACAGCAAACTTCCACCTGGACATCTAGGAGTTTCCATACATCTTTTGAAATCTAAGCAGAGGTTCCCAAACCTCAATTCTTGACTTCTGTGCACCTTCAGGCCCAACACCACATGGAAGCTACCAAGGCTTGGGGCTTTCATACTCTGAAACAACAGCCTGAGCTGTATGTTAGCCACTTTTAGCCATGGCTGGAGTGGCTGCAATGCAGGGCACCAAGTCCTAAGGCTGCACACAGCAGGTGTGGCCCTGGACCTGGTCCAAGAAACCATTTTTCCCTCTTAGGCCTTCAGGCCTGTGATGAGAGGGGCTGCCATGAAGGTCTCTGACATGCCATGGAGACATTTTCACCATTGTCTTGGTGATTAACATTTGGCTCCTTGTTTCTTATGCAAATGTCTGCATCCAGCTTGAATTTCTCCCCAAAAAGTGGAGTTTTCTTTTCTGTTGTATCATCAGGCTGCAAAGTTTCAAAATTTTTATGCTCTGCTTCTTCTTGGACACTTTACTGCTTAGAAATGTCTTCTGCCATATACCCTAAATCATTTCTCTCAAGATTAAAGTTCCACAGATCTCTGGGGCAGGGGTAAAATGCCACCAGTCTCTTTGCATAGCAAGAGTAACCTTTACTTCAGTTCCCAACAAGTTCCACACCTCCATTTGAGACCACCACAGCCTGGACTCACTGTCCATATCACTATCAGCATTTTGGTCAAAGCCATTCAACAAGTCTCTAGGAAATTCCAAACTTCCCCACATCTTCCTGTCTTCTGAGCCCTCCAAGTCTTTAGGGAGTTCCAAACAGTCCTACATGTTTCTGTCTTCTTCTGAGCCCTCCACACTGTTCCAACCTCTGCCTGTTACCCAGTTCCAAAGTTGCTGCCACATTTTGGGGTATCTTTATAGCAGCACCCCACTGTCTGCAGTACGAATTTACTGTATTCATTGTTCTCATGCTTCTATGAGGAAATACTGGAGACTGGGCAATTTATAAAGAAAAGATGTTTAATTAACTCACAGTTTCACATGGCTGGGGAGATCTCAGGAAACTTATAATCATGGCAGAAGGCACCTCTTCACAGGGTAGCAAGAGAGAGAATGAGAGCCAAGTGAAGGGGAAAGCCCCTTATAAACCATCAGATCTTGTGAGAACTTACTATCACAAGAATAGCATGGGGGAAACCGCTCCCATGATTCAATTACCTCCCACTGAGTCCCTCCCACTACATGTGGGGATTATGGGAACTGTAAGTCAAGATGAGATTTGGGTGGGGACACAGCCCAACCATATCAGTAGGCTATTTGTTACTGCCTCACTTTCAGAACTCATTATTGGTCTATTTAGGGACTCAATTTCTTCCTGGTTTAGTCTTGGGAGGATGTATGCATCCAGGAATTTATCCATTTCTTCTAGATTTTCTAGTTTATGTGCATAGAAGTGTTTATAATATTCTCAGATGGTTGTTTGTATTTCTGTGGGATCAGTGGTTATATCCCCCTCATCATTTCTGATCATACCTACTTGATTCTTCTCTCTTTTCTTTTTTATTAGTCTAGCTAGAAGTCTATCTATTTTATTAATTTTTTCAAAAAAACAGTTCCTGGATTTAATGAGTTTTTGAAGGATGTTTTGTGTCTCTATCTCCTTCAGTTCTACTCTGATCTTGGTTATTTCATATCTTCTCATAGCTTTGGGGTTTGTTTGCTCTTGCTTCTCTAGTTCTTTTAGTTGTGATGTTAGGTTGTCAATTTGAGATCTTTCTATCTTTTTCATATGGACATTTAGTGCTATAAATGTTCTTTTTTTTGAGACAGAGCTTTGCTCTTGTTGCCCAGGTTGGAGTGTAGAGTGGCACCATCTCGGCTCACTGCAACTTCCACCTTCCGGTTTCAAGTGATTCTCTTGCCTCAGCTTCCTGAGTAGCTGGGATTACAGGTGCCTGCCACCATGCCTGGCTAATTTTTGTATTTTTTTAGTACAGACAGGGTTTCACCATGTTGATCAGGCTGATCTCCAACTCCTGACCTCATGATCTGCCGGCCTCGGCCTCCCAAAGTGCTGGAATTACAGGCATGAGCCACTGCACCTGGCCAAATGTCTCTCTTAAAACTGCTTTAGCTGTGTTCCAGGGATTCTGGTATGTTGTCTCTTTATTTTCATGATTTTCAAAGAACTTCTTGATTTCTGCCTTAATTTCATTATTTACCCAAGAGTCATTCAGGAGCAGGTTGCTCAATTTCCATGTAGTTGTGTGGTTTTGAGTAAGTTTCTCAATCTTGAGTTCTAATTTGATTGCACTGTGATCTGAGAGACTGTTTGTTATTCTTTCAGTTCTTTTACATTTGCTGAGGAGTGTTTTACTTCCAATTATGTTATCAATTTTAGAGTAAGTGCCATTTAGTGATGAGAAGAATGTATATTCTGCTGTTCAGGGGTGGAGAGTTCTGTAGATATCTATCAGGTCTACTTGATCCAGAGCTGCATATAGGTCCTGAATATCCTTGTTAATGTTCTGTCTCAATGATCCATTTAATATTGTCAGTGGGGTGTTAAAGTCCCCCACTATTATTGTGTGGGAGTCTAAGTCTCTTTGTAGGTCTGTAAGAACTTGCTTTATGAATCTGGGTTCTCCTGTGTTGGGTATGTGTATATATGTAGGATAGTTAGCTCCTCTGGGTGAATTGAACCCTTTACCATTATGTAATGCCCTTCTTTGTCTTTTATCTTTGTTGATTTAAGGTCTGTGTTGTCAGAAACTAAGATTCCAACCCCTGCTTTTTTCTGTTTTTTTATTGGCTTGGTACATTTTCCTCCATCCCTTTATTTTGAAGGCATGTGTGTCTTTGCACATGAGATGTGTCTCTTGAAGACAGCACACCAGTGGAACTTGACTCTTTATCCACTTGCCAGTCTGTGTCTTTTAATTGGGACATTTAGCCCATTTACATTTAAGATTAATATTGTTATGTGTGAATTTGATCCTGTCATCATGATTTAGCTTGTTATTTTGCAGACTTGTTTATGTACTTGCTTCAAGGTGTCACTGGTACGTGTACTTCAGTGTTATTTTTTAGTGGCTGGTAACGGGTTTTTGGTTTTTTTTTTTTTTTTCCATATTTGGTGCTTCCTTCAGGAGCTCTTGCAAGGCAGGCCTGGTTGTAAAGAATTCCTTCAGCATTTGCTTGTCTGAAAAGGATCTTATTTCTCCTTTGCTTATGAAGCGTAGTTTGGCAGGATATTAAATTCTTGGTTGGAAATTCTTTTCTTTAAGAATGTTGAATATTGGCTGCCAATGTCTTCCGGCTTGTAGGGTTTCCAATGAGAGGTCTGCTGTTTGTCTGATGGGCTTCCCTTTGTAGATGACCTGGCTCTTCTCTCTGGCCTTAATAGTTTTTCTTTCATTTCAACCTTGGAGAATCTGATGATTGTATAGCTTGGCGTTGATCTTCTCATGGAGTTATCTGCATTTCCTGAATTTGAATGTTTTCTTGTCTCACTAGGTTGGGAAAGTTCTCCTGGATGATATCTTGAAGTATGTTTTCCAACAGGTTCCATTCTCCTCATCTCTTTCAGGCACCCTGATCAGTCGTAGGTTTGGTTTATTCATAAAATCTCATATTTCTCAGAGGTTTTTTTCATTCCTTTTCATTTTTTTCATCTATTCTTGTCTTCCTGTATTATTTCAAAAATATAGCCTTCAAGCTCTGAGACTTGTTCCTCTGTTTGGTCTTTTGGCTATTGATACTTGTAAGTGCATTGTAAAGTTCTCATGTTCTGTTTTTCAGATCCATCAGGTCATTTATGTTCCTCTATAAAATGGCTATTCTGGTTATCAGCTCCTGTAATATTTAACTTCTGTAATATTTTATCATGATTCTTAGCTTACTTGCATTGGGCTAGAACATACTCCTTTAGCTCAGTGAATTTTGTTATTACCCACCTTCTGAAGCTACTTCTGTCAATTTATCCATCTCAGCCTCAGCCCAGTTCTCTGCCTTTGCTGGAGATATGTTACGATCGTTTGGAGGAGAAGAGGCTCTCTGGCTTTTTGAGTTTTCAGCCATTTTTTCATTGATTCTTTCTCGTCTCTGTGGGCTTATCTACCTTTGATCTTTGAGGTTGCTGACCTTTGAATGGGATTTTTGCGAGGTCTTTTTTGATGTTGTTGTTGTTGTTTTCTGTTTGTTTATTTTTCTTTTAACAGTCAGGCCTCCCTTCCCCAGAGATGCTGCAGTTTGCTGGGGATTTACTCCAGACCCTAGTCACTTCAGATCCTCCCACACCTGGAGGTATCACCAGTGAAGGCTACAAAACAGCCTGCTCCTTCCTCTGGGAGCTCCAACCCAAATGCTCCTATAGGAAGTGTCTGGAGACTTCTTTTGGGTGGTCTCACCCAGTCAGGAGGAACAGGATCAGGGACTCGCTTAAAGAAGCAATCTGGCTGCCCCTTGGCAGAGTGGGTGTGCTGCACTGGGGGAAACCCCCCTCATCCAGACCGCCTAGACTTTTTGGAGCCAGCAGGCTAAACTGCAGATACAGTGGCTGCCCCTCCCACAATGGCTCCATCCCAGGGAGAGATCAGAATTCTGTCCATAAAACCCTGGCTGGAGTTGCTGAAATTGCCATAGGGAGGCCCTGCCAGATGAGGAGGGATAGATCAGGGTCCCATGTAAAGAAGCAGTCTGACCATGATCTGCCTTAGCAACTATGCTGCGCTGTGGGGAATTTCCCCCAGTCCAGACCACCCAGACTCCCACGAGCTGGCAGCCAAAATGGCAGACTCCAGCCACAGAGATGGTGGCTGCCCCTCCCTCCAGGAACTTAGTCATCTCAGGCAGTCTCCAGTCAGCTGCCGCTGGCTGGCTGGAATTCCAAGTCAGTAGATGTTATCTTGTGAGCTGCCATGAGTGCAGCCTGCAGAACACCTCTTGGCTCCCTGGCTTCAGTCCCCTTCCTACGGGAATGCACAGATGATCTCCTGTCTCACCGGAATTCCTGGGGCCAGAGTACACAAAAAACTCCTGGGTCTCTATGCATGCCTGAGTGGCTGCCAAGAGTCCACAAAGCTCTGTGCTTTGGACCCAAGGCGCTGGTGGTGTGGGCTTACGAGGGGATCTCCTGATCCATGGTTTGCAAAGATCCATGGGAAAAGCGTGGTTTCCTGGGTGGGGTCCCACAATCACTCACAGCCTCCCCCCCTGTTTCCACACTACTCAGGGGTGGGCCGTCACCCCACCCTGCCTTTGCTCGCTCTCCATGGGTGGTGCAACTGCCCAGTCAGTCCCCACCAATTAGAACTCTTAAAAGACATTTCTTAATGTTAGAATCATTTGCCTTCTATAAAGGCCATGAGAAAGGGTATTATTTCAAACCCACCAAATTTCTCCCCTTTAAATTTAATAATTCTTTCTTTGGCTTATCTCTTTCCTTTCACTTTAATCACAGGCCACAAGAAAGAGTCAGATGGCAATTTTAATATTTTACCTGAATCTTCTTCCTCAGGTATCTGACATTTAATGCTGATTGTCTACTGGAACCTTAGAGGAAGCTGTTGGCCAGTACACCTACATGTGGTGTCTCCACGTGGCCTGGGCTTCCTCACAACATGACAGCTGGGTTCTAAGAGCAAGTGTCCCCAGAGAGAGACCAGGTGCAAGATGCATCACCTTTTAAAATCTGTCTTAGAAATCACCTGACATTTCTTCCCCTGTAGTCACAAGCCCACCCAGAATCAATGAGCAGGAACACAGAAGTTACTTCTTATTGAGAAAAGTGGCAATTCAACATTGTGAGAAAAGCATGCAGGATGGGTGATCTTGTTGCAGCCAACTTGAAAAATCCAGTCTGCCAAACTGCTAGTATCCACAAACCTGGCCATAATAATTCTTGAGCTGAAATTACCAAATCACTCTGAGAAGTTGGTGTTTATCTATAATCATATTACAGTTTGTCAGTGGAATCCAAAATAAAATTCACATTTTTCCTGTTCTCAATCTATAATACCAAGGTCTAGACTGAAGAGGTTATGCCCAAATATCAAAATTAACAAAGAGATGTATGAAATGGAAGAAATTTATTTTTCTTATTGTGGTTTAAGGTTTGAAAGACACATCACAGTGGATAAATCCAGTGAAACCTTACCATGTAGTTAACTTGATAAGACAGGCGGGATAGAAGCTTCCTTAATACAATTGTATTCTCAATACCTTCCCCAAGTCACCCGTGATGAACTCAACCTGCATCAGAGAAAGCACTCCAATCTCTTGCATTTAAATACTGATGCAAGTCCTTGAAGTGGAAATGCGGATCACAATATCACAGTCAATATGTGTGCTTTAAGTGTTCATAATTTTCAAGTATGAAAATTTTATTTATTTGAAGCCTAGTCCAGAAGAACCAGTTATAAGAGAGAAAACCACTGTTACAGGTACCTGTTCTGTGAATTACCAGACACTCAGACACATCTACAGTCCCACAGAGCTCCATGGGCACCAGGCTGGGGGAGGCTTGAAGTCTCCAGTGTCTTCAGGTTCAATTCTTACTAAGCCGCTGGCATCATTACTGAAATAACTTCTCCCACTTCCAAGCAAGCAAAGCTTAGTATTTCAAAAAGGTTTCATTCATTTTGAAGCCTCCCTGGGGCACATGTGCTGATGAAAACCCCTTGGAATCTTACACTTGTAGCCTGAACCAAGAAAAGAGTCTAGTTGGGCAGAGAAGGGAATATTCAGTACTCTACATTAATTCTCCCAAATAGTGAGACTACAACCATCATTCTTTTTCTAATTGAACTAGTTCTTTCATGTTCAATATCATTCCATTTCTATCAATACCTCTTAAAAAAGACAACTTGTTTGAACTAAGTTCCAATGTTAAAACTATCTTTATTAAATTCCACCAACATTTCTTCAATCTTGATTGTGCTCCAGGCACTTAAATCTGCCTTCCACCCCCTAACCCCACCCAAGCTGCAGTGGGCACAAATGACAGATAGACCTTGCCCCAAGAGAATTTATAATCTAAAAAGGGAAGTAGGTGCAAGGAGGAACGGGGAAGATGTAAGACGCATACATGACCATTAAGAGAGCGTTGGACACAAAGTCAGAAGAACCCTGTTTTAGCCCCTGTTTAGGTCTGCCATTAAGTAGTATATAACTTAAGGCAAGGCCCTACGTCCCCTGTACCCTCAGTTGCTTCATAATTAATAAATACTAATTATTAACACAGTTATAACACCTTGCTCATAGATTTTTTTGTTAAAAATACCTGAATTGACTCATGTAAAATGCTTAGCACAGTTCCTGATACACAAAATGTACTCAGTAATTGTTAATTTCATCATGGTGTAGTAGTAGTGGTGATGATAGGAGTACTTGAAAATACTTTGTAAACTGTGAAGTCGTATCAACATAAATATTTCCATTTTAAAAAGGCAGAATATGTAACATCTTATTGAAACCTATCATTCTCTGCTCACCTTCCAGCTCTCCCAAATACTACCTTGTCATTACTGACATTTCAGACTGGATGATTTGGATAGTCCTTTCTGGCAGCAGGCCATCCTGCACATTGTAGGATGTGTAGCAGCATCCATGGTCTCTGCCTACTAGATACAAGTAGCATCACGCTCTCAGTCATGACAATCCAAAATGTCTCCAGATATTGCCAAATGTCCCCTGGGGGAAAAGTCCCCTCACCTCCCAGTTTCCCCATTCCCATCTGGAAATCACTGAACTAAACTAAATAGTACGTGGACTGAACTTCATTATTATTATGGATTGAATGTTTGCATCCTTGCCCCACCCATGCCCCCCCAAAATTTATATGTTCAAATTCTAATCCCCCTAATGATGGTATTAGGGACCTTCTGGAAACAACTAGGTCATGAGGGTGGTGCCCTTATGAACAGCACAAATCCTCTTCATAAAGGCATCAGCCTCATGACCTAGTTATTTCCAGAAGGTCCCTCTCTCTCTCTTTGCTCTCCACCATGTGGGGATACAACCAGCTGTGTGCAAGCCAGGAAGCATAAGTGAGCCCTCATCCAACACAGATCTGTTGGCACTTTGATCTTGGACTTCCAGCCTCCAGAACCATGAGAAATAAATGCCTGTTGTTTAAGCCATCCAGTCTATGATAATTTGTTATAGCAGCCTGAGCTAAGACAATTACTTTACAGAATCCAGTTTTGAATCAAAGAAATGTTTACCTAATGAAGTTAGAAAGTAATATGTCAATTGTGAAAGACTCTTTTTCTCCCTGGGTGAGTCCTCTGTCCCTTAAGCTCACCCTCACTGGAATACAACCATCTAAGGCCTTGTCTTAGGACTGGGATAGATGATCATTGAAACGTAAGAGCAGGAAATGTAATATTACGGTTGTGTTACACGAGTGTCCCTGAAATACAGAGCTACATGTTTATCAAGATGTATTCCCCTGTCACCATGGCCACCTCATGTTGCTTTGGACTGCAAAGAAAAGACAAGGAATGATTGAATGGGATTTTTTTCTGTTCATGTATTGTACCTGAGTTCTGTCTTAGTCTGCTTCCTAAATAGAATAATCAATGCCATTATCTCTTCCTCCCTCATCTAAATCACATCAGGACTCTACAGTAGATCGATAGTTACAACAAAGAAGGCCAGAGCTTTCATTCCAGGGGGACTCATTACTCTGCCGCCCAGTATCTGGGTATGGATTCCACATAAGGTTATCTACTCTTCCATAGGAGTTAACAACAGCTGTCAGTTATTAATCCTGTGCCGTGACCCTGCCTTCCATGGCTGTGTGTGTGCAGAGAACACATCCAGAACAAAATAAGCCTGCTTCCTTCTTTCCCTCTTCTTTTGGCTTCATTTTTACCCTTCATATTATTTAAAAATTGTCTTGTCTAGCAATCTAAAAGGTTTGGGACTTCATTGAGATTCTTAGCAAGTACAGGTTGCATTTAAGCAGACTCACATCTGCTGCAATATTACAAAGACTCATTAAAATAAATTTAGATCTTAAATTAGTCCTTTCAGTAACATTTATTGCCTAAGCTGCTGGGGTGATAAAGTATATAATTCAGTTAAGTTGAAGAGAAAGGTGATATTTGGATTATGTTTCCTGACCAGCCCCCAAAAGAAGGGTAAGATAAGAGAATAATTATAATCTCAGTTGCTAGTTTTCCCAGTGGCAATTATTTCCCCCTAATGATTCTTCTTAGCCAGGGAGCCCTCTTATTTGGCTGCCAGGAAGAACTAGCATATCTGCACTGTGAGCTGAACAATGCTGTGGTCAGATCAGAGGGCAAACCTCTCAGTGGACAGGCTGGTCACTACTGTCTCCAAATCTCTCACCACCCCAAGATTCTGCAATGGCCACTGCTCAGGCCAGAGCCCTCACAGAGGGATATGTTGTTAGAAAAGGCCTGTAGCCGGGCACATGGCTCACACCTGTAATCCCAGGACTTTGGGAGGCTGAGGAGGGTAGATCACAAAGCCAAGAGATCTAGACCATCCTGGCCAACATGGTGAAACCCCATCTCAACTAAAAATGCAAAAATCAACTGGGTGTGGGGGCGTGTGCCTGTAGTCCCAGCTATTCGGGAGGCTGAGGCAGGAGAATCACTTGAACCCAGGAGATGGAGGTTGCAGTGAGCTGAGATCGTGCCACTGGACTCCAGCCTGGCAGCAGAATGAGACTCCATCTCAAAAAAAAAAAAAAAAAAAAAAAAAGTAAAAGAAAAAAAGAAAAGGCCTATAAATCAGAGAGAACTAAAATTATGTTTACTTGTCCCCAGGTCTTCAAACCCTTCATATGGATTTTTTTAACCAATTGCCAATGTGATATTTTAGTAATTTAACTCGGCAACTGGAATTCAGTACTGCTGTGACCGGCTCTGTGTATTCCATTGCATGAAAGTGACTTTCCCATAGACTTCAAAGAACTAATCTTTGCTTTATCAAGTAAGATTCATTTTTTAGTTCAAGCAACCGTTACTGGGAGTTTGCAGAGTGCTCAAATTCTGGCCTATGTATATTTATTCCTCTTTGGGGGGATGGTTTTAAAGAAAAGTATAGCAAAGAACAGAAGTGCCATGATGTTTTTATAACTCCATACAACCATCCACTTAGTTTCTTTTTAATACTTACCAGCCAACTGTCCTTGACATGCTCTGAAATATCCTGGAAAAGGCGGTCAGAAAGCAGGTCTATTAGATCTAAGTTGGGCTGTGTCGCTGTTACTGTTGCCACTGGAGCCCAGGGCCTATCATGATAACCCCCTCTCTGGCACCTCGAGAAGACATGGAGCAGGGAAGCTTGAGCCAGGTGCGGTTCCCAAATGTACAGTGATCAGAGCAGTTGGTAGATCTACCCTCATAAGCATGCCTTGGAAATGGGACCAGAAAGCTCTAGATCTCTGGAACTTTAAACTGTTTGAGTTCCTTGAATAGACAGACACCTTTGTCTCCAGGGCTCTGCCTGATAACTGGGCAAACTTGGCTAACTGGAATTCAGGCCATTCAGGAATGTGTTCGGTTGTGAGATTTCCTCTGAAAATGTTGCCTCTTATGAATTCTATATTTGTTTAAATTACCTCCATTCCCTCTTACAGTATTGTTGAAATTAATTTTTTTCTGTTTTCCTTTTTTGTTTTAATTTTACTTTAAGTTCTGGGATACATGTGCAGAACTTGCAGGTTTGTTACATAGGTATACGTGTGCCATGGTGGTTTGTTGTACCTATCAACCCATCATCTAGGTTTTAAGCCCCACATGCATTAGCTATTTGTCCTGATGCTCTCCCTCCCCTCATCCCCACATCCCCTGACAGGCTCTGGTGTGTGATGTTCCCCTCCCTGTGTCCATGTGTTCTTGTTTTTCAGCTCCCACTTATGAGTGAGAACATGTGGTGTTTGGTTTTCTGTTCCTGTGTTAGTTTGCTGAGGATGAAGGCTTCCAGCTGCATCCATGTCCCTGCAAAGGACATGATCTCATTCCTTTTTATGGCTGCATAGTATTCCATGGTGTATATGTACCACATTTTCTTTATCCAGGCTATCATTGATGGGCATTTTGGTTGGTTCCATGTCTTTGCTGTTGTAAATAGTGATGCAATAAACATATGTGTGCATGTGTCTTTATAATAGAATGATTTATATTCCTTTGGATATATACCCAGTAATAGGATTGCTAGGTCAAATGGTATTTATGGTTCCAGATCCTTAAGAATAACCACACTGTCCTCCACACTAGTTGAACTAATTTACATTCCCACGAACAGTGTAAAAGTGTTCCTATTTCTCCAGAGCCTCACCAGTGTATGTTGTTTCTTGAGTTTTTAATAATCACCATTCTGACTGATGTGAAATGGTATCTCATGGTGGTTTTGATTTGCATTTCTGTAATGATAAGTGATGTTGAAGTTTTTTTCATGTTTTTTGGCCACATAAATGTCTTCTTTTGAGAAGTGTCTGTTTATATCCTTTTCCCACTTTTTGATGGGGTTGTTGGCTTTTTTCTTGTAAATTTGTTTAAGTTCCTTCTAGACTCTGCATATTAGCCCTTTGTCAGATTAATAGATTGCAGAAATTTTCTCCCATTCTGTAGGTTGCCTGTTCACTCTGATGATAGTCCCTTTTGCTGTGCAGAAGCTCTTTAATGTAATTAGATCCCATTTGTCAATTTTTGCTTTTGTTGCAATTTCTTTTGGTGTTTTAGTCATGAAGTCTTTGTCCATGCCTATGTCCTGAATGGTATTGTTTAGGTTTTCTCCTAGGGTTTTTATGGTTTGGGGTTTTACATTTAAGTCTTTAATCCATCTTGAGTTAGTTTTTGTATAAGGTACAAGGAAGGGGTCTAGTTTCAGTTTTCTGCATATGGCTAGCCAGTTTTTCCAGCACCATTTATTAAATAGGGCATCCTTTCCCCATTGCTTGTTTTTGTCAGGTTGTTGAAGATGAGATGGTTGTAGATGTGTGGTGTAATTTCTGAGCTCTCTTTTCTGTTCCATTGGTCTATATGTCTGTTTTGGTACCAATACCATGCTGTTTTGGTTACTATAGCCTTATAGTATAGTTTGAAGTCAGGTAGCGTGATGCCTCCAGCTTTGTTCTTTTTGGTTAAGATTGTCTTGGCTATATTTACTCTTTTTTGGTTCCATATGAAGTTTAAAGTAGTTTTTTCTAATTCTGTGAAGAACGTTAATGATAGTTCAATGAGAATAGCATTGAATCTATAAATTACTTTGGGCAGTATAGCCAGTTGAAATTAAATGTTTTAAAGTTATATTTCTTAACAGTTCCTTCTAAACAGCATTGCACACATGTATTAACTTAATATATCATTATATTTCCCTTGAAAATGATTAACATTTGTTTATGTATTCCATTTATCCTTGGCCTTAATTATTCAACAGCAATTCTTGCTATACATTCTTAATGTTTCTCTCCATTCATTTGGTGTTTCTACTCTACCTGTTTAAAGTTGAAAGATAGAACTTTGTGCTATAATATTTTCCTTTGTGATTCAACTCAGCCTTCTTCCCATCCCCTGAGAAGCAAAGGAAGTAACAAGAGTAGACTTCCCATGTTTCTTCTTACCTATTTCTTGGAATGCCTCCATTAATAACACCTCTGGCTTCTCTCCACTAGCTGCCCCACCCAAGGGATCATAGCATGAACGTATTGCTACCCTCACTTTTAGTTCTTTGCAGATATAAAGTATTTTTATTAGACATTTTTCCACACATTTCTCCGAGGTCTTTCCTAGTTAATCACCTGGCACCTGGCTTGGTATTAAAAGATGCTACCTGCCTTCCTGTGGTGAGAAAGTAGATTAATGGGGAAAGGCTTGCTTTTCTGGGTATTTATTTGATTCCTGTGTTAGTGTTTTATTTCAATAATGATTTATGTCCATTTCTAATTTCTCCTGTAGTTTTCTGCTTAGAACTTATTCTTCCTAAGCTGTGATTAGGGGAAATAGTTTGTGCTTATGCATATATATAAATACGCACACTCACACACATTAAACCAAATGCACTGGGCAGCATTTTGGGATAAGAATATGGTCCCTGATGCTCTACTCTATCTTGCTTTAGGATAACAACCACTAAGGGAAGTGCTGGCAACTCCCTCTTGACCCTTTTGGAAGTCTTAATTAGAGTTAATTTTAAAAATTAGACCTTGTCAACATTATTTGTTTAGAAAACGTCCAAAAAGCTGAAAGACTGAGAAGTATTTTAATTTCAGTAAAACCACTGGCCTGAACTGACCACAAAGACATCCTCCCTCCATAAACTATTTCCCAAACCCAAGATCTTGCAGGTCTCTGGGGGTAGAGTTTGGTGTGAAGGGGTTCCTTTTTTCATTCTTATTTTTTGTAAATTTTTTTGGTTATAGGATTCCAGTGTTAGATAGTGACTGACCAATGCCTGTGTGCATTTTCACCAGACCACTCCAATTAGAGGCTGTTTAATAAATTGGGACTGTGTGCTGCCTGCAGCTTTTTACTTTTGCTCCCTGATTGTCTCCCATTAATCCCCTTGCTCTCTGGTATTAAAACCTTTAAACTTTGGGAATTCACCAATTCTGGTTCAATTTGTGGACCTTCTGAGCTTGCTTGAGACCTTTAGGAGGTTTCCTTGTGCTAATAACCATCTGTCACTGCCCATGTTTCACGGATGCAGCCGGTACTGCTAGAGACCAAGTCAGGGCCCTAAGCAAACTCTTGTACCTTTAAATCAAAGTGTGATCATTAAGTCACACCCCCTGCCACCAGCATCTTGTCGTATAAAACTGCAAAGTTACATTAGGTGTAGCACTTTAACCTTTGCCATATTGAGGAGGTAATGGTATCAGAATTTAGCTTCCATCCCTCAAGGACCCATAAACGCACTGTGTGGAGGCCAGGTGATAGATCACAGACTTGTAATATGTACAGTTCTCCTGGTTTCTGTACCTCTATTACTTTTAAAACAAGACAACTGGTAAACTACACCATATCATGGACAATCCACTTCTGCACCGCATCCCTTCAGGTTCCTCTGACAGTGTTTGGCATTCAAAGGAAGGATAGCTGCCACTATGCTCGTCTGACACTGCTCAGCACCGCCTGAGATATCGACCTTCTTCCCCAACACGGCCTGCGGGCTGGAGGTGTGTTCTGAGTTCTCAGAAAGTATTGAGTGCCATTCAACTGCTTCACCGCGTCAGAGTTTCCCTTTTCGAGGTTTACGAAAGGGAAAGAGAAAAAGAAACTCCTTTTTTTTTTCTTTTTTTTAAATGGAGTCTCACTCTGTTGCCAGGCTGGAGTGCAGTGGCGCGGTCTCGGGTCACTGTAATCTCCACCTTCCGGGTTTCAAGCAATTCTCCTGCCTCAACCTCCTGAGTCGCTGGGAATTACAGGTGTGTGCCACCATACCCAGCTAATTTTTTTTTTTTTTTTTTTTTTATATTTCTAGTAGAGATGGGGTTTCACCATGTTGGCCAGGATGGTCTCAGTCTCCTGACCTCGTGATCCACCGGCCTCAGCCTCCCTAAAGTGCTTTTGTATACAGTGTTTTTAGGAAAATTTAAATAATTCAAGTCATTTTAATTAGAGAGATTGGGACAAAGAGGGTTGGGAGAACACATTAACTGCAGAAAGAGCCTATGTTCAATTCTACTCTAAGTCATCATAGCCCCAGGGCAAATATCTCATGAGATTTCAGAAACATAAGCAAAAAAGTCTGTTATAAATGTCAAAATCTGTTATAAATATCAACACATACTATGCATTTCTCCCTCCCTCCCTTATTTTTCTTTCCTTTCCCTCCCTCCCTCCCTTCCTTCCTTCCTTCCTTCCTTCCTTCCTTCCTTCCTTTCTTCTTCCCTTCAGTTTCTCTTCCTTCTAATGCCCCCTGTCCTTAAAAATGTCTCCATTCAGGCACTATGCAATTTGTTAACTCCACTTCTCAAGGATAAATTTCTGGTTAGAGTGTTCTATTCTTGCTGTTTTCATTTTCCCACCTCCTATTCACTCTTGAATCCACAAGAATCTGGGTTCTATTCCCAACAATTTGCTAAAGCTTCTCCTGCTAAAATCACAAATGGTACTGCTCCTAATTAGGAAATCCAGTAGACAGTTTTGAGTTCTTATCTTATTGTTCTCCTCCACGTTGTTTGAACTTCTGAATTATTTCCTCCATTGTAGAGCTCTCTATTTCTTCAGAGTTCAAAGCTTCACATTCTCCTTACAGCTCACTACCCACTCTCCTTCTGTTTCCTGTATGGCCTCTGCCTGTGTCAAACATGTGAAAGAATAGAGCTGTGCTAGTTCCATGGAAACATGAGGGAGTATATTCATGAATTCTGCAAGACATGTATACATACAAAGTTAAACAACAAGACGAATGTACTCAAGAGAACACATGACAGAAACTGTGGTTCAGAGGAAGAGCAGATGGAGAGTGTGGGTAAGAGTAGGTCTGAAAGCATCTCGATGATATGGGATGAGTGTGGCATTGAGGCTGCAAATGCCACTGCGGTGGGATCCCATCACTAACAGCCATAGGACCTTGGGCAAGTTACTTAGGCACAATGAATACTCTATGAGAATAGTAATACTTATGTCCTGGGACTGTTGAGAAAATTAAACAAAATCATTAAGCCATTATTTTCAGTAGTACCTAGTATGTGCTTCATGAATATATGCTCATTTTCATAAAGAAAGGGAGTCTTGAGAACACTTTTTCCCCTTTCTCCCCCATCCAAGCCTGAAGAGGCAGAAGAAGCTCCAGGAGTTGAATGGAAGAGCACAGAAGGGAAACAGCGAGCATCATTACTACTGCATTCTCATCCCCACTATAATCTGCTAAGTCTCTGACAGCCTGAGCCAGGGGAGGGAAAGTGTTAGATGACCAGTAGGTTAAACAAGACCTTTGACCAATGTCAGAAAGGTGCCTGGAAAAAGTATAGGACCTGGCTGAGATTTCATCTGGGTACAGAGAATAATTTAAAGAACTTGCTGGAAGGCAGTGGTATGATGAAGCCATGAAGTTCTTGTTTAATTTTACCTATATTAGGTCTGTCTTGTTCAATAAATGAGTTAAACGTACTTACAAATCATTAACAGGTAGTACTATCAAACCATACTTTAAATATTTGTGAGTTTTCAATTCTTTCCTTTTCTAGATAAAGAAATAGCAATACAGGCATCCCAGTGGGTGTCCCAGCACACCTCCACTTCAGGGAATGTTCTAAGAACAGGACCCCAATGGGGGCTGCAAATGCCGCTGGAGGGCAGGTGATACATGACCACTGGAGACAGAAAAAGAGGAGAAGGTGGTGGTGATGGAGGTTGATACTGCTGTGGCAGAACATGTGGAAGGAAAATGAAGATGGGCAAAAATTGAGGCTCTTCGGATTCATTCCATGTAGGGAAAGGAGGGGGCAAAGGTAAGAGCATTGTTCAAGAACAACCAGGTAGAAGCAAAAGGAAGAGAGAATGTGTTGGCCTCCAAGGGAAGAAAGGAAAGCAAAGTCATTTGTGTTACAGTCCGAAGAGGAGAGTCCAGAGTAACAGGGATGGAGTATTTGAGTATCCCCAAGAGGCTCACAAAAAGGAACTTTACTTATAGATAAGCAATGATAGTGTTAAATTGAAAAGAACAAAAGAGAAAGAAACTAAGACAGTTGACACCCTGGGGAAAAAGTGCATGAGCCCCTACTATAGTCATGTATTCTCAAAAGAACTGCTAAACAAATTAGCCATCTCAGTAAAGCAAGACTGGGTAAGATTTTAAGAATCTATCCATCCTGGGTTGGCAAGTGATGGGCAGAATAATTGGCCAGACCTCCTCCACCTCAGTTCCTGGGATGCAGAGATGCTAGTGGAAGCACTTTGCAGCACAGCAAGGTGAGAGTTTGAAGGGGCTCCACTTTCTGAAAAAAAATCTCTCTTCATAATCCTGTTTTCCATTTCAGAAAGAATTTAAATCAAAAACCTTAATGTTCTTGTCATCTCTGAACACATACTGAATGCAGGGGAAAGCACCCTGCAGTAGGAATTTCTGATCTCCCTCTTCCTTTGCTGTCATTCAAGAACACCAACTCAGCTTTTACAATTTGATGTCCTAACTTGAGGAAGCCATGCCATTACGAACACTCCCCTTCCCTTAGAAGAAGATATGTGAGTTGGATCTCAGGGAGACTAAGGAAAGAAAACTCTCCTTGCTGGGGACAAACAGTATCCTAGAACACTGGATTCTCTATCAGTAGCTTCTGACCCCAGGGGTGTCACACAGAGCTTTGGACTTAGGAAAAGTCATATAGCATCTTTGAGCCTGGAGTCCCAACTGGTAATTATGATGTATGTTGCTGCCTGATGGTTCAGGATATTTCCTTGAAAGACTTGTTTCCATAATGCTCTGATTATGCTGTTCGGGATTAACAGAATAGGTTTAGACAGGAAATTTTAGGAATGACAAATCAAAGAACGCTGGAAAATATACTGTACATTCTGCCAAGGTTTGTCAGTATGGATGCTGGTATAGTAATGAGAATAAATCAGTAAATTCTCTTTATAAAATGAAGGAAATCAATTACTATGTACTCTTAAAAATGTGTTGCATCAGTGCATGATTTGACTGTAAGGGTCACTTCCTTAAGACGTGATACCACCCTAGTGTTGTATAATGTTGTAAAGTTTATAAATTGCTTTCACTCAGTCTTCTTCATATGATTCTCAGAATGACCCTATCCAATTGGGAATATGGGTTTCATTAGCCCTACATTACTTAGGAGATTCAGAGAGTCTCAATTAGACAACATCATGCTGTTAAAAATGACAAATGGGGATTTTGAACCCAAGTCTTCCTGACCCCAGAGCCCGTGATCTTTGTCCTACATCATGCTTCCTGAGAAATTAAATGGACCTGTCTTGCAGAACTGTTCTTCTTCGAACTAGGGATCTAGAGGAGTCTCAAGTAAATAGGCAGGTGACCTTAGGGAGAGATGTCTGGAAGTGCCTGTTTGGAGTCCCAGCAGGCTGGCGGTGCTGTGTCCATAGATCTGGCAGCTGGCAGTGGTAACTTAGCCATGGCAAAGGGGCTGCAGGAGGAAGTCTCAGTGCTCAGACCCAGGGCAGAGGTCTGTGTGGCTCCTGTTTGTTTCTCCAGATCTATTCTCTACAAGCCTTCATCCTATTCTCTCTTTGGGATGGGATCAAAGGACCCCCTTGCTCTCTGGATGGTGGTTGCCTTTTGCCAATGGAAGCAGTGACAGAGGATCAGATCAGAGGTAGAAGGGGAATGAGGAAGGAGAGTTTATCCCTCTTCACTCTCCTTCCACCTCTGATCCTCTGTTGCTGCTTCCACTGCCACCTACTGCTTCCACTGGCAAAAGGAAAGTTGCCATGAGGTTGCCATGAGCACCCTGCACCCCCCAGTCTCCTGTAATACAGCCTTCCCCACAGGGTCCTTTTCCTACTCTTCCTCTTGCCCCTTCTGACCTAGCCCCAGGTACAGCACTATATTACTTATCTTCTCTTATACCTTTTCCTTACCTTTCTTGATGGTCTTCTTGTTGGACTCCTCACATTACCCAGTTTGAGTGTGCTTTCTGTTTCCTGATGGGCTCCTGGCTGATCAGACCTGACCCCAGAGGACCTGGGTACCAGAATCTAATGTCTGGATTAAGGCACATGAGCAAGACACAGACCCTGCAAATGGAATTGAAATTACAATGACCTAGAACAAGGGAGACAGGGCCAAGCATGCCCTAGTGAACGAGGGACCAGAATGGGGTGGGACTGGGAAGAAATCTGACTTGAGACTGATGGGCCAGGACTCCACAAGAAGGGCTCTTCTGGTCTTCCAGGGGACAAGGCTATTCATAGATGCTGCAAATTGGTGGAGCAAGGAAGGCAGCAGGAGCTCAATAGGGTACAGAGTCTAAGGAGAGCCAGAGGCATGAACTAAGCAGAGTGGCTGGGTGTTTGAATCCTTGCCTCTAGTGGCAGAGACTGACCGGCTATTCATCGAACCCATTTTTATTTCCTCCTGGGCACATGGACTATGGTCCTCGTGTGCTTGAGTTCTGGCCAATGGAATGTGGGCAGAAGGGATATGCTAGCCCCTAAACCTTCCTTACTCACTCCCACCTCTTGTCAGCTGTAATGAAGAGTCACAATAACATCTATTATTTACTTATTCATTCATTAATTTCTTTCATTCATTCCCTGAAACAAGAGCCGACGGTACAACCTCTCTAGGAGCTGACTCACATGCCCTTTGATTATGCTGGCTTAATACGAATGGAGATGTGGTTGACCATTGCAAAAACCTGTTGAGACACAGCCAAGTTGGCCAGCATTCTTGTGGTACTTCGGGTGTGAATCCTGTGATGGCCAGAGCATAAAACACTGCATTAGTCTCCATCTTCTATCCTTTTTCCCTTCAAAAATGATCATTTCATTGAGTGCCCACCCTGCACCAGGTGCTTCTGAAACCTTATGAAATATGGTGTTTTAAATATGAAAATGGGGGCTTGCATAATGCTGTGATTAATTTGAGCCTCGCTCAGCAGTTAGGCAGCTTCAATCTTCTTATTAATATACAGGGAGTGGTTGCTGATAATAGGCACATTTTCAAGCCCAAAGGCATCTTGACAGTGCATGCTGAGGATTGGGGGAAATAGGAAACTTCCAATGAATACTCCTGATATCTTTGCATCTGTATACACATATGAGTTTTATCATAGAAGAACCTTATAAGTTGACACAGGCAGGCTCTGGGTATGTGCATTGAGAGATATTATTTCCCAGAGTCTGTTTTTTTGACATCCTTTCATCATCATTTCATCTCTCAGCATGAATCAGTTGCCCAACAACTCCTGTGATCATCTGCAAGCCTCTTTACCGTTTTCAGTGTCTCAGGGTAATGTGTAAAGAAGGACGAAACAAAAGATAATGAATATCACTATTCATGGATACTAATTACCAAATGTACTTTTTTGAATTAAATCCTTGTTTGAATGAAGGTTGCACAGAGATGAACGTTTTGTTAGCAGACTTCTTGAGGCCATGGCAGGTTTAAATAATTTTGCGCCATAGGAGACAAATTTTCCTGATGTTGGAATCCTAATGTGGGTGAACCATGTGAAATGCTGCTTTCAGCAAGGAGCTGACTTCCCAGGCTCCCTTTTCTGAGGGAGCTGGGCAGAGGTGGGGTGGTGACAGTATGGTGGAGGTAGAAGCTTCTATGTCCTCATTCCCTTGTACTAGAAATTTCATTACAGATACTTTTGCACATCAAATGCATTGTTGGATCAGAGTGTCACATGTTCCCTCACAGATGTTATTTCAGATTAAGCCACAGACAGCGGGGAGTGGACGTGGCATGCATTTTCCTCTTCACTTGGTAGCATCTCATCTCCCAGCAGTCATTTGCAGAGCAACATTACTTGCATAACAATTGAGCTGATCTGATATTTTAGGTTATGATGTCAAGATATATTATACTGCAGCCTACTGACTTTATAAAAAAGTAGCCAAAGAAAGAAAATGATTAGGGCCGAGTTGGGATTGAAAGGGACCTAAGGGAATGTCATCTGTTATGAGAATCTTAAAAGCTTCTAATGACCTGTTATTCCCCAAGGGCGCTTGCTACTGTGACGATTGAATTTATTTTGTACTAAACAAGCTTTGCATTTAATGCCATCTTTTTTTATGGTCTGAGACCCACAAGAATGTATTTTACTATTTTCTGAATAAAATACTTGGTCAACAGTTTATCATGCAATCATCTTTCTTTATGCTTCCATGACTGTTTTTAGTAATACTATATTTAGTATTATTAAATGTATTTATGAATTCTTCTGTTATATTACTTTTCTGTTTAAGAATGTTTGACAGTGTGCATCTTAAAGGCCAAGTGTCATCTTTGCTTTTGTAAATATGTTTTATAGTCTTAAACTGAAGATGTTGTTTGTGCGCATTTTCATGGCATAGAATGTATGCACAAAACTTAGAATTAAAGTATGCCTTTTCAAAACAGCAACAGTGATTATCACCAAATCACAGTGTTTTTAGGGCAACATGGCCTATGGTCCTTGTGTGCTTCATATGAATAATCCCACCTCCCTTCTACCTGGTAAGCTCTATAACAGAAGACGCTGTTCATAATAGGTATTCAATAAATATTTGTTGGATAGATAGATGGATTAACAGATGAATGGATGGAGGAAGTAGATATGTGTGTGATTTGGGGTTGAAGGCTGTGCTTTTTCTGTGAGTCCAGGCTTAAGTCAGGCTGTTTTGCATCACTGAGCTTCACAAACATTTACTGGAAGTCAGTGTCCTGCTGTTCATGTGAAGAAACAAAAGTGCAGAGGGCTAATGAACTCTTAGGAGGATGGCACTGCTTTCCATTAAGCAAAGTCAGTTTATTTTTGGCTTAGAAAATGAGTTCAAATTTGAAATTGCTTTCTCCAAAATGGTTGCAGTCTTTCAAATTACAGGACTCTCCTGGAAACTGGTGAATAAATAAAGATGCAAGGATCCTTGCTTTGGTGAGTAAGCTCACAAGGATGGAAATAGGCACAAAAAGTGGCAGTGTCTCTGAATTATCACTGAGTGTGAGTTTCTAAGAGAACAAATCACTTTCATGCAGCCTTGACAATCACTTGGTTAGCTCAACCTCAAGAAAGGCTATAAATAGGGCTGGGAAGCAGAAATAATGTATTATTTTGTGGAGCTTATTAACATTTGGGCAGAAAGGATGGATTCCTTTTACATAGTTAGGCATCATTTTAACATGTATAGTATAAGTGGTGGCCTTTTTGTAACAGAAATAAATGTAGCTATCCCTTAACAGGAGCAATTTCCCTTCATATTTCTTGCAGCTCTTGTCCCATGAGGCGACAGATGAGTATGTGATAGCAATACTGATTCCAATGCTGAGATGCCATCTGATCCACTGGGAGAGCTGGTGGATTCAAATCAATGTCAGCTCATGCCTTCTGGGCAGCAGTCTTTCAGTGCAGGATTTGCTCTATGGATCAGAAAAACAGCTGGTGACTTGCAATATGTTATACAAAAGACCTTTAAAATGTTTTGTTGTTTCCAGCTATGATGTAGTGTGAGTCACCGCAATTTTTTTTATTTGTGTGCCTTTCTGATGGAACAGAATTCTGTTAAGCAACTAGTTAAATTAGTTAAATTACTAAAAACATAATAGTAATTTAAACTGGTGTCTGTAGAATATCGAGGCTGAAGAGTGATTAGAAATAAGGTTTTACTTTAATGTACATTTTTAATGTAAAAATTTTACCCAGGGAAAGCATTTATTGGAAGTCCTCTCCTGAGATTCCCTGTAAAATATAAGCATATGCCAAAACCAATAATCCTTGTGGGTTACTTGGAATTATTGGAAAAGAAGAATTTTTACCATTATTTTGCTAAGTTGCGGGTTACAGTTATTTGTTTCCAGGGTATATTGTTTGTATATGACAGAATTTTGGACTTTCTTATTTCCTTTAGGTCAAGTTTTTTCCCCATAAAAGATGTATAATAATTCATATGAACATTGAAACATTTATTTTTGGAGGAAATACTCAATGCTTTTAGTCCCAGAACTAATCTTCTTTCCCTCACTGAGTCGTTTTTGGTTTTTATACTTTCATTTTTCATGGTTTTTTTAAAATGAGGTTTCTTTCTCACTTTAAAAAAAAATTTATTTTTTGTCTCTGTAGTCCAACTTTCTGGTGACAATTAGGATCACTAGTACAGAAATACAATGTATGTCTAGAAAAAGGGACAAAAATAAACTAGCAAGATTCTTGGATGGTCTGGATACCTAAAAGTCAAGGAATTTGAAATTTTCTGAGTATTTGGTGAGTCCAGTTACTGGCTCTTTGGTATCAAGTGGGTGTCCCAAATCTGATGTGATTAGCCAAATTTCCACACCAATCATCCAGAGCCAATGCCAGAATGATGACCTCACATGCATCAATTCCATGGCTATGGTTTCCTAGTTGCTTTCTATAGTTCTCAGTTGAATACTTTAATGAAATAACTAAATAGATGCCAGCCATCTTGGGCATCTCTGTGGATGAAGAGCTATGTAAAATACTATCGTATTCAATATTTGTAGGAGGTGAGTCTTAAGTCTGTGATCCTGTCAAGGAGTTCCTCACTACATTTGACTGCAAGCATAATTAGCAATTGGTGTTCAGTGTGCAAGGAACTTTGATTGATTGGGCTGTGTTTTAGGCCTTGTCAACATGAACAAAACATAACATCGAGTTCATCCGTCTTGCTTAGCTATTTTTATATGTACTTGAATATTCCAGCAACACTAATTTCCACTGATCAATTAAGGAAGCAATCCTAAAGGAAGATGAGATTAAAAGAAGGGAAAAGAATCACAACCCAAAAGAGCATTTCCTGAAGTGTGTCGGAGAACACTACTTATTGGAGAAGTTAATAAGATTTGAGTTGGGGGGAAGTGGGTAACCCAGTGAAATAAGTTTGAGAAATGCTGAGATAAGCCAGGTTAGCATTTTTTTCTATATTTTAGGGCTCATCAGACCTTTTAACATGCCATGAACATTATAAATCTCAAAAAGGGAGACCTAGCTTCCCCAACGTAATGGAACATCCCACCCTCTGATTTTTTTCCCTGAAGAATATTTTGAAAAGCAACCTTTTGGGATGTTTGCTTAGTACATGTGGACTTAAAATTAAACACTAATAATTATAAATAATTAAATTCAGTTGTTTTCTTAGCATCATACATTTCTTGGACTTCTCCTTTATTGAAAGTCTGCTATGCACCAGACACTGAGCTAAGTACTTATACACATATTAAAATTGTAATAGCCCCATGAAGTGGGTGCTATTTTACCATTTTAATGAATTAGGGACTGAAGCTTAGAGAAGCCTGGTGATTTTCGCAAGTTTGCAGAAGTAGAAAGTGGTGAAGGTAGAATCCAAACTTAGGCCAGAACTGATAACCATGATACTATAACAAATAGTCTAGATAAAATAATAAAAATTATGTGTTTATGTCTGTGAGAGAAAACTGGACCACAACTTTTTAGATCCAGAGAAAGGTGGACCTAAAAAATTTCAGGAATTATTAAATCCAGTTCTCAGTGTTTAGAGACCCAGCACAGTGGAGTCATTTTCTAATGATACACCACTAATTGATGAACAGAAAGGAGCCGGAACCATACTCTTTTTGACTGCCCTTTGATAATAAGATGCTACATCACTCTTGATGACTTTTTAATAAGTTGACTTCAGAAAATGAAGCAAGATAATATTGCTTTTTAAAGTTTAGATCTGTTTTGTTAGTAGATTATAGGAATTTGCTATTAAGTTCGTTGTTTCATGATGAAACATTGGAAATGTTCCATACCAAAAAACAGACTATAAATAAAAGGTTATTTAAAATATTTAAAATCATGTGAGTGTGAAGGTGAGTGAGAAAATATAGTGTCCAGGAAAAGTAATATCAAACAATAGCATTTGAATAATAAATGACTCAACTGAAGTAGAATATAGGCTTTTTTTCTTGAAGATCAAAGCATAACCTCAGTTTTATTTATAGGGGTAATAGCCACCTCTGTAGTGTGAAATGAGATGGGGCATTATTATTGTTGCTGCACAGTCTAAATTTCTACTCTTACATGCATTATATTACATTAAAGCAATATGTTTCAGTAGCCATCTGTTTAAATGAAAATAACTCTGGAGCAGAAATACGTAAAGCAGTTTCTCAAATATTAAACTCTCTCTGAGCTTGGGCTTGGCATATCTCTTTCTTTAGTGTCAGGAAATATAAAAGATAAATTTTGATGGGAGGAGGCTCATATGGAAATGGTCAGAAAATGAAAGAATGCCTGGGGCAGGCAGTCTAAGTACAGGCAGCAATTTATCCCAGAAGAAAGGAATGTAGGAAGTGAGGTCACCCAGAGGAAAGATGATCCTAGGAGATGCTGGATGGTGCTAAAGACAGTATTCAATATTGTAACTTTCAACGATATAATCCAATCTTAGGGATTACCTCTTTACCATAGAGAAACATATATTTACAAGCCTCTCAGCTTTTGTAAATTGTTACACTTTTTTAAAATGGTTGGGTAAAGGAAAGTCTGGAGGAATCCAACTCTAGCACTGTCCTTGAGCAGCTCGCATCAAGTATGACAGCTGCTGTGTATGTAAGAGAAGTGGGGGATGACTGGGAAATAAAATAAGTTGTTCCCGTATGATCTCCTGAAATAGATAGAGGACTTGCAATTTCACATTGAGATCCACAGCCTGGCCTTGTTTTCTAGTTGCAAATCTGAAATAGTAGTAATCCATCTGTCAGCTTGACATCTTTTTATGCTCCCTTTCAATCACTCCCAGAGAAAAAAATATATATTTGAGATTGATTCTGATTTTGGCAGCTTTCTTACTGCCTATCACCTTAAAGACATTAAAAGATAGTAGCAGATTTCATTTTCTCTCATCCTGCAGGTTTTTAAAGTTGGAATTTTATGCATTCTATTTGGGTCTAGGAATAGTTATATGACTTACAGACAACTGACTAATAAGTGAACTGGAGAACAACTATTCTGTTTGTCTTTACATAAATTCTTTAAAAAATGATAGAATTGGTTTATTCATTCACTAAACAACCATGAACCAAGCGCATAACAGAACACTGGAAAGTTAAATTCCTATGAGGGAGATGTCATTCTGGGCTGAACAAGGCTGTGCAAGAAGAAACGGGACCAAGAATCTAACTAAGAATGAAGATGATGTTGGGCACCCTGTGTGGATGCAAAGATCAATAGAATAGGCATCTCGTGTCATATAGATTCAAGTGGAAAGAGTGATGGGCAATTCAGGAAAATCCTCAAGGGCCAGGAGACTAATTAAGGTCAAGGTCTGTGGGGAACAAAATCCGGGAGATGTATCATCAGTTACCATATGAGGAAGTGGGGATTTGTGACCTCAGATCCCACAAAAGAAGCTCTTTGCTTTCCATCTCACTTTGTTTTGCCTATTGTGTTAGGATGATCCTTGTACATGAAAAAGCTCAAAAACTGATTCAAGTTTCCAGGTTTTGGACAAGAGTCATTCATGCAATACCAAAATACACAGCAAAATGTGCAAGAGAGAGTGGGGAGTGACACCATCAACTAATGAACTAGTCAAAGTTCCTATGAGCGTGGCACCATAGAGCCAAGCTTCCCTCTTGGTTCTCAGTGTCTTCAAGGGTAACTCAAAGGGTCACTCTCACAGTGACCATGAATTGTACAGGAATCCTGTAGACAGTGAGAAGATCAAGCCTTAGGAAACACGGTATTTATCTATTTGGAGGTAGAATATTGTTTGTTTTGGTTGGATTTGGTTTTTATTTGGTTTGCAGGTTTTGGCTATAAAAGAGTTTCATTTTGTGATTCAGAAATATTCACTCTTTAAAATGTTGGTTTCATTTTTAGCGTCCTCACATTCTTTTGGTTCCTTTTATAAGAATCCCATCTTATAACCTAATCTTATTAATATTTATAGGGTCCACATGAATATGAAATTAACTAGTAGTTTCCATTTGTGAAAAGGGACCAACTGTTAGGTCCTATACTTTGTTCTTTAACTTTGGAATTTGATTCATGATATCTTGTAAAGCTTTGAAGTCAACTGACAATATGACAGATTTACAAAGATCTGTTTGAATTTGGAGGCCTTCCCATCTCTTCTGATTGAAAGTAATTATACTCCCCTTCTGCACCTGTTGCATTGTTTTATGTTGTCATATACTCGTTGAGTGCATGTACACATATCTGTCACTTCACTTAGATTGAAAGCTTCTTCCAGACAGAAATTTGGGTCATTCATCTTTGGATCCTCAGTGGTAATCAGAGTCTGGCATGTAGTTTATGTTCAGTGTGTTTCTAAGGAGAGTAGATTCAAGGAGGGTAGAGATGACATCATCATAGTAATAAATAAGAGTAACCTTTCTTAAAGACCTGATTTTAATACTTTGAAAATGGATATTACTTTGAAGGTGAGAAGAGAGTGACAGCAAGAGTGAGAAAAGAAGAAAGTGAATGGAGTTCATGAGTACCTAGGAGTTGTTTGGCTGGACTAAAACAAGTGTTTCATTACAGAAAATGAAGATAACACAAAGAGCAGCTTAAACTTTTTTTTAGTGGACTAAGTTGAGAATCCTGTGTAGTGTAGAGTTTTTGTCTCTAGGTAGTCATGACTTCCTTATAGTTATGGAGGGTTAGGTATGAACAGGGAACAGTTAACTATCCAAGTTGCCCATATTAACCTAAAATGGCAGTAAAGTAACCATAAATGGCAGTAAAGTAACCATGCGTACCTAGGGCACATCGGAGATAAGGCAATGCTTCTGTCTTTCAACTTTTTAACAGATTTATTGAACTATAATCTACATACCATAAAGTTCACCTGTTTAAAGTGTACAATTCAAAGGTTTTTAGAATATTGGCAAAGTTGCACACCTGTCACTGTAACCTAATTTTAGAACAATTTCGTCATCCTCCACCTAAAATAATCACTGCCCATTCTTCCTCACTTACTCCCAAATTCTAGGTAACCACTAACCTACTTTTCTCTGTACATTTGCCTATTCTAGATTTGTCATATAAGTGGGGTCGTATAATATGTGATCTTTTGTGACTGGCTTCTTTTCTTGGCATAATGTCTTTGAGTTTCATCTATGTTGCAGCATGTATCAGTACTGCGTTTCTTTTTGTTGTCAAAAAATTCCATTGTGTGGCTATGTCGTATTTTATTTAATCAGTTGATGAATATTTTGATTTTTTCAATTTTTGGTTATTATTACCACTTTGTTGAAATCAATAAACCACAAATGTGTGGGCTTATTTCTGGACTCTCAATTGTATTTTATTGATTTACATGCCTATCCTTATGTCAGTATCACAAAGTCTTAATTACTGTAGTTTTATAATAAGTTTTAAAATTTGGAAGTGTGAGTGCTTCATCTTTGTTCTTTTTCAAGATTATTTTGGTTATTTGGGTCCCTGGCATTTCTATACAAATCTTAGGATCAGATTATTCTTTTATGCAAAAAAAGGCAGTCAGTATTTTTATAAGGATTGCATTGAATCTGTAGAGGAATTTAGAGCATATTGCCATCTTTGTAATGTTAAGTCTTCCAGAAGAGTAATGTCAGCAAAATGGAGGAATATAGGAGCTTTCTGTCCTTATCTCCCTACAGTGCACCAATTTAGACAGCCACCCATGGAAGAGATTAGCTTTGTGGGAGTCTGGGAGTCCAGAGAAGCTTCAGCATGCTGTTGAAGCAAAAA
This sequence comes from Papio anubis, assembly GCF_008728515.1. Taxonomy (NCBI): domain Eukaryota; kingdom Metazoa; phylum Chordata; class Mammalia; order Primates; family Cercopithecidae; genus Papio; species Papio anubis. The sequence continues at coordinate 114,583,917 of NC_044981.1, read as the reverse complement.
TCTAAGAATTGATGCATTGAAGAGGGTAAGAAGAACAGTTTCATTTTACCCACATTACTCCTCCCCCAATTTGGCATAGGTCAGTGACAAAAGAGACCCACGTGGTCCACAAGTTTCTCCCATTAAGGGAAGTAAAAAGCATAGTGAATGAGCCCTGGCCTTCCCAGTTGTGCAGAATGCTGCTCAAGAGGCCTAACTCCTTGCCCCACCCAGAATACTGAAAAAAAAATCAGCATAACTGAGTAGCTGGGGGAGCCTGGGAGCAGGGAAGAGAGGAAGGGATTCACAGCAACTAACCAAGAAACCCAACAAAGGGGCATGTAACCTACTAACCATCTTCTCAGATTCCATCAGGTAGTCCACTTACAAGTCAGTTGGAATGCCTCAACAGCACGCCCACTCCAAATGGCCCCATGAGGACTTACAATGTTTGTCATGGCTCACCTTCACAAACACTCTGTGACTGGATCCCTGTGCATTTCCCTCTCACCCCTACAGTCTTCCTCCCAATGCACAGTGAGTGTGAGCCTTTGCAAATGGCTTGGGAGCCTGCACAATCAGCCAGCTTGCCTCTGCAAGATTGGGAGAAGACACATAAACTTGAGCATTTTTTTCCCTAGGGTATCACCCTTAGGAACAAAGCAGAGGCACTGAGCATGCACTGTGACTCAGTGAGACTGTGAGAAGCCATACAATCTTAAGAATTCCCCTTCAAAAGAGAAGCAGAGAGTGGTATGGATGAATGCATAGCAAAGGTGTGAGACTATGTACAGTGGCTCATGCCTATAATCTCAGTACTTTGGAAAGCCAAGGCAGGAGGATCGCTTGAGCCCAAGAGTTCGAGACCAGCCTGGACAACCTACTGAGACCCTGTGTCTACAAAAAAAAAAAAATTTTTTTTTTTTAAATTAACTGTGTGTGGTGGTGTGTGCCTGTAGTTCCAGCTACTCCAGAGGCTGAGGCATGAGGACTGCTTGAGCCCAGGAGGTCAAGGCTGCAGTGAACCATGATTATACCACTGCACTCCAGCCTGGGCAACAGTGCAAGGCCTTTTCACAAGAAAGAGAGAGAGAGGAAGAAAGAGAGAGAAAGGAAGAAAGAGAGAGAGAAAGGAAGGAAGAAAGAGGGAAGGAAGGGAGGAAGGGATGGAGGGAGGAGGGGAGAAATCCAGAGAGTACCTAACTGGGCTGACTGGCCACGTTATTTCTCTCCCTAAGCCAGTCAGTAAGAATTAGAGGAAGCGACTGCTTGTTTAAATGCAAAGACAGCAGTGCAAAACTTCAAGGAACATGAAAAACTAAGGAAACATGACATCACCAATGGAACACAATAAATTTCCCATAACTAACCCCAAAGAAAGGAAGATTTATGAATTGCTTGACAATAGTATTCAAAACCATTGTTTAAAGAAATCTCAGTGACCTATAAGAGAAGCACAGACAACTAAACAAAAATCAGGAAAAAAGTTCATAAGCAAAATGAGAAGTTTTGTTTTGTTTTTGTGGAGACAGAGTTTCACTCTGTAACCCAGACTGGAGTGCAGTAGTGTGATCTCAGCTTACTGCAACCTCCTCCTCCCACATTCAAATGATTCTTTGGCCTCAACCTCCTAAGTAGCTGGGATTACAGGTGCCCACCACCACACTCGGCTAATTTTTGTATTTTTAGTAGAGAAATACCACCATGTTGGTCAGTCTGGTCACGAACACCTGACCTCAAGTGATCCACCCACCTCAGCCTCCCAAAGTGCTGGGATTACAGGCATGAGCCACCACAACCAGCCAAGAAGTTTAACAAAGAAACAGAAATAATTTAAAAAACAAACTCTTAGATACAATGAATGAACTAAAAAATGCAACAGAGAATTTCAACCACAGACTTGATCAAGCAGAAGAAAGAATTTGCGGACTCAAAGACAGGTCATTTGAAATTATCCAGTCAAAGGAGAAAAGAAGAAAAAAGAATTGAACAAAGAAAGCCTATGGGATTTATAAGTCACCACCAAACAAAAGATTGTATGAATTATAGGAGTCTCCAAATGAGAATAAAAAGAGGAAGGAAAATAAATTTATTTAAAGAAATCATAGCTAAAATTTTTCCAAGTCTTGAGTGAAATATGGATATCCAGATACATGAGGCCCAAAGGTTCCCACACAGGTTTAAGCCAAAGACAACTTCACCAAGACACATTATAATCAAATGTCAAAAAGCAAAGATGATGGATTTTGAAAGTAGTATGAAAAGAGGCCTGTCACATGCAAGGATACCTTCAATCGACTGTCAGAAGATTTCTAACCAGAAACCCCAGCAGACCAGGAAAGAGTGGGATGATATAGTCAAAGTGCTAAAAGAAAAAAAAGATCAACCAGAAATACTTTATCTAGCAAAACTGTCTTTCAGAAATGAAGGAAAATAAGCATTTTTCCAGACGGACAAAAGCTGAACGAGTTCATCTCCACTAGACTTGACTTACAAAAAATGATAAAGGAGTTCTTCAAGCTGAAATGAAAAGACACTAATTAGTAATATCATTGGTCAAGATAAGTAAGAGTAAGTAAGTACAGTCAAATTCAGAATAATCTAATACTGTAATGATGATGTATAAATCACTTTTAGCTCTAGTATAACAGTTAAAATACAAAAGTATTAAAAATAACTATAGCTACAATAATTTGTTAATGGATACACAATATAAAAAGAAGTAAATTCTGACATTAAAAACATAAAATGAGAAAGTAAAAGTGGAGAGTTGTTGTAAGTAATTGAAGTTGTTATAAGCTTAAATATACTGTTATAACTATAATATGTTATATGCAAGCCTCATGGTAACCACAAAACAAAAACCTATAGTAGACCACAAAATATAAAGATAAAGTAATCAAAACATACTACTGTTTTTTAAAAAATCACCAAATCACAAAGGAAAATAGTAGGAGAAGAAAGGAATATAAGTAAGAACTACAAAACAGTCAGAAAATAATTACTAAAATGTCAATAGTAAGTCCTTTCATATCAATAATTACTTTAAATGTAAATGAGCTAAATTCTCCATTTGAAAGACAAAGAATGGCTAAATGGATTTTTTTTTTAAATCTGCTGCCTAGAAGAGACTCACTCTAACTTCAGGTTATACCTAGGTTTATGTGAAGGGGTAGGAAAAGATATTCCATGCAAATGGAAACCAAAAGAGAACAGGGGTAACTATACTAAAATCACACAAAAAAGAGCTTAAGTCAAAAATTGAAACAAGAAACCAAGAAGGTCGATATATAATAATAAAGGGATAATTTCACCAAGAGAATATAATAATTATAAGTTTCTATACATCTAACATCAGAGCATCTTAATATATAAAGCAGTTTTAGTGTATCTGAAGGGAGAAATAGAAAGCAATACAATAATAGTATGGGATTTCAATACCCCACTTTCAACAATGGGAAGATCATGCAGTCAAAAAAATTAATAAGGAAGCATTGGACTTCAACTATACTTTAGACCAAATGGACCTAACATATATACACAGAACATTTCATCTAACAGCAACAGAGTACACATGCACGTCGAGCACACCTAGAACATTCTCCAGGATCCTCATATGTGTCTTAGCCCTTTTGGGCTGCTATAACAAAATGCCATAAACTAAATGGCTTTTAAACAACAGAAATGTATTTCTCACACTTCTGGAGGCTGGAAATTTCAAGATAAAGGTGGCAGAAGATTTACTGTCTAGTGAGGGTCCACTTACTGGCTCATGGACAGCTGTCCTCACTGATGAAAGGGGCAAGAGCTTCTTACATAAGAGCTTCACCCTCATGATCTAGTCACCTCCCAAAGGCCCTGGCTCCTAATATCGTATCATGACATTGATTATTATGTTTTAACATGTGAAATGTAGGGAAGCATAAACTTTCAGATTATAGCAATATGTTAGTCTACAAAAGAAGCCTTAACAAACTCAAAAAGATTGAAATCATAATAATTATCTCTTCCAACCACAAAAGTAACAAACTAGAAATCAATAACAGGAGGAAAACTGGAAAATTCACAAATATATGGAAAGTAAACAACATACTTCTGAACAACCAATGAGTCAAAGAAGAAATGGAAAGAAATTTTTTTAAAAATTGAGCCAAATGAAAATAGAAACTTAACAAACTTATGAGATGAGGCAAAAGCAGTTCTATGAGGGAAGATTATTGTAATAAACACCTACATTAAACAAAAAGAAAGATCTCAAATAAACAACCTAACTTTAAACTTTAAGAAACCAGAAAAAGAAGAATAAACTAAGCCCAAATTTAGCAGAAAGAAGAAAATAACAAAGATTGGAGCAGAAATAAAGACTAGAAAAACAATAGAAAAGGTAAACAAAACTAACAGTTGGTGTTTTGAAAAACAGAATTGACAAGCCTTTAGCTAGACTAAGAAAAAAATAAGAAAAGTCTCAAATACATAAAGTAAGAAATAAAAGAGGAGAGATTACAACTGATACCACAGAAATAAAAATACTAAGTTCAAATACTATGAACAACTATGTGTAAGCAAATTGGATAACCTAGAAGAAATGAGTGAATTCCTGACACATGTATCTTAACAAGACTGAATCATGAAGAAATAGAAAATCTGAAGTTACTACTAATAATTAAGGAGGTTAAATCACTAATCAAAAATCTCTCAAGAAAGAAAAAGTGAGGACCAGATGACTTTGCTACTGAATTCTATCAAACATTTAAAGAATAATTAATACCAAGTCTTCTCAAACTCTTAAAAAAAAATGAAGGGAATGGGAATACTTCCAAATGCATTTTACAAGGTCAGCATTACCAAAGACAGACAAGAACACTACCAAAAAAGAAAACTGCAGGCCAGTATCCCTGATGAACATGGATGCAAAAATCCTCAACAAAATAATAGCAAGCCAAATTCAACAGTATGTTAAAGAATCATACACCATAATCAATTGAGATTTGTCCCTGGGATGCAAGCGTGATTCAACATAGACATGTCAATAAATGTGATATACAACATTAACAGCGTGAAGAATAAAAATCATATGTCCATCTCAATAGCCACAGAAAAATCATTTGACAAAATTTAATGTTCTTTCATGATAAAAACTCTCAACAAACTAGGTATAAAAGGAATAGACCTCAACATAATAAAGGCCATGTATGTTAAACCCACAGCTACCATCATCCTCAATGGTGAAAAGTTGAAACCTTTTTTCCTAACACCAGGAACAAAACAAGGATGGCCACTCTCATCATGTATATTCAACAGAGCACTGAAAGTCCTAGCCAGAGCAATTAGATAAGAAAGAAATAAAAGGCATTCAGATTGGAAATGAAGAGGTAAAATTATCTGTTTGCAGATGACATGATCTTACATATAGAAAACCCTAAAGATGTCCAGGGTTAGATGTTGTTAGAACTAACAAACCAGGGCTAAGCCCTGGAAACATAAAGAGGAAGAGAACACTAGTCCCTGCTCTCTAGGTGCTCATGGCCTAGTGTAGAAAGCATGGATCCAAATGAAAACCATATCATGCAAGAAATGCCATCAATGGTATGACCAGGTGCGATAAAATTACTGGTAAGAGTGATTGGTCTGACTCAGATAGTTAGAAGAGATAATGTTTGCATTGATTAGAGTTTAGTTCAATTTTTAAGAATGTGATAAATAGACATTGGTATACTGTAATTGGGGACCAGTCTGTTACCAAGGCACAGGCACTATGGGGGTAGGGAAGTTGGAGGGGTGGAGAAAGAGTGGCAAGAAATTAGTCTAAAACGATAGCTTCCAGCTAGAATGCCATCCCAAGGAATTTGGAGCCAATCCAGGAGGCAATGAAGAGCACTGAAGGTCTATACACCAGAAGACTAGTACATTCGTATTTTGTTTTAGGGAACTGACTCTAGCAGCCCCATGTGGGAAAGATTGGAGGAAAGAGATGGAAACAGGAGATGGTGAAGGCCTGAGTTAAGACAATGGCAGCAGGGCTCAAAGAAGAAGGGGTAAACCTGAGACAATATTGTTGATGTAGCTGGGATGAAAACTGAAGTGTGTCAAAGATGGAGTTAGAAATTAGAAGATAACATAGTTTGATGGGAAGAACAGTACATGAAGTCTGCAAATCTGGACTGAAGTCCACCTTAGCTGTTAACTAGCTGCATGTCGTTAATTAAATATTTATTTTATTTTATTTTATTTTATTTTTATTTTTTATTTTATTTGTATTTTTATTTTTATTGAGATGGAGTCTCACTCTGTCACCCAGGCTGGAGTGCAGTGGCCCCATCTCAGCTCACTACAACCTCTGCCTCCCAGGTTCAAGTGATTCTGCTGCCTCAGCCTTCCGAGTAGCTGGGACTACAGACACATAACACCACGCCCAGCTAATTTTTTTTTGTATTTTTGGTAGGTACAGGGTTTCACCATGTTGGCCGGGGTGGTTTTGAGCTCCTGACCTCCGGTGATCCACCTGCCCTCAGCTTCCCAAACTGCTGGGATTACAGGTAAATTAAATACTTAACCACTCTGTTTGTTTCCTCAGCTACAGAGAGGCTGAGAAGATTATCTCAAAGAACCGCTTCCATAACTAAAATACAAAATGAAAAGAAAGAGGAAGAGGAGAAGGAGAAGAGAAATTGAGACAATTTATGTAGATAGCAGCCAAGATAAAGATGACTAAAGAAACAGAGCAATTGGAAGATTATAATTTAAGAGAGTTTTGTTCTTAGGAGATAAAATGTCTTGTGGAAAAAGTTTAACAACACATTTTTAGGTGTTCAGGATATCCAAATCCTGGCACTTTTTCTTCTTACCTATAGGGTTCTCTGCCAAAGAACACCTACAAAAGGATCAATAATCAAATAAGAAATCCAATGTAAATTTTATCAATATCTGAACCACTTCCTGAAAATCCAAAGGAAAGCTGGATGGCAGGCGTAATTTGGCGAAAAGAAGGAATGGAGTCTCTTATGTCCCATCCAAAATCTAGACCTTGGGATCCTATGCTCATGTGTGGGAAAAGGTGTATACGCACATGCATGCTCATGTTCAGAGACCTGGTGGGTGGAGGGAGAGGGAAAAGGAGAGGCCAAGGACAGCAGAGAGAAAGAAAAGGATCCTGAGTATGTGGGCATGCTCACTTGTCCAATATCAGGTTGAACTGAGCCTAGAGATACCCATTATATTTCTGTGCAGCATTACTGATCACTAGAGGAAACATGGCCCTACAAAGAACAGATTTATTCAGATAAGCAGCTCCTCTCCCATGAGAACTAGTTCAGAACTAAAGTAAAGAGCTAGCTGTGAGGGATTCATCCAAGAATCCACTGAGCCATGCAAGGATGGATGTTTTCTCTTATGAGCTGAGATAGAAAGCTGGGAAGAGAGGTGAAGTGTCTCGTCCTTACCCAACAGTATTATTTTGCTTCTTCAGTTTTTATAATATGATAGCCTTTGATGATGGGAACTATGTCTTACCCATCACTGCTCCTAGCTTACTGAACTACAGTGAATGTTAATTGAATCAGTAAATGTATTAATAATCAGGATTGATTAGATTTAAATAAGATTATTGCAACTGAAAGAATCCTTAGGAGGGCATCATCCATCTTCACCATTTGTTATGAACTCTTCATGTGTATTAATTCATTTAATGCAATAACACTATGAGGTGGGAACTATCATCATTCCCCCACTTTACAAATGAAGAAGCTGGGGTCTGGAGGACCCATCTCACCCCATCACACAGTTAGCAAGTGGCAGAACAGGAATGGAAAGCCAGATATTAGATCCAGAATTTATGCATTTGCCACCACACACATTGCCAGCCAAAAACACACTTTTCCTCTCCAAGAGCACAAGCACTAGCTTTCCTTATTGGCTTATGAAAACTGGAAACCCAATTTCTAAAAGACTGTGAAAAAATTTAAGCCAATGTGTTTATCATTTTAAAAGGTACACTATTTAATTGAGGATAGATGTTTTCATACTTTTATTTGCAAATGGTTATCACTTCCTTAAGTAATGCATCAATTATATTTGTCTATAAATATGTATGTGTATATATACATGTGTGTGTGTGTACTGGGCCCTCAATAAGTATTTGCTGAATGTTTCTTTTCTGCAAAATCAGTGTTTGCTAAATTAGTATACACAGTCTTTCTACTGTTGTTTAGAGGGAAGGTGAGATGATTTCCCATGTTTTTAAAATCAGATGGTTCAATATGTTCATGCCACATTTAGAGAAGAAAGCAATTCATAGTAGAGTATGAACTCTCAAAGACTTTAAGCCTCAATGTAATTTATCAACTTTATTTATCAACAAACTTTTATTTAGTCCCTCTGTATACAAAAAGCTTACTAGCGATCACATTCTAAAGCAGCTTTTTAAATGGCTAGAGTCTTAAAATGCCCACAGAATAGTCCAGAAAGAAGACACGAATTAAAATTGGAATATGTAGCACAGCATTTAAAGGCTTATTCACACTTTATGCCCTCCCTCTTCTGTTCCTACCTATTCTTCTAGCACACAGGGCCAGGTCCTTTCCAGCTGCCTGTCTTTCCTCATGCTACCTTGGCCCACTTGGCCAATGTTGGTGCCATGCAGAGGTTATTCATGCAGGAAGCTGAGGCGGAGGTTTTAGAAAGAAGCTCATGAGTTGAGTGATGGACATGTTGAGTCCATGGGAAAGTGCAGGTAAATATATCGAATGGGACAATTGAATAATAATGTTTAACAATTTGAGAACTATGTGTGGATTAAGGGAGAAGGAAAGTTTTAAGCCTAGGATGTTGGAAGAAGGATGATAAAAAAAAAAAAAGTAGGAATTTAGTGGGAAAGTTGATTTGCAGAGAAAGATGATGAAATCAGTTTTAGATTTGTTGCACTTCAGAAGATGATGAGACATTAAAACTGATATTCATAATGTCCTCTTCAGGATGAAAATAAAGTAGAGACTGAGGAACTGATTTAGATTGAAGGAGACTAGAGAGACCTGGAATTGGGTGCAACCCAGGATCCGGGAATGGTGCTTTTGCTATGAAGGACAGGATTGAGCCAATTGGCAAAACTTGATTTCATCTTTGAGCAAAGGGTATCCAGGTTTTTTAAACCAGATATGATTAAATAGTATCCATTGTACATTCTTGTAATTTTTCTGTAAGTTTGAAATCATTTTAAAATAAAAAGCAGGAAAAAACAAAAGTCACCACTTTGGCAACAAAAAGTTGGCATTGTCAATATATCTTAAGATCTATGTTAGATATGCAAGATGTCTGTATCTTAAGCTAGATGTATGTGTTCACAAACTTTAACCTAGTAATTCTACTTTGAGAGGCTATCATGAAGAACCAATAATTTATAGGCATACTTCATTTTATTGTGCTTTACTTTGCCGTGCTTAACAGATATTGAGGTTTGTTTGTTTGTTTGTTTGTTTGTTTACAAATTGATGGTTTGTGGCAATCCTGCATTGGGCACCGGTCTTTTGGTACCGTCTTTTGGTACCGTTTTTCCAACAGTATGTGCTCACTTCATGTCTCTCTGTCACATTTTGGGAATTCTTCCAATATTTAAAACTTTTTGTTTATATCTGTGATCTATATGATCAGTAATCTTTGATATTACTATTGTAATTGTTTTGGAGTACCACAAACCATGCCCATATAAGACAACAAACTTAATCCATGAAGTCAGAATCTCTGACTTCTCCAGTAACTAGTCATTCTCCTGTCTCTCTCCCTTTCTCCAGGCCTTCTTATTCCCTGAGACACAACAACATTTAAATTAGGCCAATTAATAACCCTACAATGGCCTCTAAGTGTTCAAGTGAAAGAAAGAGTAGCATGTCTCTCACTTTAAATCTAAAAGCTAGAGATGATTAAGTTTAGTGAGGAAGGCATCTTAAAAGCCAAGATAGGCTAAAAGCTAGGCCTCTTCTCAGGTTTATCAAAGATCAGATGGCTGTAGATATGTGGTATTATTTCTGAGGACTCTGTTCTGTTCCATTGAGTCTATATCTCTGTTTTGGTACCAGTACCATGCTGTTTTAGTTCACTGTAGCTTTGTAGTGCCAGAGTTTGAAGTCAGGTATCATTGCCTCCAGCTTTGTCCCTTTTGACTTAGGATTGTCTCCCAGAAATGCAGGGCTCTTTTTGGTTCCATATGAACTTTAAAGCAGTTTTTCCAATTCTGTAGAAGGTATTTAGTGACAGCTTAATGGGGATGGCATTGAATCTATAAATTACGATTTTTTCACGATATTGATTCTTCCTATCCATGAGCATGGTATATTCTTCCATTTGTTTTGTGTTCTCTTTTATTTCACTGAGCAGTGGTTTTATAAGTTCTCCTTGAAGAGGTCCTTTACATCCCTTGTAAAGTTGGATTCCTAGGTATTTTATTCTCTTTGAAGCAATTGTGAATGGGAGTTCATTCATGATTTGGCTCTCCATCTGTTACTGGTGTATAAGAATGGTTGTGAATTTTTGCACATTGATTTTGTATCCTGAGACTTTGCAAGTTGCTTATCAGCAAGGAGATTTTGGGCTGCCAAGGACATTCTGGGGTTTCTAAATATACAATCATGTCATCTGAAACAGGGACAATTTGGCTTCTTCTTTTCCCTAACTGAATACCCTCATTACTTTCTCTTACCTGGTGCCTAGCCAGAACTTCCAACACTATGTTGAATAGGAATGGTGAGAGAGGGGCATCCCCGCAATGTGTACCAGTTTTCAAGGGAATTTTTTCCAGTTTTGCCCATTCAGTATGATATTGGCTGTGGGTTTGTCATAAATAGCTCTTATTATTTTTGAGATACATTCCATCAATACCAAATTTATTGGGGAATTTAGCATGAAGGGGCTGTTGAATTTTGTCAAAGGCCTTTCCTGCATCTATTGAGATAATCATATATGGTTTGTGTCTTTGGTTCTGTTTATATGCTGGATTACGTTTATGGATTTGTGTATGTTGAACCAGCCTTGCATCCCAGGATGAAGCCCACTTGATCATGGTGGATAAGCTTTTGATGTGCTGCTGGATCCGGTTAGCCAGTATTTTTATTGAGGATTTTTGCATCAATGTTCCATCAGGGATATTTGGTCTAAAATTCTCTTTTTTCTGTGTCTCTGCCAGGCTTTGGTGTCAGGATGATGTTGTCATACAAAATGAGTTGGGAGGATTCCCTCTTTTTCTATTGATTGGAACAGTTTCAGAAGGAATGGTACCAACTCCTTCTTGTACCTCTGAAGGCCAGCTGTGAATCCATCGGTCCTGGACTTTTTTGGTTGGTAGGCTATTAATTGTACCTCAATTTCAGAATCTACTATTGGTCTATTCAGGGATTCAGCTTCTTCTTGGTTTTAGTCTTGGAGGTTGCAGTGTCCAGGGGGTATCCATTTCTTCCAGATTTTCTAGTTTATTTGCATAGAGGTGTTTTACTTAGTGATTGCTCTAGGTAGGTAGTTTGTATTTCTGTGGGGTCGGTGGTGATATCCCTTTATCATTTTTATTGTGTCTATTCGATTCTTCTCTCTTTTCTTCTTTATTGGTTTTGCTAGTCTATCAATTTTGTTGATCTTTTCAAAACCAACTCCTGGATTCAGTGATTTTTTGGAGGGTTTTGTGTCTCTATCTCCCTTCAGTTCTGCTCTGATCTTAGTTATTTCTTGCCTTCTGCTAGCTTTGAATGTGTTTGCTCTTGCTTCTCCCTAGTTCTTTTAATTGTGATGCTAGGGTGTCAGTTTTAGATCTTTCCAGCTTTCTCTTGTGGGCATTTGTTGCTATAAATTTCCCTCACACATTTCACTTTAAATGTCCCAGGATTCTGGTATGTTGTATCTTTGTTCTCATTGGTTTCAAGAGTATCTTTATTTCTGCCTTCATTTTGTTATGTACCCAGTAGTCATTCCAGTAGCAGATTTATTTCAGTTTCCATGTAGTTGGGGCAATACCATTCCAGGACGCAAAAGCATGGGCAAGGACTTCATGACTAAAACACCAAAAAGCAATGACAACAAAAACCAAAATTGACAAATGGTATCTAATTAAAACTAAAAGAGCTTTTTGCACAGCAAAAGAAACTACCATCAGAGTGAACAGGCAACCACAAGAATGGGAGAAAATTTTGCAATCTACTCATCTGACAAGGGCTAATATCCAGAACCTACAAAGAACTCAAACAAATTTACAAGAAAAAACAAATAACCCCATCAAAAGTGGGCAAAGGATATGAACAGACATTTCTCAAAGAAGACATTCATACAGCCAACAGACACATGAAAAATGCTCATCATCACTGGCCATCAGAGAAATGCAAATCAAAACCACAATGAGATACCATCTCACACCAGTTAGAATGGCGATCATTAAAAAGTCAGGAAACAACAGGTGCTGGAGGATGTGGAGAAATAGAACACTTTACACTGTTGGTGGGATTGTAAACTAGTTCAACCATTACTTGGGAAACAGTATGGCGATTCCTCAGGATCTAGAACTAGATGTACCATATGACCCAGCCATCCCATTACTGGGTATATACCCAAAGGATTATAAATCATGCGCTATAAGAACACATCGCGTATGTTTGTGTGTCACTATTCTGTGCCAGACTTGGAATCAACCCAAATGTCCATCAGTGACAGACTGGATTAAAAGAAAATGTGGCACATATACACCATGGAATACTATGCAGCCAAAAGAAAGGATGAGTTTGTGTCACTTTGCAGGGACATGGATGCAGCTGGGAAACCATCATTCTCAACCAAACTATCCACCAAGAACTAAGAAAACCAAACACATGTTGTTCTCCTTATAGGTGGAAACTGAACAATGAGATCCGTGGACTCAGGAGGGAGCATGCTTACACTGGGAGAAGCTATCCACGGGGAGGGGTAGGGGGAGGGATTGCATTGGGAGTTATACCTGATGTAAATAATGATGAGTTGATGGGCTGGCAGGTTGTCCGATTACAGCACACCAACATGGCACAAGTATACATATGTAACAAACCTGCACGTTGTACATGTACCCTAGAACTTAAAGGAAGTATAATTAAAAAAAAAAAAAAAGCTAGGCCTCTTGTTGCAAACAACCAAATTGTGAATGCAAAAGGAAGAATTTTTGAAGAAAGTTAAAAGTACTACTCCAGTGAACACAGAAATGATTAAAAAGTGGAACAGCCTTTTTGCGGATATAGAAGAGGTTTTAGTTGTCTGGGTAGAAGATCAAACCAGCCACAACATTCCCTTAAGCCAAAGCCTATTAGAGCCAGGACGCCCTTCTACTGGCTCTGTAAAGCTGAGAGAAGAGGTAAGGAAACTAGAGAAAAGAACAGTTTAGCGAGGCTAGAAAGAGGTTGGTTCATGAGGTTTAAGGAAAAGAAGCCATCTTCGTAACATAAAAGTGCAAGGTGAAGCAGCTAGTGCTGATGTAGAAGCTGCAGCACATTCTCCAGAAAATCTAGCTGAGATCATTGATAAAGGTGGCTATGCAAAACAATAGATTTTCCCTATAATGAAACATTCTTATTCTCCTTCCCCTTCCCCTTCCCCTTCCCCTTCCCTTTCCCCTTCCCCTTCCCCTTCTCCTTCTCCTTCTCCTTCTCCTTCTCCCTTCTCCTTCTTCTTCTTTCTTCTAGCTGCTGCTGCTTTGCTTTTCTTTTTTTTTTTTTTTTTTTGAGACAGAGTCTCGCTCTGTTGCCCAGGCTGGAGTGCAGTGGCACGATCTCAGCTCACTGCAAGCTCCGCCTCCTGGGTTCATGCCATTCTCCTGCCTCAGCCTCCCGAGTAGCTGGGACCATAAGTGCCCGTAATGCAACAGGCTTCTCTTGGGAAAAGATATCATGTAAGATTTGCATAGCTAGAGAGAAGAAGTCAATGCCTGGCTTCAAAGCTTTGAAAGACAGGCTGCCTGTCTTGTTAGGGGCTAACGCAGTTGGTGACTTGAAGTTGAAGCCAATGCCCATTGACCATTCCAAAAATCCTAGAACCTTTCAGGATGATGCCAAATCTACTCTGCCTCTGCTCCACAAAAAGAGCAACAAAGCCTGGATGACAGCACATCTGTTTTCATCATGGCTTACTGAATATTTTAAGCTCATTATTGAGCTTAAACATTGAGACCATTTCTCAGGAAAAAAAAAAAAAATGATTCCTTTCAAAGGTTACTCCTTATTGACAATGCACCTGGTCACCCAAGAGCTCTGATGGAGATGTACGAGGAGATGAATGTTGTTTTCATGCCTGCTAACACAACATCCATTCTACAGCCCATGGATCGAGGAATAATTTTAACTTTCAAGCCCTATTATTTAAGAAATACATTTTGTAAGGCTAACCTACCATAGATAGTGATTCCTCTGATGGATCGGGGCAAAGTACATTGAAAACCTTCTGGAAAGGATTTATCATTCCAGATGCCATTAAGAACATTTGTGATTTATGAAAGAAGGTCAAAATATCAAAATTGACAAGAGTTTGGAAGAAGTTGATACCAACCCTCCTGGATGACTTCGAGGGCCAAGACTTCAGTGGAGGAAGTAACTGCAGATGTGGAAACAGCAAGAGAACTAGAATTAGAAGTGGAGTCTAAAGACGAGACTGAATTGCTGCAATCTCACAATCAAACTTAAATGGATAAGTTGTTTCTTATGGAAGAGCAAAGAAAGTGTTTTTGGTTTTGTTTGTTTTTTTGAGACAGTGCCTCTCTCTGTTGCCCAGGCTGGAGTGCAATAGTGTGATCACAGCTCACTGCAGCCTCAGCTTCCCCAGGTTCAGGTGATCCTTCCACCTCAACCTCCTGAGTAGCTGGGGCTGCAGGCACATGCCACCACACCCAGCTAATTTTTGTATTTTTTGTAGAGATGGGGGTTTCACCTTGTTGCCCAGGCTGGACTTGAACTCCTGGGCTCAAGTGATCCTCCCACCTCAGCCTCCCAAAGTGCTGGGATAACAGGTGTGAGCTACCATGCCTGGCCAGAAAGTGTTTTCTTGAGATGGAATCTACTCCAAGGTGAAGATGCTGTGAACATTGTTGAGATGACAATAAAGGATTTAGAACATTCCATAAACTTAGTTTAAAAGCAGGAGCAAGGTTTCAGAAGATTGACTCCAATTTTAAGAGAAGTTCTATCGTGGGTAAAATGCTATCAAACAGCATCAGATGCTACAGAGAGAGCTTCTGTGAAAGGAAGAGTCCATCAATGCAGCAAACTTCATTGCTGTCTTACTTTAAGAAATTGCCGGCCGGGCGTGGTGGCTCACACCTGTAATCCCAGCACTTTGGGAGGCCAAGGCCGGTGGATCACTTGAAGTCAGGAGTTCAAGACCAGCCTGGCCAACATGATGAAACCTCATCTCTACAAAAATAGAAAAATTAGCTGGGCATGGTGGCGCATGCCTGTAGTCCCAGCTATTCAGGAGGCTGAAGCAGAAGAATCGCTTGAGCCCAGGAGGAGGAGGTTGCAGTGAGCCAAGATCGCACCACTGCACTCTAGCCTGGGTGACAGAGACCCCATCTCAAAAATAAAAAAAATTGCCACAATCACCCTAATCAGCAACAATCACCCCGATCAGTCAGCAGCCATCAACATCAAGGCAAGATCTCCACCAGCTAAAAGATTATGACTCACTGAAGGCACAGATGATCATTAGCATTTTTAGCAATAATACATTTTAATTAAGGTCTGTATATATATATATTTTTTAGATATAGTGCTATTGCACACTTTTAGACTATAGTATAGTGTAAACATAACTTTTTTTTTTTTTTTTGAGACAGAATCTAGCTCTCTGTCACCCAGGCTGGAGTGCGGTGGCACGATCTCAGCTCACTGCAGCCTCCACCTCCCAAGTTCAAGTGAATCTCCTGTCTCAGCCTCCTGAGTAACTGGGATCACAGGTGCACATCACCACGCCTGGCTAATTTTTTTTTTTTTTTTTTTTTTTTTTTTTTGTATTTTTAGTAGAGACAGGGTTTCACCATGTTGGTCAGGCTGGTCTCAAACTCCTGACCTCAAGTGATCTGCCCACCTCGACCTCCCAAGGTGCTGGGATTACAGGTGTGAGCCACCACGCCCAGCCTTGCTTTCATGATTTTAAAGGTATTTTAAATCAAAAGGTCAAGAAGTGCACAAACTCAGGATTAATGATTTGTATTTAGGATTATTTGCCACAGAGTTGGCCAAATAATCCTTTGTGGCCAAAGCCTTTGAAGAATAGACTATAGAGAGAGGAGATCAGAGTGGGCCAATAGGGAGCCATGCAGTGACCCAATTTGGAAAAGGAGAGGAATGTGCTGAGCGGAGTTGATGGATTATTAACTGAAATGACCGCACTGAGAAGTGTGCGTCTGCTGGTGTTGCTGAAAAAGGTTGGAGTGTGGGTTTATCACATCCTGAAAAAGGATAGGGAGAAGAGGAACTGAAGAAAGGACCTACTGATTCACTAAGGATTTCCCACAGGAGGCCTCAATAAAGACAAACTGGCTTTTATAATTCAACTCAAACACAAATTATTTTTTAAATTAATTCCTAGGGTTTGCATTGATATTTTAACATGAGGAATGGAGTTCAGAAACTGCAACAAAAGGGATATGAGCAGTGATAAAATATTTGTAAGCCTCTCCTGATGACCTTGGTACTGAAAGAGACTGTTCTCCTGTGTCGGAGAAGGTTCTGGACCGCCTTTCCAGCAGCATTTTATCATCAGAAAACGGCTCACTTCATAAGGTTTATAACCTTCCATAAAACTGCAGAACATTTTATTCTTTTTTCATTAAGCCACCTTTGGAATCATTTTGGTCCCTTTATAGTCTCTTATTTAATCTGTTTTTTCATAGACTAAAGGGAGAAAAAATTCTATAAGTGGTCAAAATAGTAATTAGATAGGGTAAGTCACAGCTCAATGGCTTCAAGGCATATGTACTTACTACTTATCTCCTCCATCTGCCTTCATCAGTGAATTCTTTTACTCCCAAGCACATCTTTACCTTTTTCTTGAACAATGGAGAAAAGAAACTACCAAACCGTGCATTTTCCCTATTATAAGAGTTACTAATGTTTATATTCTTTTCTATTAAAGCATCATTCTGATGGTGTAAAAGCTCTTTTACCAAACTCTAAGGAAAGCATGAATTAATAAAACATCAAGAGATTTTATTTCCTATATTGAGAACTCCTATAGTTACATAAAAACAACTGAATCTTTTGGAAATACATGTAATCACAAGGAGAGGAACGTTAAAAGAGAGAAACCCACTACAAAATAAATCTTAAAACCACTTTCATGTTTAAAAAGAAAAAAATATCAGTTCTTCTTATTCCTGAAGGATTTTTTTTAAAAAATCTTTTAATTAATGACAGCCCTCAGGGCACTGAGCAATTGTTAATTAAAACAAGGAGAAAAAAGAGGAAGTAGGCAAAAATGCTAAGATGAACACGTTTCCTTTTCTCTGCAGGGGAATAACATTACCAAATGAACATTAATAAATATGAATACTATTGAGAAGAAATACATTAAAAAAATTTTTAAACTCCCAACTCAGCTTGACACACACTAGCAGCTACATAAATTAATTGGGGCACCTCGAGAATTATAAACCCCCGGTGTCACCTTTTGTCTAATTGAGTAGTGGTAGCCATCACCCCACCCTCAACAGGATGGATTGCTTCTTTCTCGGTGCAAGCTGACTTCTGTCAGGGGATAGCGCCTGATCAAAGGTCTTCTAAGGGATTTCATTCACTTTCATTCTTGCAGTGGGCGGGCGTTCACGTGGGCAACCGCCATCATTATGAAACACGTCTTCAATGCGAGTTAGGAGCTAGACTCACTGCCCATTGAATTCATTGGTCTTTCCCTTTTCAGCCATTAAATTTTTACTTAGAAAAAAATAATTATCAAATCGTTTGGTTCACCCACTGTGCTTACCTAATTTGGGAAGGTTATTAGTAAGAACATTTTCCCGGTCCCTCCCTACCATTTTCCCCCTCTACCTCACATGAAAAAGGCCTTTATCTTTCTCGTAAGCTCAGAAGTTCACTTAACAAGCAGAGCTTTAGAAGCCAAGAACAAGAAGTAAAAAAAAAAAAAGGTAAGAGAATCTGTTTTCTACTTTACTTGGAGGGGGACGGAAACCCAGAATCCCATAGGCTGTATGTTTAATATGGGGGAAAAAAAAAAAAAAAAAGTCATTATCTGAAATTAGAACAACCTGGGAGAGTTCTTCCCAATTTTTAAATGACCCCAGTTTTACGTAATTTTATGGGCTTTTCATCAAAGCTGTTTTTCAAAAATAGAACTCAGCCCCTTAAGGTTTAGGAGTTTTTTCCCCTTTAGTCTGTGTGCACGCACGCCTTTGATGTTCGGCATGCTAGCATATCAGGGTCAGCGCATGGGGGCCGGTGTCATTTACAGAATTTCTCAGATGCCAGCTAAGATCAGTAGCTAGGAGACAACTTAGAATTTCATTTTGCTGTTTGTTCAGATACATTCTTCACCACAGATAAGATCTTACCTCCCCAGCAGTCTATCTCTAAAAGAACAAACTCTAGGTAATCAAAAAGCTATATTCTACCCTCCCAAAAAAACCTGCTTATTTTAGCTAGTACCTGGTCAAGCATAAATGCCAGGGTAGAAAAAAATACTGTGTTTTCTCATTCCTTGCTATAATAATATATATCGGTTGAAAACTCCTGATTTTCCTCAGATGACCTAAAAAGCTTCGTCCATTACTTGTGCTCATGTAGTAGCTAAAGGAGGTTATTTACAAGGCACAAAGGAAAAATACATAGCCCGTCTATACTGCATCACTTTTTTGTTCTCTTCACTTGTGCATGGTATCTACTGATGACTAGAGGGGGATAGCAATTTACATAACATTGAAATGGAAAAATTAAAAAAATTAAAAAATTAAAATTAAAAATTAAAGGAACACTTTTTGCTCCTTAAAAACACTTTCTTGGTTCTCCTGCCTGATGTCGCAAATCTGGGGGCAGGACTCAGAAATCTATTTTTTGTTTTTCAGAGGAAGACAGGGTCTTGCTCTATAGCCTAGGCTGGAGTGCAATGTTGCAATCGTGACTTACTGCAGCCTTGAACTCCTGGCTTCAAGCAGTCCTCTCACCTCAGCCTCCCAAAGTGCTGAGATTACAGGCACAGGAATGTATTTTTTTAACAGGTATGAGAGCCACTCATAGGCCAAATGTATTTATTTATTTTATTTTTTAGTTTTTGAGATAGGGTCTCATTCTGTTGCCCAGGCTGGAATGAAGTGGTACAATCACAGCTCACTACAGCCTCGACCTCCTGGGCTCAAGTGATCCTCCAACCTCAGCCTCCCGAGTAACCGGAACTACAGGCATGCACCACCACACCTGCCTAATTTTTTATTTTTTGTAGAGATGGGATTTCACTGTGTTACCCAGGTTGGTCTCAAACTCCTGGGCTCAAGCGATCCTCCCACCTTTGCCTCCCAAAGTGCTGGGATTACAAGAGTAAGTCACCTCAGCCAGCATGTTTTCTGTGGGATCTCATTATTTTTAACTGTCTTATGTAATATCTAATCATAAAATGTATATGTCTTCTTCATTTTATTTCTATATAGAGCATGTTTTATTAATACATGTCATTGTGACATCTAATTGCAAATACATATGAAACTCTATCCAAACTCCTATCCAATCTCTTGGTAGTGGCAAGTACATCAGTCTCAGGAATAGAACCCAGGGTCAAGGTCCTGGAGTTTGGGGCTTGGCTGGAGAGCAGAGTAGACTCAGGTCACAACACCAAGATGTGATACATGGAGGAGGAGGAGGAAGTTGGGGGGAAAGCCAGATTCTAGGTCTGCCGAAAGAGATCAGGCAGGTAAAACTCAGAGACCTTCCAGCAAAGCCCAAAACACCACTAGCCACATGAGAAGTTTCAAGCAATTGACTTCATCTGCCCCAGTGGGATTTTTAAACTAAAGACTGCTGTTGGAGGTGACCTGTTTAGACTTACTCTCAAATCTGCTGTCTTGGGCCACTCCAATTTAGACTACACTTTGCTGAAGTTCTGAAATTCAAGAATTGTATCTCACCTCCTTGTGACCTATGAAGAGATGTCATTGTCTGGGTCCACCCACATTCACTTGGGAGTTCATTCAATAGAACTTTGCAGTAAAATGTAATGGGTGTCCCATAGGGATTAGGGGCAGAAATATTTTTAACTCTCATTTTGTTTCAAGTACGATAGACAGTAACTAAATTTTCCAGAAAACTTTAAAGATGCTTTTATCTCTGAAAGTTTTTTTTTTACCCACTTCAATCCCACTGATATTTTCACTAGCTTGCCTCCAGGATAATGCATTTGATGTCAGTGAATGTGATTACACACTTCCAAATGCTTTGTGCAGGCTGATTCACTAGCTCTCTTTAGACTTTTGCTAATCAGAAATTGCTCAAGAAGGAAATTTGTGAGCTATTTGCAAATTGCCTACTGCCTTAGACTTATGTGACTATGACAGGTTTATTGATGCAGCTGGGAGCAAGTTTTTAATCTTTAAAAAAATGTTTATTTGTAAATAGAGGTGCATATACTTTTCATAAAAGTATTTCTAGAGGCCTTTTAAAATGCTTTGATGGTTTGAACTACTAGAAATAATAATCTTTAAATATGCTTATCAGTAGCATCCCCAGAATTCATGTCTTTACTCTTTGTACGAATTAGATTTCATGGCTAAACCTGTGAAAAAATCTCATGGTATTAGGGAATTTGAATTTTGTTTCTTTGTATTATTCAGGAATTATGTATTTTTAATTTTTAAAAAGTTAAATAGATGGAGAGAATGTTACAGTCTGAAAGGATGGCCCTGAGAACTTATAATCAGTGCCATGGTGGCTGTTCTGTATTTTTTGGGGCAGAGCTTCCTGAGTTAGTCCCCACGGTTACTACCTCTCCTTCCTTGCCTTTCCTCTCTTGCTGCTCTCTCCTTCCCATCTTCACTAATTTCTCTTCCCATGTCGACCCCCTAAATGCTGCTGCTCTTTCATAGAAATCACCCCATGGTCCGCCTCCTCCACCACTCACTTTCTAGATTGGCAGATGGTAGACCATAGAGATAGTCTACCATGTCTACCGTCAAATATTTTTGTTCACTTCATTGTGCATAGTTACCTACCAGTTATTCATTGGGAGTAGTAATTTGCAAATTATTTACAAGGAAAAATTAAAAGAAAAAAACCTTTGCTGTAGTTTCCTTTTTTTTTTTTTTTTTTTTTTTTTTTGAGACAGAGTCTTGCTCTGTCACCCAGGCTGGAGTGCAGTGGCATGATCTCAGCTCACTGCCACTTCCGCCTCCTGGGTTCAAGCAGTTCTCCTGCCTCAGCCTCCCGAGTAGCTGGGACTACAGGCATGTGCTAATTTTTTATATTTTTAGTAGAGACGAGGTTTCACCGTGTTAGCCAGGATGGTCTTGATCTCCTGACCTCGTGATCCACCCGCCTTGGCCTCCCAAAGTGCTGGGATGACAGGCATGTAATACACCGTGCCCAGCCGTGCTATAGTTTTCAAGGTAGACTTACATCAGAATCACCTGGAGTGCTCAGTAATGTGTTTCTGGTCCTTCTCCCCAACTTTATTAATCTGGGGCATGTCCCAGGAATCAAGATTTTTCACAAGGATTCCAATGATTCTCATGCATACTCAAGTATGAGATCTACTGAGAGGCCAAATGTTTTTATAAGGTAACATTTTTAGGTTGTCATCACCACCTCCTCATTTTTTCTCAACCCAATCCCACATCCAGTAAGTCTCGAAGCCTTCTTGATTCTCTGTTCCATCCCCAGTTTTGCTCTTTTTGGATCCATCATTCATTCCATCTGGTACATGTGCCTCCAGATTATCCCTCCAACCTACATCCACAGTATCTGTGTGGTTTTGGTTAACACTGAAGTCTGATCGTGTTTCACCTGCTTAGAATACTCACTAACTCCAGTGTTCACAGGTTGAAACTCAAACTCCTTCATGTTATTGCAAGGCTTTGTCACCTGCCCCCAAGCTCCCACTCATGCTCATATGATCCTGCTTGGCACCCTCTCTGCATAACCACACTGCGTAGTCTTTCAGTTTCTGAAGACACACTCTCTCTCACCTAGATACCTTCATATATGTTTTCACACCAGAAATAACTATACTTACCCTCCCACCTCTCCACTGCCCTTGTCCACTTGGGGAAATTCCATTCAGCTCTACAGTTTCTGCTATGGTTTGAATGGATCCCCCTCCCAAATTCAGGTGTTGCCAATGTGACGGTATTACAAGGTGGATCTTTAAGATGTGATTACACTATAAGGGCTCCTCCCTCGTGAATGGGATCAGGTGTAGGGGGAGTTCCCCCTCTCTTGACTTTCTGCCTTCCACTGCATGAGGACACAGCATTGCCCCCTCCAGAGGGGGCACCAGATACCAAATGCCAATGCCTTGATCTTAGACTTCCAGACTCCAGAACTATGAGAAATAAAACTCTGTTCTTTATAAACTACCCAGCCTTTGGTACGCTGTTATAGCAGCACAAAATGAACTAAGACATTCTCCTCCTCTTTGATACGTGACTCTACCAGACTGATTTGGGTGCATCTTCTGTGCACCTGTAGACCCCGTGTAGATGTGTAGACCTCAGCCTGAGCTCTTTCCACACCATGTTGCGGTCGTGTGCTTGTCTCCCTGTGGCCCATTTCCCATTCATAGGCTAAGGGAGCAAACAGGCATCTAGGACCTGGCCAGGTGGGGTGCCAAGGGCCAGATAAGAAGAAAGACATCGATCCTAGGCAGTCAGAAATATCTTTAGTGCCAGAAGTACGTGTTCATTGAAAGAAGGAAGAAAAATTTGGTCCAAGAGAGAATTGTTGTCTTTTAATTTAATGAAACAATGCCACGGAGTTATTCATTGTGTCCACTTGAGCCCAAACATGGGCTCAAATTAAAGCTGGGTGTATTTCAATTAGACATGTGAAAGATGGCTTTACTGCAAAGTTGATAAAAGACTGAAATAAACTAGCAAGAAAAGTTATGGTGTAAGATTCTCTTCTAGTCTCTCTTTAAAATGAGACTAGGTAAATGTTTATCTGTTTGTGACCTTGGGAAAGGTATTATATTTTACAATTTCAAATCTTTCCATATATCTTGAACAACATTGAATTTCATTGTTAAATGTGTCCACATTTTTTATGGTTTCTATAGGATAATTTCCTAGAAGTAGAATATATCAAAAGATATAAACACTTTGAATGTCCTTGATATATATTGATAAGTTGTCAATATTTTCTCTTCTGATAAGTGAAAATGGTACTAATTATTATTTTATCTTTTATTTCTTGATTAACTTGTTAAGTATTTATATGCTTATTAGCTACTCTTATATCCTAGTTTATAAATTACCAGGATATTTTGTTTTAGTTTTTTGCCCATTCCTCTTCAGAGGTCTTAGCATTTTTCTTATTTCTTTGAAAGAGTTCTGTGTAAGTAAAAGCAATTAACCTTTTATCTCTGGCATTATTCCTTTATTTGTTATTGGACATTTTTTATTAATGTTGTAATAAATAAATGGAAACATACCAGGTTTACAAATTCAGGCAATATAATCTTTCAACGTGCAGATATGTGGTGTGTTTATTTTATCTGTAATTATCCTGGTCTTCCTTATAAGCTCACAGTCACTTGGTAGAGAGGCAGAAATGGATGTTAGGCCTTTTTTATTTTTTTAATTTAGTCTGAACTTATCCTTTAAACAGCCCTTTATAGTAACGTTTGGTTTTTTGAGGTAATTGCTGTCTCTCTTGTTCCCAACTTCTTCCTGGCTCTGTTCCAAGGTGGAGTTAAGCATCTCAAGTGGAAGGGACTCAGGTAACCTCTGAGTGCAGTGAAGAGCAACTTGGATTCACATGATCGCTGGGCGTGCTGCCAGCCTTTCCACCTAACATCTCTCCCTCCCTTCCTTCCTCTCTCTCTCTCCCCATCTTCCTCCCTTTCTCTCCCTCCCCCTACTTTCCCAGCTGACTGGATTCTTCTTGAATGGCTGCTATAGCACCCTCTGCCTCTCTGCCTCATTCTTCTGGGGATGAAGCTGTCCACCCCCATTCCCTGTGGAGAGGTCTCCTCACCTCACCATGGTAAGCCTGTGCCAGGCCCATGGGCTCTTAATTCAGGACCAAGACCCTCCAGTGGGCAGGTTCCCAACACATCATATAGGAACCAACACATTATATGGGAACCAAAAGGTGCCCAGAGAAGCTACATGTCCAGGCCTCCCTGTGCCTAAACAGCCCTACCACTTAGCATATCATGAGGCCATACCACGAAGCCGTACCTTGAAGCGGCTGCACCTGAGTAGGTAAAGGAGCAGCCAAAGGGCCATCTCTTTCTAAAGCACTAACTGGAAGTCAAGACAGAGATCGCTCCTCCCCCTGAATTGTCCAAAGCAAGATACCCACTCCTAACCATTTCTCTTCTCCTACTCCTTGCTTCCCTTTTCCTCATACGATCCTTCTGGCTGTTTAACTTCCCCTTTGCTGGATCATCTTTCTAGCACAGAACAATAGGCCTCCCGGCCCCATGGACAGAAGTACATCTTCTTCACACCCTGGGAGAAGCAAAGGATCTGATGGGCCCCATGCCCATCCTCTGATAAGTTCAACTGTGACGAAACAGATTTCAGCATTTAGCAATCCTCTTCCTCCTGACTTTCCAGCATTGCTCAAGAGAACAAATGAACATCCTCCCCTGCTCTGGGAAGTCATTCTTGCAGCTTGGCCTGGGAGGGGTGAGGCTATAAATAGGACACAAATAAGGTGGGGGGGGGGAGGATATCAGGATGTACCTATTTAATCTTTGCAAAATATTTTCCTGGTTATATAGATTTTTTAACTTTTATGTAGCCATATCTCACATTGTGTGATGATTAATTTCATGTGTCAACTTGACTTAGCTATGGGGTACCCAGATATTTGGTCAGACATTATTCAGGGTGTTTCATTTGAGGATTTTTTCCAGATAAGATTAATATTTAAACCAGTAGACTCAGTAAAGCAGATCACCTACTCTAATGTGGGTGGGCCTCACCCAATCAGTTGAAGACCTGAATAGAACAAAAAGACGCTTCTCCAAGTAAAAGAGGATTCTTCCTGCCTGACTACCTTCTGAGTCATACTGAAGCATCAGCTCTTCATGAGTCTTGAGACAGGGACTACATCATCCATTCTAGTTCTCAAGCCTTTGAACTCAGACTGGAACTGCACCATCAACTCGCCTCGGTCTCCAGCTTGCCAGCTCTCCCTGCAGACCTTGAGACTTGCATGCCTCCATAATCTCATAAGTCACTTATTTATAATAAACTTCATTATGTGTGTGTACATATATAAATATCTTTATATATGTGTATATGTATGTATAATGTGTATATATATGTTTATATATGTATATATATAAATATAGAGAGATTTATAAGAAATTGATATGAGATTATGCAGGTATGAAAGTCTCAGGATACATGTATATCTGTGTGCACATATATCTGTCATTTGCTCTGTTTCTCTGGAGAACCCTGACTAGTACACTTTGCTTTTACTCTTAGGAAGTTTTTTCCATTCTAACATCAGATAAATACTTATCTGTAGCTTCTTTTCATTTTTAAAATTTCTGTTTCTCTTTAAAAGTCTTTGGTCCATATGGGATGTATTTGAGCACATGTTGTAAATTAAAAGTCAAAGCAGTTTTAATTTTTAAACATGAGTCAGTGTCCTCACAACCTTTAATACGTTCGCTTCGTTGGCATGCACATGCTACAATTTTCTAGGATTTTATTTTTTCTCCTTTCTTTCTGCTCCTAAATGTGAACATTCCATATGTCTCAATCATTTTTTCTTCTCAGCCCTCTTTCCTTTAAACTTATGCACATTCTATGTCAGCTATCTTCAATATGTAGGGACTGAAAAAGGTTCAAAAGGCTAGAAGCTGTGTTTTAATCTACTTCTTGGACTTTTCCACTAGGATTTTGCCGCAGTCCTATAACTTAGCATGTATACACCAAAGTGATTACTTTTAATACAGCCTTTTTGCTGCCAAACTTCAACCTGTCCCTGTCTCCCCTGCCCCATTCTTGTTGATGGCGTTTGAACTCTTGAATTCTTTTGTCCCTTGAAATCTCGCGTGTTCTTTGTGGCCAATTTAAAAGGTAGCTTCTTTCTAGCACTTTCCTTTTTGTTCCTCCCAAATCAATCTCTATTTATCTAAATTCTCATAACACTTTGTATTTTTCTGACAGAACTTATCTCACTTGACCTTGTATGGCAGTTATTTATACGTGCCAATTTCTCATTCTATATTTATATTCTGTATCTTGTTTGTAAAATTTCTAAAAAGAATGATACTTTCTAAACAAAGCTGATATTTAGAAGTAGGAAACCTGTAGAATGAGTATGGGATAAACTGATCTTACAGAATTAATAAAACTGTTAATAATGCAGGTGAAATTCATGATCGGCTTTTGACCATGGCATGGATTCTCTCTATCGCTCCCTCTCCTCCCTGACTCTGCTTTCCGTGCTCAAACTAAAGGACAGAATCTACATCATACACTTTTGTCTAATTTGCATTACCAGAACGGTACCTTAGATGCAATAGAACCTGAACACATATTTGCGGAAGGAAGGAAGGAAGGAAGGAAGGAAGGAAGGAAGGAAGGAAGGAGGGAGGGAGGGAGGGAGAAAGGGAGGGAAGCAATGGTCATCTACAAATAATATGTGATGTGTTGATACAGGACCATATTAATACATGTTTGTAAATGTTCTCCCGCCTCTGAAGATTCCTCCCTACTGACTACTAGTGAGTCGGTATGGGCACCTCTGCCTTGCCCCTCAGCAGCCCAGAGTTATAAGCAAGGAGCCTGCCGCTTAGGGCCCCTTTTTTCCCAGGTCCAACCACACATGTGTAACCAACCTTTATTCATGAGTTTCATGCTACTCACCCTAGGCTCCAAAATATTACTTGTAAGAAATGACTAAAGCCATAGGTAACAGAGAGTGGAGGAGTTCACTGGAGGTGTGGATAAGGAAACATAAAATCACCTTTCATATTCAATGAATAAAATAATTCCATATAATCAAAATTACACATAAGCCAAAGCCTCCGCAACAATGTGAAAGAGTGACAGAGTGACTGGTGAGTCAGCCTGTGCTTTTTTTTATTTTTTATTTTTTTTTGAGACAGGGTCTTGCTCTGTCACCCAGGCTGGAGCACAGTGACACAATCATGGTTCATTACAACCTCAACCTCCTGGGCTCAATGGATCCTCCTATGTAGCTAGGACGACAGGAACACACCACCACGCCCAGCTAAAAATTTTTAAATATTTTATAGAGACCGGGTCTCACTACATTGCTTAGGCTGGTCTTGGACTACTGGGCTCAAGCAATCCTCCTACCTCAGCTTCCCAAAGTGCTGGGATTATAGACATGAGCCACTGCGCCTGGCTGACTGTGTTCTTTTGTTATGACCACTATTGGCATTTAAATGTCTAATGAACCTCAATATTAATTATGTGCCACCCAGACAGGCAGAAATGTTGGTAGACATACAAACAGCCCCTCCCTAGTTAAGGGGGCCAGGCTTCCATGAAGTAATCCCTCCCGATTTAGCTGTAAATGGGTTGCTAATCAGAAAGGCCTCAGGACAAAGGTAAGTGGCATAAATTCCTATTTACTGAATTAATATGACTGGTTCCCTGGGTGCCCTTCTTCTACTTGGAAGCACTTCTGGCAGTCTGATTTGGGATTTTTATCTGGCACTGTTCTGAGACTGGGGCTTTGGGGCCTATATTAATTTTAGATCCTAGTCTGTGGAGATTAGTCAATTCTATGAACTCTAATGTAGTGGTTGAAATAGTTTTCAGGAGCAAAAGTGCTTGCTTATCCGATCCATACTCTTCTGTGTGGATTCCACCTTAACATTCTATGTTAAGGATGGGTATGATTAATTCATTACCCAAGATTACAGCAGTATGCTAAAAGCTACCTGGAGGCATTTCTTTTGGTGTGAAATATTAAAGATTCAACATTTTTATCAGTGCACCTAATTCATATTCCAGAGCCTGTGGGCTGAGAAAAGAACTTGGAAATATTCAGTCATTTTTTACCATCAGCTTGTTAAAATGTTTAAGAAGGTTATTGTTTTAACTACCTGTGGATAAGAACAAGGATAATTCTCTTCAGGAAGGCTAAAATGCAAAGACTATAATGTCTTTTATTTCTTAAAACTGATATAGGCCAGGCACAGTGGCTCACACTTGTAATTCCAGCACTTTAGGAGGCTGAGGAGGGCAGACTACGAGGTCAAGGGATTGAGACCATCCTGGTCAACATGGTGAAACCCTGTCTCTACTAAAAATACAAAAATTAGCTGGGCGTGATGGCACGTGCCTGTAGTCCCAGCTACTCGGGAAACTGAGGCAGGAGAATTGCTTGAACCCGGGAGTCGGAGGTTGCAGTGAGCTGAGATGGTGCCACTGCACTCCAGCCTGGCAACAAAAACAAAACAAAACTGATATAGATCAGGTTTTGACAATAGAGTACCTTGGAATACTTGAACAATAATACTAATAAAGGCTTTCCTGACAAAGAGAATGGTTAATAACCTTATGATCTCTAATAAATACAAATTGAAATAGAGAATCCCATAGGGAATAAATATGAGAATACATTGATTGTCAGCCTTTTACAGAGCAGGGAACAGAGGTTTGGATAATGTAAGTGAATTTCCAAATTCCTGTAAGGTGACTTTAGAATTTTATTTTATTTTATTTGTTTGTTTTTGAGACAGAGTCTTGCTCTGTTGCTAGGGCTGGAGTGCAGTGGCACCATCTCAGTTTACTGCAAGCTCTGCCTCCCAGGTTCAAGCTATTCTCCTGCCCCAGCCTCCAGGGTAGCTGGGACTACAGGCATGTGCCACCACACCCAGCTAATTTTGGTATTTATTGTAGAGATGGGGATTTCACCATGTTGGCTAGGCTGGTCTTGAACTCCTGGCCTCAAGTAATCTGCCACCTCAGCCTCCCAAAGTGCTGGGATTATAGGCTATACGCGTGAGCCACTGCGCCTGGCCAGAAATATATTTTAATGCTTACATGTGAGTCAGACTGTGACAGAAATTCACCATCGCTTCAGATATCATAATCTGAAGAATGAACTTAGCAGCTAGAAATAGAACACAGCTTCCCAATTCTGCCCTTTCGCTCTGGTGTCTGCTAGAGAAGGCCAGAATGGTGGAGCTGACTTCAAGAAGAGCCACGCAGATGATGGTCTCACTCTCACCTTTTGGTGGGTAGGCAGGGCTATCGTTAGGCATATAGTTAGGTGATGTTTTGTGTTCTTTTTAAAAATCAAAAAAGGTGCACATAAAAAGTGTGTAAAATATATCTGCCAAATTTTAAGAATAATTTTAAAGCAAACACTTGTGTGGCTGCCACCTATTCAAGAAGCAGAATCATGCCAATCTGCGTGTACTTCCTCCATCCAATTTAGGTCCCAACGGAGTCCAAACTAGAAATATTTTCTAGAAGCTCAAGTGGAATATTGACTTTCTCTGCTCTTTCAAATCATACTCCCACTAAAAGTTTTTGCTGACCTAGACATCTTGTATAAAAGGGTCATGATTGACTAAAAATAAAAACAACGTATTCTTCCCTGAATGGCAAACATTCAAAGACTTATTGAAAATTAATCCCTTTAGAAGTAGTCTTTGGGAGCAAATCATTGAGAGACCATGGAAAAATCTGGGTAAGGTACATGTGCAGAAGTATTTTAAAGGAATTCATACAGCCAGTGTGTACCAATTCAAATTCTTAGGCAACTATTGAGCACTGTATTAGGGTTCTCCAGAGAAACAGAACCAATAGGAGGTACATACATTTAAGAGGAGATTTATTATGGGAATTGGCTCACACAGTTATGTGGGCCAAGAAGTCCCACAATCTGCTGTCTGCAAGCTAGAGGACTGGGAAAATCAGGGGTGTGTGATTAAGTCCAAGCCTGAAGGCCTGAGAACCAGGAGCACTGATGCCACAGGGCAGGAGAAGATGGATGTCCCAGCTCAAAAAGAAAGGGCGAATTCATCCCTCTTTCAACATTTTGTTCCATCGGAACCTTAATGGATTGGAGGAGGCGCACCCACACTGATGAGGGCTCTATTCTTTACTCAGCCTATCAATTCAAATGCTAATCTTCCAGAACTGCCCTCACAGAAACACGCGGAAATAATGCTACTTGGGCATCCCTTGGCCCAGTCAAGTTTGCAGATGAAAATTAACCATCACAAGCACCATGTGAATGCAAGACAGGATGCTAGGTGTTCTAGAGCATGTGAATAGTTGTTACTAAAACAACCGCCACACACACACACAAAATTTCTGTGGCCAAATGCATTTTCTAAAACTTTTCTTTAAAGAAAAATTTTTATTTCTAAAACAGGTATATAGCATAAAATGATTCCCCAAGTTTTCTGGCTAAACGTGGCCAACATAGTTCTTTTTATTTTTTATGTATTCATTTTTCTTTGGAGAAAACACTGATGTTTTACAGAAATACAGGAAAAAAACAAGGATAGCAATATATATTATCAATAAAGTGCTTACAGATCCCGAAATCCAACTTGAAGTAGACTAAGTGTCTCAGTCTGTTTGTGTTGCTATAATGGAATATCTGAGGCTGGGTAATTTATAATAAAAAAGAGGTTTATTTGGCTCACAGCTCTGAAGGCTGTACAAGGAGTATGGCGCCAGCATGTGCATCTGGTGAAGGCCTCAAGCTGCTTCCACTCACAGCAACAGGGGAAGGAGAGCCAGCATGTGCAGAGATCACATGGTGAGAGAAGAAGCAAGGAGGCAGCGAGGCGCCAGGCTCTTGTTAACAACCAGCTCTCTCTAATAGAGTGAGAACATTTCCCCTGCCCCCACCGAGGAAGGAGATTAAGCTATTCATTAGGGATCCACCCCCACTGCCCAAATACCTCCCATTAGACCCCACATCCAACACTTAGGATAAAATTTCAACATAAGATTTGGAGAAGACGAATCAAATAGCACTACGTCTTTAAAAATCATTTTAAAAAAAGTGTAAAGATTTTTTGAGCCATCAAAAGAAATCTGGGAAATAGTTGGGTCATTGTCCTTCCATTAGAGCTGGCCACTCCTGTGAATGAGATTCCGCTGGCGACACACTGTGGTGGAAAGAGGCCTGGCTTATGAGCCAAAAGTCAATGTTAATACCTCTGTCACTTTGTACAAGGCAACCAAACTTTCAGGGCCTCAGTTTCCTCATGGGTATAATAAAAGATTTAGATGGGATTATTCTAAGTTACCTAAATCAATGACTTGATTTTTTTTAAGAGTTGAAACAAACTGGCTTTTGTCTCAAAATAAATGATCCTGAACTGAAAGAAATCATGCAGCAAACCTACGACATTTCAATGTTTTTAGTTTTACTTTTATGGTGGTGGTTTTTTGTCCTACTGATTGTTTAATTAAATGTAAGCATCTTTTCCAACCCTCAGGTAAATCAGCACATGGTGGATTTTCTCATAAGCCACTGTGTAGTTTTGCTGGTCATTCCTGGAAGGTGTGAGATGAATTGGAACCAAATTTCCACATGGTTTAGCAGGGCTTGATTTGCTTGTTTACCAGATTGCTCTTCACTGTACATAAATAATTAGTTAAGTCTTATCAGACCCCAAGGGTAATTTGTCAAAATAATGTGTGTTTTTCCATTTTAGTGTTAAATCCCATTGCACATTATTAATAGATTATTAACTTAGTTTAAACAGTTTAGGGAAAACCATTCAGTTAGATTTATTTGTTTTCCAACATTTTAATGGGACAAGAAAAAGTGATCTTAAACTACTGAGCAATTATACACAGTTCACAAAGTTTAGAGCGAAAATTAAAACATCTAGCTCATAACATAAGCTGGCCAGAGGGTGTTATTTCATCAATTACAAATTGTGAACTCCAAGAAAAAATAGATTCTAAGTCCAAGGCAGTAGCAGTATCCCATGGAGAATAAAACCTGGAAAATATAAAAATGGAAATGGAAAATATATATTTGAATGCCTCCTTTAGTTAGAGCAAAGAAAATAGAACACCATGTTTTGTCTGCTTTGAGTTATTAGAAGACTTCTAGAAATCCTAGGCCAACCTTAATTGGAAGAAGAATGGAAAGTGCAATTTTGCATTTAACTGAAATATTCAATTACTATTTTTCTTTCTTCAGAATTGTGGTCAGAGCAGCACATGCTTTGGGGACAGGAAAAGACCAGATCAATTAGTAATAAAGATCTGCTTTTATGCTTGAGTCATGGCTTTGGGGAATAAGTAGGAGATCAAGATGCATTTTCACAGTGGAGCACAGACAAGCAAGACAGATTGCTCTGGAATGGTTGATGGCTCTGCAAACATTGATGTTAAAAAAAAAAAAAAGAGAGAGAGAGAGAGAGAGAGCAATGATATTCCTGGAGTGGATATTTACAAATGTAAATGCATTCAGCTTTGCTTGTGAGCACAGAGCACCTGGCACTAATATATTTGCTTCTCTGGGTGAAGATCACTAAAGTATACTATTAATGGGAAAATATTAGAGAAATTACATGAAATTTGTGATCTGATATGCATTAAGAAACTGTGACATGTTTACAAAGATTTCAGCAAAGGATCTTTCAATACTTCAAAAATGGGATAGTCCATAGGCTTTGGAAGGAGACATGAACGCCAGGAGATGAAATTCACATTCCAGTAACAGTGTAACTGAAGAAAGTGGGGAATGGAATTTTGATCCTTCTCAGATTTGCTAACAGATTTCTCCTTCCATGTAGCATAAACGAGGAAATCAGTAGTTTTAGTTGTAGATTTTTAGCCACATCTCCTCCTTCGTTTTTTTCTAAGAAAAAGAGATGTGGTCTGTGTTATGAATTGAGGTACAGTATCACATAAGTAATTCATAAAGTGTAATTTATAAAGTTGCTCAGGGTTATACCTCTATGCGATGGGGCCACAGGTGAGCTAGTCAGACTGAGGATAACACTGAGTCAGTCAGAGATACTTGGTCATGGTATTAAGCTGGAAGATTTGCTACCTGGTTATTTTGTATCATCATTTCCTTACAGTATATATTATAGCACATGTTTATCTTTTAATTGTTTGGCAAAGTAGGTTATATGTCGAAGGCACAATATAGACCACCCAAGTGTTAAATCTGGGCTCTTTGGAAAAAGCAGGTCATCGATTTCTTGGGGGTAATTCTTGAAGTTAAACCTGGATAACTTCTATTTGGTGGTGGGGGCTGGGGGTTGCTGGCCATTTGTCATCTCTCTTCCTCAAGTGGTATCATAGTAAGTTTGAGTGGCATCATAGTAAGGGTAATGTTAGGTTTACATTTTAGGAGATTCTGTAAACTTTTGTCGTATATTCTGAGTTCAACATTGCATGTGATTTCTATTATTGACAACAAAAGGAAAAATATCCCTTATTGTCTGGTGGCAGATTTGTTTTGTTATATCAACAATTGAACATAGATGTAAGGAAAATATTATTTAAGATTTCTTCTATGGTTGTTGAAAATTTGATTGACACCTTCATTGGAAAAAAACAACAACGACAAATACAACAACAAATCTTGTGCAAAACTGGGCACCGATTTCAGAAAGTGAAAGTAGCACATCCCCTTTGAAGAAGGAGGAAAACTGTTATTGGAAGTTAATCTGAAATGAATACCTTGGTTATAATGAAAGCCATCTGCTCTAACTCAGAGTGCGGCAGACTTTATTGTCTTTTCAATCATCTATTAATCAACAGGACCAAGATTTCCTGGAAATTTAACTGTAATTTTTAAAAATCATGTATATCAATCTCTATTTTTTTCCAATTTGTATTCATAACAAAACTTGAAATGAGTAACTCAAGTCAAAAAACAATGGCCCCTCGATAACAAAATCACACTTGAGAATGAAACTAGATTATTAAAAACATATAACGTTTTAAACACTGTAAGTTGTAGATCCCACATTAAGAAATTTTTGAAAGGAAAAGAAAGAAGCTCTATAATGACATCTCTCAAAGATAATTGCTATTCATAGTTTAATTTTTATTATATTTATTTTTTATAGATACAATTAAATATATATGCTTAGTTACATATTTTTAACTTAACACTAAAACTTAAGCTTTTCTGTGTTGCAGTATAGTGTTCATAACCATGTGTTTACTGGCTACCCTGGGTGGATTAATACATTGAAATAATCATTTCTTTGTTGTTGAACTTATAGGTAAATATGACCAAACCTCTTAATATACATATTTAAATGAGACTCGATCATCATTGGAAAATGTATTGTATTTACTAAGTAACAAAATGAATATACAGCAGCTGAGATACCAAGACAAGGCTGGTCCCCGGACAGGTGGGTCACCACAAGCAAGCATCTTGCTCTGCTTCCCCAGGGCACCTAGTATTCTTGTTGGTTTGATTTGAATTGCATTTTCTTCTATCAGACTCCATTATCAGCTTAGGAGTAAAGAGGGAAGCATCTTCTATGGCTACACATCTTCAAATTTTATTTTTGCTTCTCTTCCCTTTTTGAAACTTTATTATAGTGCCCTATCATCTTACTCTACTATGAAACAGTATAATAAATGCCTCTCATCCAAAAACCTGTCTTTTTAATGGGGAAAAAGTTGAAGGTAAACTTGGCGGTGATACGTCTGCCACACACATGCATTCATCTTACAGAAAATTAGGATGGTCTCAATCTCCTGACCTTGTGATCTGCCGACCTCCGCCTCACAAAGTGCTGGGATGACAGGTGTGAGCCACCGCAGATGGAGACCATCCTGGTCAACACGGTGAAATCCCGTCTGTACTAAAACTACAAAAAAAAAATTAGCTGGGCGTGGTGGCATGCACCTGTAGTCCCAGCTTCTCAGGCGGCTGAGGCAGGAGAATCACTTGAACCCAGGAGGTGGAAGTTGCAGTGAGCCAAGATCGCACCACTGCGCTCCAGTCTGGGTGACAGGGCGAGACTCCATCTCAAAAAAAAGAACACGGAATGAGAAAAGAAAATTAGAAATGGTGCACCTATTTCAACAAGGTAACTATGCTTTCCTTCCTGGGGCACTGTTGCCAGGTCAGTCCCACAAACATGTGGAAGATCTAAAATTTCTGCTCTGGTCAGTTAAGGTGATAAATAGTTAATCCCTTCTGCGAGTTAAAGACTATTTAGCACAACCTTTTCCAAATACCTTGCAGAAGAAACAAGTCCTGTGGCTAAACAAGTTTCAGAATCCCTGAATGCTCCAGCCATCTTTCAAAAATTCAAGCTATGAGGGGTCCTGCAGTTTCAAAAATACCTCTCACCTGGTTTAACCCACTGCTTAGCAGATTTATTTCACCATGGAATCCTGTTTTCAAGTTAAAACCCATTTTTTAACTTATAGTGTACCTAAAACCTACCACGAAAAGCGTACGTAGTGCAAAGCCATATTTTGGATTACACATTTTTGAAATGGCACATTCTTCCTCATTCCTTCATTTGTATTCCACAGTATTAAGCACTTATTGTTTACAAGGCCCTGGGATGCACTTGACCTTCTTTCACAATCTCAACCTTGACGTGCGCTCCAGTCGGAAGAGCACTCCCAGGAAGAAAAATGTGGTAACAACCTTACAGGTACCTTTGACCGTGTGACTTATCTTTGGGAAAGCGACAGGAGATTTGTTTATGAGCAAAGGTGGTGCTCTAGGGACCGAGGCCAGTAAAGAGATTCTTCCCCACTCACCTTCAAGGACTTTTGTCTGGCAATGTCCAGGGCTTGTGTCTCCTTGGGAGAATTTTAGACTATTAATCATGAAAAGGAGTTCCCTCTCCTTTCATTCATTCCCCCAGGGGATGGATACCAATGGGTACCAGACCTAGCATTCCTCTCAACACAGGGGATTAAGGGGCATGTGGTAAGAGGATCCATTTCAAAGAGCTGGTAGAAGATGATCAATGATCTAGGAAATCAGAATTGAAGAAGGAACATCAGTGCCTTGAAATGTTCCCTAGAGCTCTGACCCCCACAAGGGTTTTAACTAAATGACTACTTAGTTTATTGGATTTACCCACATAGCACATATTTAAATGAAATGGATAGAGGAAAGAACCTCTGCACTACACGGCAGAAAAATGACAAAAAGCTTTTGAAGGTCAGGGAACATAGCACAATCACTTTAGACTAGTGAGAAAATGAAATTCTTCTCAAGACCTTGTAGACCTGATGGTGCTATCAATTTTAAAACCAATATAGTGCTGTAGGAGGCGTGTGTTTCATACTAAGTGACTTGTACTGAATTGTAACAGCTTTGAGCATTCACTTGAGACCTTAATGAATCAGTTACATAAAATGTTAATATCATTAATGCCAGAGAAATTATTTATTTATTACTATCATCACATATTACAAAGCAGAGCTACCAAATCCTTGGGGGAAAAAAAAAAAAAAAAAACTCAATGTTATGTTAGTGATTGCCTTTAACAGAGGAACAATCCAGCAATACCCACCTAAAAGGAAAAGTTGACTAATTATAGAATTCATTTTTGCTCCCCAAATTCTGTTAGCCAATCTCATCATCTCTGTATAACCCTGCATAGTATAAAATATTATCTGAACTTTTTTAGCAAACTGAACAAACATGAAGAAGTTTGTATCTTTCGATGCATTTTTTTTTTTTTTTTTTTTTTTTTTTTTTTTGAGACAGGGTCTCCTCTGTCACCCGGGCTGGAATGCAGTGGTATGATCACAGCTCACTGCAACCTCGATCTGTCAGCCTCAAGCGATCCTCCCGTCTCAGCTTCCTGAGTAGCTGGGGCTACAGGTGCATGCCACCACACCTGTTTTTTTTTTTTTTTTTTTAGTAGTAATGAGGTCTCACTGTGTTGCCTTGGCTGGTCTTGAACTCCTGAGCTCAAGTGATCCTTCTGTCTCAGCCTCCCAAAGTGCTGGGATTACAGGTATGAGCCACAACTCCCAGCTCAATTTTTTTTTGTAATGTAGTATTTTCCAGGCTTAACCTACACATTTTACTATGAGATGAAAACATCTATCATACATAATAACAGTGCACCAAATTCCAAAATAGTTTGGTGAAGGGCTATTTTCGGTGTTTGGCAATGCTATTAAACATATGAAGAAGCTTTCAACTGAAGAAGGTAATCATCCATGAGGAGTGTGCGTGTGGATGTGTAGATGAAAGCATCCTTTGCTAGAGTGTTTCTGTATGTGTATATGTATGTGTAAATACCGTTTGCTAGGGCTACATTAACCAAATACACAGACTGGGTGGCTTAAACAACAGAAATTTATTTTCTACTTATTCTGGAGTTTGGAAGTCCAAGATCAAGGTGTTGGCCTGTTTGATCCCTTCTGAGTTCTCTTCTTCCTGTGTCCTCACATGGCCTTTCCTCTGTGCACCAACCCCTGGTGCCTCGATTTTCCATCCAAGGTTTCTTTTCTTATAAGGATAACCAGTATGACTGGATTAAGACCCACCCTAAGAGTCTCGTTTTAAATTAAGCACCTCTTCAAAGGCCTTGTCTCAAATACAGTCACTGAGGTACCGGGCATTAGGGCTTCAACCTAGGAATTGGGGGGATACAACAACTTAGCCCATAGCACATAGTATATATAGAAATGCATAATTGGAAGGAAAATCGTAAGTATTGTCACCACTGTTAATATTTTTCCTCCGTGTGTGCCATCATTTAGACTGCTCAAGTGAGATGCCAGTGTAAAAATTTTCTTCCTAAAATTAAGTGATGATCAATAGTTCATAAGGAAAACTTTAGTCTAAACACTTTACTTAAAACTATTACTCCAGGAAGCCTTTTGTATTCTTTCTTATTTAAATAACTATAAAATAATTTGCATCCATACATGGTTAGTTAGAAAATGGGGGAAAATGCAGGAATATGATTTCAAAGGAAATGTTGACTTCAGATGGAGTACATGAGAAGAAATTCTAATAAGTATATTGATTTAGCTTTGGAATAGCATTTCAGCAGTTCCTCCATTATCCATGGTTTCACTTTTCACAGTTTCAGTTATTCAAGGTCAACTTCAGTCCAAAAAAATTAAATGGAAAGTTCCAGAAATAAACAATTTAAAAGTTTTCAGTTGCGCACTGTTCTGAGTAGTATAATGAGACCTCACGCCATCCCACTCCATCCTGCCGGGAATGTGAATCGTCCCCTTGTCCAGTGAATCCACACTGTCTACACTACCCACCTGTGGGTCATTTAGTAGCCATCTTGGTTGTCAGATTGACTGCAGGGTTATCACAGTGCTGTGCTCAAATCACCCTTACTTTACTTCATAATGGTTCTAAAGTGCAAAAGTAGTGATACTGGCAATTCGGATATGCCAGAGAGACACCATAAAGTACTTCCTTTAAATGAAAATGTAAAAGTTCTCAATTTTAAAAGGAAAAAAAAGTCATATGCTGAGGGTGCCAAGATCTACCATAAGAACCAGTCTTCTGTCCTTGAACTTATGACAAAGGAAAAAGAATTTCATGCTAATTTCTCTGTTGTATCTTAGACTTCATCATAGGTGTGTATGTATAGGCAAAAACAGAGTTTATATAGAGTCTGGTACTAGTCAATATTTCAGATATCCACTGGAGGTCTGCAACTTATTGCCCGTGGATAAGAGGGGACTACTATATAGCTTTTCGTTTGTGGCAGACCCTTTTTAGAAACCAGAATATCACATAGAAACATTAATAATGTTTCGGCCAGGCGCAGTGGCTCACACCTATAATCCCAGCACTTTGGGAGGCCAAGGCAGGCAGATCACAAGGTCAGGAAGTTGAGACCATCCTGGCTAACACGGTGAAACCCCATCTCTACTAAAAATACAAACAAATTAGCCGAGTGTGGTGGCAGGCGCCTGTGGTCCCAGCTACTCGGGAGGCTGAGGCAGGAAAATCGCTTGAACCTGAGAGGCGGAGCTTGCAGTGAGCCGAGATCGTGCCACTGCACTCCAGCCTGGGCAACAGAGCGAGACTCTGTCTCAAAAAAAAAGAAATATTAATAATGTTTCATACGTGAAAAATTGCATTTCTCAGTAGTTTTATAAATCAGTTTAACCTTAGATTTCTTTAGCCATGATACCGTCTTAGGATTTTAGGGTTGACAAATCTTCAGGAATTCCAGAGAAGGGATCCTAAAACCCTGTTCCTCCATAAAAGGCCTGAGAGGCCTGGGGGAGGGAGGGGTGCTGAGCACTTGGGGCTCTTGCCTTTACTTCAACCAGAGTAGCTCCACGCTTATGTATATTATGTATTGAAAAGTCATGCAACATTTCTTGTAAAATCAGTTTCTGCTGCTTTAAGACATGAAAGAAAACCTCTGACTTAGTGTATTTGCATGGCACAGCCAGGAAACTGAGGCTCAGGCAAGTTAAATGACCTGCCAAGGCTTACACAATTGGGTTCTTTGAATCTCAGATCAATCTGTCTTCCCCTGACTATACCAGATTACTTAAATACTGTTTGATTCTTTTTTTTTTTTTTTTTTTTTTTTTGAGACAGCCTGGAATGCAGTGGTGTGACCTAGGCTTACTGTGAGCTCCACTTCCCAGGTTCAAGTGATTCTCCTGCCTCAGCCTCTGGAATAGAAGGCACCAGCCACCATGCCTGGCTAATTTTTGTATTCTTATAGAGATGGGATTTCACCATGTTGGCCAGGGTGATCTTGAACTCCTGACCTCAGGTGATCCATCTGCCTCGGCTTCCCAAAGTACTGTGATTACAGGCATGAGCCACTGCACCCAGCCTGTTTGATTAATTCTTATGCTATCCATACAAATGAGATTTTACCGTGATTTTGCTGGACTGGTAATAGTAAAGGTTGAGATTTTAACTTTACTATGATCTTTTGGGATATGGACAGAAAGCCAGGGTAGGATGTGGTCTCCTCATTTGTCATCCTTGGATGACACTATCTTTTTTTTTCAATTAATGTGATTTTAAGCACTTTTACTAGTTCTGTATTAATTACCCATAAGTGAAGTGTTATTTCCTCTCCACTGGCAATTTTTTAAGTAGATTTGGGCTGAACTCGGATCCGGGAAATTGCTCTGATGGCACTTCTTGCTGAAGTTCAGCAGAGCCTGTGCCTGTTTTGTTTCGTTCAGCATTCTCTGACACGTGTATTGCTTTGTCCCTGGTTCCGGAACAGGTACGTTTGATATTGTATGCAGGTTAATGTATGTAAACCTATACAATGAACCAAATATGCTTGAGTAAATGTATTTCCAGAAAAAAGACCCCATCACCCTGCAAAGTAACTACATATTTTAGAATAATGATTGCTTTAGTTAAATGTTTCCAGAGAGCAGAGAAAAATAAACCTTACTTTGAGTTCTGCTACTATGGGATGCTTTCTGTCCCCTCTTCCTGTTTGGGTACCTCCTTTTACTGGGTAGTGGGTGGGAAACAGAACAGGAAAAGCTGGAAAAGGTTTGCCTGTTCTAAAAAGGAAATCTCCTGAGTCTCACCTTCTAACACTGAATTCAGAATATCGTTTTTTCTTCAGACAGTTTCAAAACTCCCACGTTAAAAGCAGACAGTTTTATTAAATACAATCGTTGAACAAATATTTTTAAGATCTACTCTTTGCTAGGTATTAGCCCTGTGCCTGGAAACTATTTTATTTCTCAGTAACAATTAGAAATCAAAATAACTTAAGCAATGAAAATAATATTAACTTTATAATAAAAAGGGGTTATGGATAGATGAAACAAGATTGGCGAAATTGATGATTGTTGAAGCTCAGTGATGGGTTCATGGAAATTTATTGTTTAATGAATCATTCACTGTGTAATGAGTGTTTTCCTTTATGCACATTTTAAAACTTCCTAAATAAAGAATGTAAAAATATATAAGCTTGGTGAAATATGGGTAGGTAAGACCTCTATACCAAAGGTAAAAACTCTGGTGTCAAGACCGGAAAAACAAAACAAAACAATGAGACTTAAGAGGAAAGACTCAGATCAAAGTAAGAAAAAGGAGGAAAAAGGTTCAAGGTTCAGAGCCCACACAGAAATGAGAGGATTCTCACTAGGGTTATGCAGCATCGTGCTGGAGTCAAGCTGGTAGCTTGAAGCAGAACCAGGCTAAAGCTGTGGCTGGATATAATTTCTAGTGCTTGGTGCATATTTGTAAGCAGGGTAACTCCTCTGTAATTTATATCTAGTTCTCTTCAAAGTATACAATACTTCTTTTCCTCGGGCCTTTTTTAATCTCCTAAAGGTCAGAAACTGTATTTTGCTTACGATTTGAGCCTCAATAATTAGATCAGTAATTGGCACATACTAGATACAGTAGTCCCCCCTTATTGGAGGGAAAACATTCTAAGACCCCCAGTAAATGTCTGAAACCACAGAAAGTACTGAGCCATATAGATATGTATATATAAACATTTATATATACACACTATGTTTTTTCCTGTGCATACATACCTATGATAAAGCTTAATTTATAACTTAGGCACAGTAAGAGATTAACAGCAATAACTAATAATAAAACAGGACTGTAATAATATGCCAGCATCACCACTCTTGAGCGCTGGGGGCTTTATTATAATATGGGCTATTTGAACACTGCAATACTGTGACAGTCAGTCTGATCACCATGTAAGCAACAGGCAGGTGATCCGTGTAAACAGTGTGGATCTGCTAAACAAACGGATGATTCACGTCCTGGGCAGGATATAGTGGGATGGCCCAAGATTTCATCACGTTGTGCAAAACTTGGTGCAATTTAAAACTTACGCATTGCTTATTTCTGGAATTTTCCATTTGATATTTTTGGACCTTGGTTGACTGGTAACTAACTGAAACCTCAGAAATCAAAACTGCAGATAAGTGGGGACTGCTATATTTAAAAATAGTTGTAGAATAAATGTTTTGAATGTCCCTATTTAAAAGTTCTTGTCATTTTTCCCTGAGAGGAGTCTGAGCCCGTGACTTTATTAACATCTGTATGTGGAATTCTGGAAACCATGTGGGTAGTGCTGGTATACAGGTACTCCTAGAGAATGTGCCACGGTAGCTGTTCTCTTTGGACTAAAGCATGCCTTGCATCTAACCACAAATTAATCTGTTTTTCGTCATACCTTTTCCCTTGCTGGCTCTTGGATGGACGCTGAATTACAATGGCCTCGTGTTTGATTTTCAACAGCAAGCAAGATTTCCTCTGTGCAAATTTAGCAGCATTGATCCCTTTATACTAGGTTGGTGAGCGTGTCCAATTGTTGGCATCATTATTTGATGAGTTTATTATTACTGGCCAGGGAAAGCCTCATAGGATGTTCTAACCTGAAACTTGAGGTAAATGGCATTTTTATTATTTTTTAAGAGACTCTTGCAAGTCAGTCTGCAGGATTTATGGAATACTCACTCTGCGGAGTCCTGTTCAATGCCCTGAGTGCATGCAAAGAAATCAGAGAAGCAGTACTTGTCTGTGGAGTACTTGCCATCTCGTTTGGAATGTTCAGCCTATCTAGTGTGACTTAAAATTACTCCCTCTCCTTGAATACTATTTTCTTGTATTAATTTAAACTGTGATTAAAATAGGTTGATAACTGGTTTATAGCCTTCTTTATAGAATTTTCACTGTAGCTCAAGGCCTGGAAATAGCAATTTAATTAGAGACTTACAGCCATGCATTTCATCGTGATAAATGCCCCGTGAATATTTAGACTATTAGCAAAGGTAAAATATTTTTGGCTTTCCTTTAACTTATTAAATATTCTCCTTTCCTGTAATTTACTTTACAAGCAGATTTCAAACTGTTATTCCAGAGGAAAATAGTGCCAACAATGCTCTACTTTGAGGATAGGTCTAACACTGCTACTTCCCAAAGAAACCCCTGTGTCAGGAAAGTTCATTGTTACATTTTTCCCATGGAAACATTAATAATAGGAATCTGTAGACAGGGAGCGGTAGCTCACAGCTGTAATCCCAGTACTTTGGGAGGCCCAGGCAGGTAGACCACTGGAGGTCAGGAGTTCGAGACCAGCCTGACCAACGATGGTGAAACCCCATCTCTACTAAAAAAAATACAAAAAATTAGCCGGGCATGGTGGTGGTCTCCCATAATCCCAGCTACCTGAGAGGCTGAGGTAGGAAAATTGCTTGAACCCGGGAGGCAGAGGTTGCAGTGAGCCGAGATCACGCTATTGCATTCCAGCTGGGGCAACAGAGTGAGACTCTGTCTCAAAAAATAAAATAAAATAAATCTGTAAAAAGAAACATTCTCTATGCTCTTTATTTAAAGGTTTACTTGTCATAAAACTCATTATACACATACATATTGTAAACATATACATATATCTCATATATGTTCATTCTATTTGAGAAAGGTTTAGCAAATATCCAGCTATGATATGAATGTTTAGTTTTAAAATATTTCTATGACATAAATGTATAGTGCTCTAGAGAGTATTTTTGCATATGTTATTTCAACTGTTTAATTAAAATAATTTCTGACCAGTAATATTTCAGCAAGAGCTGGTACCAGCCACACACAGCCATTCTCTGGTTTCCAGCAATGGAGTAAAATCTAGGTCACAATTTGAGTAACAGGGGCTGGGCCTCTCTCTTTGTCACCACCAGAAATAGGAGCAACCCCAGAGCTACAGGTCTTTTTAGTTTATACGTGTGTGTGTGTCTGTGTGTGTGTTCCATATCTGGAGTGCCCATGTGGGACACACATGTACCTGTACACACAGACTTCTCTGCTACATTAGTTCATTTCCTTTTGCTTTCTTCCTCTCCGCCTGCTGCTGAGCACCCTCATAGCCCTGAAGGTGTGTATGAGATGCTCTCAGGTCTGGAAAACCACCTCAGCCATTGCTAGAGCTCTGGCTGCCACCTCCTCGGCTATGCCGTGGGCACCGTCTTCGTGTCAGCCGAAGAGCCTGCCCACACCTTGGTCGAGGCATTCATCCTTCCTGCCTGCTCAGCTACAG
The DNA here is from genome assembly GCF_008728515.1 of Papio anubis. Lineage (NCBI taxonomy): Eukaryota > Metazoa > Chordata > Mammalia > Primates > Cercopithecidae > Papio > Papio anubis. The sequence continues at coordinate 114,539,820 of NC_044981.1, read as the reverse complement.
GCTGTGTCTGCCGCGTGTGCAAACCAATTGCAACAATCACCTGAAAACATTTGATCTCCCACATACTCTTCTTCCCATAACAAACAAGACTACCTTCTATAATGGAGAAGCCACAAAACTCCAAAACATTGGTCTTGCCAACGTTTTTAAAAAACAACCATTTAATGTTTACTTGCTGTTTTATTTAAGCTCCATTACCTTAAATTCATGCATGAGTCCTGGGGGAGTTGAATCTGTAGTTTCTTGGCATCTGATTTGAAGTGGACAGTACAGTAGTTCCTTTGTTTGAGACTTAAATTGAGAACATATCAGTCTGAGAACTGTATCATCAGCCTGCGAAGCATATCCTTTATCTTCATTGTCTTATTATAACAGAAGTTCACGCAGTATGCATGAGTGTCCTTAGGATGGTTGCCACCCAAACACAAGAATGCGGGACCCGTTATAAGTCATGGAGGACACAGTTCTGTGTAGCCCACCACTGCCCAACTAAGAAACTGATCAGCCCAGCCCTACATCCACACTAGTTTCATATACCAGCCAGTTGACCCGTAATTGTGAGGAATGAGTAATATTTTTATTTCATACATGTACAATTCAAATGGTATTAACCATAGTGCTGTGCTCACCTATTTATCAAATCTCCCAGTAGTAATCTGAGTTAAGGACTACTTTGCAACCTTTTTTTTTTTTTTTTTGAGACGAAGTCTCCCTCTGTCACCCAGGCTGGAGTGCAGTGGTGCAATCTCAGCTCACTGCAACCTCTGCCTCCCAGGTTCAAGCAATTCTTCTGCCTCAGCCTCCCGAGTAGCTGGGATTGCAGGCATGTGCCACTAGTAGTAGAGATGGGATTTCACCATGTTAGCCAGGCTTCTCTTGAACTCCTGACCTCAGGTGATCCACCAGCCTCAGCCTCCCAAAGTGCTGGGATTACAGGCGTGATTCACCGCACCTGGCCCTGCAACTTTATGAAAAAAAAAAAAAAAAAGGGAAAAAAATAAAACTGGCTATCTTAAATCAGGATTTTTAAATCCAAAATTTCCTTGAGGAAAACTCCGTCATTAAGTTTTTCAGAATAAAAATTATATTTACTTTACAAAAGAAGTATTTACCAAATTATGCAGACAGTATATCTATCTTTGGAACTCTGAATGTAAACATTTGAGGGATTCCACATGTCATTCCCTTGAAGGTTTGAGTTTAGCTAGTTGTGAGTGTTTTTTTTTTTCTTTTGATGAATCTGGATATTTTCACCATGGAAAACACAGCTCCCTCTAAATCCTGTTTGTGAGAGAATAACTGGCCTGGACATGTTCATATCCCTAAGAAGACAATATTTCAAGAAAAAAAAAATCTACTGCTCTAAATATGTTACATTCTTTTTTTTTTCTTTCTTTTTTTTTCTTTTTTTTTTTTTTTTTTTTTTTTGAGGTGGAGTTTTGCTCTTGTTGCCCAGGCTGGAGTGCAGTGGCGTGATCTTGGCTCACTGCAACTTCTGCCTCCTAGATTCAAGGAATTCTCCTGCCTCAGCCTCCCAAGTAGCTGGGATTACAAGCATGTGCCACCATGCCCAGCTGATTTTGTATTTTTAATAGAGACAGGATTTCTCCATATTGGCCAGGCTGGTCTTGAACTCCCAACCTCAGGTGATCCACCCACCTCAGCCTCCCAAAGTGTTGGCATTACAGGTGTGAGCCACCACGCCCTACATTTATTTTCATACTGTTTCAACTTCAGTATGAAATGCCTGGGTAGAAAACATTTCTGTTTCATTAATAACCTCTGGGTTTGTGGCTCTAATAAATAAATTTCATGGATTTTTTCTAGTGTAGGTTTCACTAGTTTTAAAGCAAGATAATTTTTGAAAAACAAAATATAGGCTTTTGCATAGCCCTCCTATCGCATGTGAAGGTGATAGCATTGTGTAGATTGCCATCGACAAATTTGCTGTACAACATGTAAGTACCATAGACAAAGTTATGACCATAGGCAGATCTTACCTGGTATGACAGGCACTTTGCTATCCATGGAAGCAGTGTCCCTCCCCAAGGGCCTCTTCTTGTGCATCTCCTTTTTCCTTCAGTATTTTTGTCCAGGGGGCCTCTTGGTCACTCTCAAAAGGGGACCCTTTCCCAGCATTGCACAGGCACATCAGAATACTAGTTTGAACACAACTATGGTTCAAATGGAAATCCTGTATCTTAGTCCATTATGGCTACTATAACAGAAATACTATAGACTGGGCCGCATATAAACAACAGAAATTTATTTCTTACAGTTCTGGAGGCTGGGAAGTCCAAGGTCAGGCACCAACTGAATCAGTGTCTGGTGCAGCTTCCTGGTTCAGAGATGGTGCCTTCTTGTTGTATCCTTACATAGGAAGGGAGAGGGCAGTTCCTTGTCTCTTTTATAAGATACTAATCCCATGCATGAGCCCTTGCGACCCAGTCACCTTTCAAAGGCCTCATCTCCAAATACCATCACACTGGGGATTAAGTTTCAACATGAGTTTTTGGGGTACACACACGTTCAGGCCATGGCTCCCTGCTACATATATTATACACATTATTCTGTCACCATATGCAGTGGAAATGTGTACTAGATGATTGAGTATGGGAGGCCTGAGCTCTTAAAGAACGTCGGTAAGAATAGATTGCTGGCTTTGCTATTTCTCTGCAAATAGCAGTCTTTACAACCTTCATGGTTATCTGTGTCCAGAGAGGCAGAAAGTGGTCTTGACCCTCTTTAGAAGGATGGTTTCCCAGCGTCAACCACTGATAATTGTAATGAGGCACTTAGTACCCCACCTGCAGTCTTAAATACTAAAGGTTTTCAGCTTCTTCCTTAGTAAACATGAATCATTATTTATTTTGTGTGACTAAAACATCCCTAATTCATTTCCTGTTATACTAAGCTTGTTACCTTTTAATAACTACATTCAAACCCTCTGTGAAAGATAACCTTTTCCCTTTTGAAGATATGTGTTGAATTTTTGTGGTAGACTCCACTTTCATTAAAAAATGATCTGGGCCGGGCACGGTGGCTCACACCTGTAATCCCAGCACTTTGGGAGGCCAAGACAGGTGGATCACCTGAGGTCAGGAGTTGGAGACCAGCCTGGCCAACATGGTGAAACCCTGTCTCTACTAAAAATACAAAAATTAGCTGGGTGTGGTGGTGGGCACCTGTAATCCCAGCTACCCGGGAGGCTGAGGCAGGAGAATTGCTCGACCCTGGGAGGTTGCAGTGAGCCAAGATCGCACCACTGCACTCCAGCCTGAGTAACAGAGTGAGACTCCGTAGATCTGTCCCCACACACAGCATCCCATCTTTGCATGCTTGGCTTGGCCATTCATCTCCAGTTGCAGACCACAGCACTGTCTCCAGAATCACATTGCTAGATGAGGCTATTGTGTCTTTAGTCAATGTTTAAGCAGAGGTTAAACAAGAGCCGTGTTTCTGGGGGCATTACAGGTTACTTTTATCTTCAGGGAAAGTATACAGCAGGTTTGTCGTATAGCTTCAATGTCAAGGGCTTTTGGTTTCTCCTCATCTTCCGCATGCTTTAGACAAGCTTCATTCACACTACTACTCTCCCCCATCTACAAGAATATAAAGGAAAATGGATTCTGTAAGAGTTGGAATTCCTACAGAGATATGTGCCATCTAGATGTAAAATGTAGCATCTATTTTCCTAATAGCTGAAATAACAAAATAATGGCGAAATGGTTTGTGTGAGCTATTTCCCACTGTATTATCACTACCCCTGAACAGTAAAATGCCTCCTCTTCAGTCTAGAGAACCACCTATGAGCCAAGTTGCTCCTAAAAGTAGCTGGGATGCATTAAGAGGTGTGGCTGAATCAGCTTCTCGACTCCAGTCATCCCGTCACCTGCTGCCTTAGTCCATTAATTGGCTGAGAAGGCTTTTGAGAGTAGTTTGAGTGAAAAAGGAATAGTATAGCTGCATAAAGACAATTTCTTTCCTAGTCTCCAACCCCGGTTTTTACTACTACATCAAATGCTACTTTTTGATCCATACTTCTTTTATTATTTACATGCAAAAAAAAAAAAAAAACTAAACTAAAACTTGGCTGACCTTCGGGATCAGGGACGAGGACAGAGTGGAAGCAGTACTGAATTTAATTTAATGTTCTGTAACAAACAAGGGGGAAAGATATAGAGATACCGATTTTGAGGGAAATGTTAATTATCTAAAGCTTAATTACAGATAACATCATGAGGAGAATACATAAAAGGCTTGAAATGCAGCCAAAGTATTTCCCTAAGAACATTAAAAAATGATTGTTGTTTACAATTCACAAATCGCACAGACATAAAGTTGAGACGGGAAAAACAGTCAGGCTTGAAGTAAGAGCCCAGTCTGCGATTTTAAAAACCAGTTCCAGGGAGAAGCAATAGTATTTGGAGTTAGCTCATGCTTTAGATGTAAATGAGATTCTGTTCATGTTTCCCCTTTAAAATAAAAATTAGCAGATCACTGGCGAACACATTGAAGTAAAATCCTGGGAGACGACACAACCCAAATAAAAATAAATAATTTATGAGATCTTAGAATGGGAACCACAAATAAAACAGAACACACAGACATTTATCTCCATGTAAGTACAATAGAAATAAAGAAAAGGCAAGATTTTTACGTGCCTGTCACTTCATTACCGAATGCAATGATATAAAAATATACCTTTTCACTCAAACGTAATTTTTACTTGGTGTAGCAATGAATGGCTTACACTTATCTAGTCTACTCTGTACATATGCATTTCTGTCTTTTTGTCGTACAATTGGTATCTATTAATCTCCCATTACCTTTAAAGGTGAGTTTCAGGATAATGGAATGTGGCATTTTGGAAGTTTGCTTTTAAGGAGGTTTGAAAAAATAAGTACCGGGCGGTTCTTATGTGCCTAAAGCCAGTGAGACACATGTTCTAGGGAAGGACATATTCCCAGATTCCACAGTCTTGGGGGTGAAGACCAGAGCTCTAGATCCTGGCAGGCTGGGCCCTCGAGGTGCTGCATTAGAGTTACAGGACAGGTGTTGGGGAGCTTCGTGAAACAGTTGTAACTGGAGGTCTCAACACTTGATACTTTTATAAAAGAATGGGAATGGAGAGAATGTTTTTGTGTCAGAAGGATTTGTGTGTATATATTTGAGTGAGTGATCAGAGAGAACTGGGTTGTCAAAGGGGAAGGACAGGCCGGGCACAGTGGCTTACGTCTGTAATCCCAGCACTTTGGGAGGCAGGTGGTTTGCTTGAGCTCTGGAGTTTGAGATCAGCCTAGGAAACATGGTGAAACCCCATCTCTACAAAAAAAATAATAATAATAAAAATGTTAACTGGGCAAAATGGTGCACACCTATGGTCCCAGCTACTTGGGAGGCTGAGGTGGGAGGATTGCTTGAGCCTTGGAGGTGAGGCTGCAGTGAGATCCAGCCACTGCACTCCAGCCTGGGGACAGAGTGAGACCCTGTCTCAAAAGCAAACAGGGGTAGAGAGGAGGAGGGGAGGAAGGACAGTGACAACTATGAGATGAATTCACATGTTTTCTGAGATGACAGTTAGAGATACAGCAATGACGATTTGCTGAGCTCAGATAAAATGCTCAATAAACATTTATTAAGTAAATGAATGACTAAAGAGATTGGAGGTCTCTATTTGACGACAGCTATTGAGAAAGAATGTTTTTTTTTTTCTCTCCTCATTCCTCTCACTTTTTCAAACTGAGGTAAATTCATATAACTCGTGTTAAGCCATTTTAAAATGAACCATTCGGTGGCATTCACAGCAATGGGTAACCACCACCTCTATCTAGCTCCAGAATATTTTGGTCACACTAAAATATATCTCCTGCATCATAAATGATACAAAAAGTTTTAAAAATGAATTGATTGAAACTTATAATAAAACAGATTTTAAGAGAAAGTAGACATTTTAGTTTTTTAAAAAAGATTTCAGAGGAGGACATGTCCAAGTGGCTTAAGGGAGCTGCTGACAAGTTCTGACTGCCCTAAGGGCCCCTCCTGCAGTCCAGCCACAACCCCTCTTCACCTGTGGGGTCCCCAAACTGTGGCTTCACAAAAAAACAAAAACAAAACCCTTTCCCCTGAGCTTAATGGCTAGGGTGGCGAGTGGTGTAAACGGTCCATCTGAGTCCCTCGACTTGGCTGTGTCCCATGAGCACACACACACACAAGCTGCACAGCCCTCGGTTCGCAGCTGGCTCATTTTACCATTCCCTCGGCAAATGGTTATTGAGAGTCTCATCCCTCAGGTCTTTCTTGATTTGGTGATTAGTCACTCTGTCCCTGTGATTTTCCTGTCCAATTATAAATTTGAGGGATTATTTGTTTTGTTTACTTGCAAGGCTTTCTGGCTTTATAACAAAGAAACATGTTGCAGAAGGCTGGAGTCCCTTTGCTAATAGGTTAGAAATACAAGGAAAGGGGCACGAGCTAACTAGACGACTTTTTATTATGGAAATATGACTATTTGCAAATGTTAAAAAGAAGAAACAATTTTTCATCAATTCTAAAATCAGACTGCTTTTGTCAAGAAATTGGTATTTAAGCCTGCATTAGAATTACATGGAAAATGAACTATCAGTATCATACTTTCTGATTCAGAAATGTAAAATGGTTGGTGAATGATCCAACAGACACAGCACTTTTGAGGTCTTACAACTGAGACAGATAGTGTTACTCATCTTATGAAAATTGCTGATGGGTCTCCTCCAGAAAAATTGAATGAATCTGCATGGATATATTCAGAGTAGGCAGCACAGTGAAGACTATGTTCGTCTATAATCTGGAAATCAGTTCAGATTGAGACCTGGTGACAGGACAACATTTGAGCCTTTGTTTTAAATAAGCCCATGGTGGAAATAAAAGAAGACCAACCAAATGAGAACAAGCAAAAGCTATTTATTCATAGCTTGCTATAGCAAGGGAGTCAAGCACTGTGTCACTTGCAGTTGGCAAGGCTCATAGGCAGGCAGAGGAGTGGGAGAGCTTTACAGTGGAACAAAAGGGAAGGTTTCAAGTATGCTCTGATCGGAGAGTTTTGGCATGGGGAATCTGGAGGTAGATTCTATGCCTAGAAGCAGGACATCCTATGTGACTGGTCAAGGCTTTCTCTAGTTACTCCTAAGTTGCAGGCAGAGACCAAATTTAAGGAAGCTGTCAGTTACTAATGAAATCCAGGCCATTTGGGGCAGATTGTTAGAAGAGTTATTGTTTGGATTTCTGAATTGTTACTAGAGATAGTGGTCTGATTTCCCATGAGTCTGACCTGCAGATAGCAGGCTGGCTTTCTGGCCTGGCTGCTCTAGATAATAGATTGGTTTCCTGGGCTGGTTGCTGCAGAATGTGGGTCAGAGCTATATTTTTACACACAGTCAGACATTGTCCATTTGCATATACAGTCTCTTACCATCAAACTGAGCTCCATGTGCTCATCTCCTCATCTGAAGGTCACTTCCATTCAGGATTCATGTGTATTTCCACCCTTGCCAGCAGCTATGAGCAGATTCTACAGGGGCCAGTTACACCGAAGATATCTCTGCTGGTGTTGAGTGGGGTTACCAAGCAGGGGCTCCATCATGGAGCAGAATTGCTGCCCCACTGCTCGGCCTGGTACAGTGCACTACACACCATGCTCATAAAGAAGCATCTTCGATATAAGAGGCCCAGACTTTTTCACAGAATTGCAACAAGTAGGATGTAATGAATTCTTACTGCATGCCAGCCATCATAAGTATTTAAAGATATTTTCTCACTTATTCCTCACAATAAAACTTTGAAATAGATACTACTATTTCCAATTTATAAATGGTGAAACTGAGGCTGGGAGAGATTAAATAATTTGTCAGTGATCACTCAGCTAAGAAGTTCGGTGAGTCTGGTATTTGAACCCAAGTGGTTTTAATCCATGTTGCATCATTATGCTATTGTGGGAGAAAGAGAGGGAAAAATATACCTCTTTCTGTACTCAGCACCTAAGAAGGAAAGCTCATCAGAGTGCTTTGCTTAAATAAGTAAAGGAAGATGTGGAAGCCTTCTGAAGTCTCCAAGAAGAGCTGGTGATAAAGATAGCTAGGCAGTCAGGGCTCTCAGAACTTCCTGTGGGGCCAGTCCTCTGAAGATACAAAGAGGTGTAAGAAAAAATTCCTGCCTTCAAAGGTTTTATTTTCTGACACTGGAACCCAAACTAGCACAAAGGAAGCTAGTCTTGAAAACTTAAGTGCTACCCTTTGCATGTATCACCAGTAAAAAGGAACTAGAAAGATGAGAAACAGATAAAGACAGAAAGTAGGGAGGATTTGATGAGAAGGGTGGTCTGAAGCTGAGCTCTAAAGGGCAAGCAGACTAGACAGGCCTGGCTGGGGATGAAGGACATTCCAAAAAGGGTCTTTTAGGTTTAGTACATGGACATGAGACAAAATGTCCATATAGAAGGGGTTAGGAGAGTTTTCCATGGTGTAATGCTTTAGTCTCCTACATAAATATTTTCTTTAACTACTAAAGTAGTTTCCACTGTAATTATTTGAAACTGTGGTCTCTGAAGTTTTCTCACCTTCTTAGAAATTTCATGGCTGTGTTTTTCCTTTTTTCTTTCTTATCCAAAATAAACTTCTCTGCTGTCATGAAAATTGTAGTTTCATAATGGGAAAAAAAAAACCATATTGCTATTTCATTTTTGGAAAACTGAGCCTTTTGTCAAATGCAATTGAAGTGGCTCAACTGAGTTTTTGCCTGAAAGTGCAGTTAATCCATGTTTGGACAGAGACAACTATGTTTTTCTCATTGAGTTTAAAGTTTAGAAATGTTCTGCTCTTGTCCAGTAAGCCATGTTATTCTACGTCTCATCCATGCCACTGGGGGACCTTTGACCATCAACTTCTCTAGGCCTCCTTTTTCTAGTCTTTGAAATAAAATATATAGTATGGATCAGCCAAGTGCTAAATTGAGCTTCTCACACTTCTGAAAATACAATAAGAAAAGCAATGGCATCAAAACATTTGAAATAAACGCAGTAAAAATGTCTATTTTACTTTATTTTAATTATTTTATTTTCTTCTATTATTAAATTAATTCATGTGTAGTGGAGAATTTTTAAGATTTTACTTTACTCAAAATTGACAAAAAGACAAATTATATTATCCTGCTTTTAAAAATTCATAACATTCAACTTTTATTTCATGAACTATTAAATAAAATACAAACATGATGTGATTCTGTTGCCGACATTTAATAATCAAATTGTGATGTGGTAAACCATTCTTCAAAGTGGCTTGTTGGCCCAGTGCAGTGGCTCATGTCTGTAATCCCAGCACTTTGGGAGGCTGAAGCAGGCATTCGAGACCAGCCTGGCCAACATAGTGAAACCCCATTTCTACTAAAAATACAAAAATTAGCCAGGTGTGGTGGGGCACACCTGTAATCCCAGCTACTTGGGAGGCTGAGGCTCGAGAATCACTGGAACCCAGGAGTCAGAGGTTGCAGTGAGCCAAGACTGCACCACTGCACTCTAGCCTAGGCAACAGAGTGAGACTGCATCTCAAAAAAAAAAAAAAAAAAAAAAAAAAAAAAGGCTTGTTAATTTGCAGTAGTTCAAAGTGGCAGATCCTTACCAAAGGCACCAAAATGCCCATTTTAAATGCCACTATAGTTTATAACCAACTATTTTTATATTTAAATGTTCTTTTATTTGGTGAATATTCATAAAATGGATACAATTTTATACCATATGCCTTTTCCACATTGCTAACATTGTTTTTCACTTAGTTCTTGTATTTAACAAAGCAATGCATATAGATAGTTTTAACTGGTTAATAGTACAGCAAGCTTGATAAAGAAAAACAAATATTCTCTCCCATCTCCTTGCTCCTAATTTCCCACTCTACAGAGACAATCACTTTCAAGTCCTTTAGTATTTACCCCCATATCAGTACATTACATGCTTAACTGGATGTATATTTATTTAATTTTTTTGTTTGTTTATTTTTTGAGACGGAGTCTCACTCTTGTCAACCAGGTTGAAGTGTAGTGTCGCAATCTTGGCTCACTGCAACCTCCACCTTCCAGGTTCCAGTGATTCTCCTGCCTCAGCCTCCCAAGTAGCTGGGATTACAGGCATGTGCCACCATGCCCAGATAATTTTTTTTTTTATTATTTTTAGTAGAAATGGGATTTCACCATGTTGGCCAGGCTGGTCTTGAACTCCTGATCTCAAGTGATTCACCCACCTCGGCCTCCCAAAATGCTGGGGTTACAGGCGTGAGCCACCACGCCCGGCCAATGTATATTTATTTTTAAATTATATGCATTATTGACTTCCTTCTTACCCAATCTCACCCTTCTTGCCCCGTCCTCACACACACACTACTTTCCACCATACTTCAAATGAAACTTAATTACGGTTTTTATTTATATCAATGCTATATTGCTTATAATTATGTAAGTACTGTTCACAGCTAAGTCATATAGTTTACTATCATTTTCTTTTTTTTTTTCTTGCTCAAGGTTTTGTTTTCTCTGGAGTTAATCATTTCCTTGGTCTCTTTGCATGTTTGTTTGCTTCCTTTTCTTTTAGGAATTCAGCCCTAAATTTTCTAAAACAACTATAAAAATTTTTCCTAATGTTGTCAAACTATCAAATAATAAAATGACTTCCCTTTTTGTTTTTGGAAGCATTCCTTCTAAAGCCCTTGCTCTTTTGCTGCACCCTGCAAACAATGTATGTTCTGGAAGCTACCATCACCATCATTCAGGGAACTCCCTTCCCTTTGCTCCCACATGGGATTTCCTGTTTCCCTGATTCCATCTCTTTCTGTCATGTGACCTGCTCTTTCATTTTGATGGTGCACACTCACCAGCAACGTACTGAGAATAAATACAACAGGGGCAAATTTTCATGTTACTGTTACTATTGTGCCTGAATATGATTTGTTTTGAGTCCTACATTAGTTAGTTAGATCAATATTATATTCTAGATGCCATCTAGAATAGAATCTTTCTTATTTATTAAAGAATAGAATCTTTCTTATTTATTGTGCTACACATGCATGGGCTTGTTCAATCTATAAATTCCTGTTCTTCGTAAGTTTCTTCTCTCTTCTTTATCTGGCTTTTTGAAACTCCTGTTAGTTAGATATACGATCTCATCTATGGTATTCTAGTTTTCTCATCTCTTCTATTCTCCCCTATTTCTCTTCTTTTTGGCTTTTTTTTTTTTTTTTTGAGTCTTGCTCTGTCACTCAGGCTGGAGTGCAATGGTGCAATCTTGGTTCACTGCAAACCTCTGCCTCCCAGGTTCAAGCTATTCCCCTGCTTCAGCCTCCCAAGTAGCTTGGATTACAAGCGCCTGCCACCACACCTGGCTAATTTATGTATTTTTAGTAGAGACGGGGTTTCACCATGTTGGCCAGGCTGGTCTTGAACTCCTAACCTCAGGTGATCCACCCGCCTTGGCCTTCCTAAGTGCTGGGATTACAGGCGTGAGCCAAAGCGCCCAGTGTGACTTTTTTGTTTTACTTTCTAGAACATATACTAAACTTTGTCATCCAACTTTTCTATTAAAGTTTTCATTTTTTTTATTATTATTAGTGTTTTCATTTCTTTTTTAAAAACTTAATTGATGTTACAATTGTACATATTTTGTGGGTGTTTGTGATATTTTGATACCGGGGTACAATGTATAATGATCAAATCAGGATAACCAGGTTATCCATTACCTTAAATATTTGTCTTTTTTTGTGTATTGGAAACATTATAACTCTTCTAGTTTCTTCCCTTCTTTTGAGATTCCTAAGAGCTCTTTCTTATTGTTGGGGTGCTTTTTGTTTCTTTCTCCTTTTTGTTAATGAATGCTTTCCTCTTATAGCTTCATAAGGACACTAATGATAATCCTTTAAGATGTTTTTTTCTACTCTCTGAATTAATCTGTTTCCTCTGAGTTCCATCTAATGTTTTGGGGTTTTCTCACAAGTTCCATGATCCTTAATAGCCCGTTAGTGTCTAAGAGAGAAGTGTTAAAATTCTGATGAGATGCTCTTTGTGCACAAATGAACTTCATGTCTTACCAGTGGACCTAGACATTGCTTTGGAAGACCCAAGTATTAATCACGGTCCCCGCCCCCCCGCCCATCTCTTTGCTGATCCATTGCCCCTGAGTAAAATACTCTAATATCTCCCGAATAGAGGTTATAAACTCAGATCATTAGTTATCAGACAATGTTCTGAGATGCAAATGGGACACAGAAGTGGGGAGGACATACCTTCTTCCAACTCCTGTGTTTGCATGACCTGTCTTCTTCCCATTTCCACAGCCTCTGTGATTCCTCCTCTCCAGCAAGTAAACCTGCTTCTCTGGGAGCTGAAAGGACTGGCTCGGGGAGGAGGATGGAGGGTCCAACTGCATCAATTCAGCGAGTTCCATTTCAGCTCCAGGTACCTGTGGCTTCCAATTCCTGGGACATTCTGGAGTTCTGTGGTGCAAAACACATAGTTTCTGGTTGGCACTCCACTACCAGCCTTGAGTTTTGGGTTTCTTCTGTCTGCTCTGTCTGTTACTTCCTGCGTTCAGCTGTCCATGTTTCAGAATTTAATCATCTTGTCTGCTCTCTCGTTCTCTCTTATCCCTTGTGTGCTTGTATTATTTTTGTTATCTTTATTACCTTTTTAGAGAAATTTGGACAGAAGCAAAGATAAGCACAGCGGTTAACCTAGCATGGCTTAATTAAAAGTTTCTCCCTCTCTTGGATTTATACTTCTTATTTCTCACACTCAAATACCCTCAAGTTTTCTTGCATGTCACAGTTGTGTTCTGAGTTATGTGAGATATTCCATGGGAAAAAGGGGGGTTCTATGGTCAAGGAACAGGGTACACTATTCCCTCACTTCTTGCTTCTAGTTTCCTTGTGATGTCTGAAATATTATGTTCTTTATTCCGATTTAATTTTGGGTTGTTGATTATATATCCCCAGCTATCATGTAAACCCCTGAAGTTACAATGCAATGCTTTCTTGTGTTTTCTATTATGCTTGCTGTATTATAGACAGAACACCCTTTAGATAGATATCTGTCACTCCTGCTTAGAATGTGAGCCCGTTGGACAGGGACAGTTCCTTATCCATCTCTATCCTCTGTATCCCCAGCACCTGTCAGAGTAGCTGTAATATCACAGGGGTCACTGAGTGTCTGCTGATGAGTGAGTGGGTGCAAGCTTTCTCCTACATTCCATAATCCCTTTCTCAGCGCGTGTCTGCGGAGAGTCCCTGAAAGCACAGTAGATGCCATAGCATCTTTCAGCTGAAGTATTTATGTGCTCCTAAAAGCAAAATCATCTAATACTGAGCATTCTTCCCATACAGTAGCACAGGGGCAGGGTAGTGATTTGGGGAAAGATATGAATTCTGCCTTTGTCTCCTCACCCCATGCACATGCCAGCCTTTAAAGAGTATCTGCCTGGTCACTCCAGCCAGACCCCTCCCAGCCCCCCAGTCAGAAGCTAGATGGTCTTTCTACTTCTCTGAAAGAGAGGAGTGTTTCTGGTAGTCCTAAGGTAAACCCAGAATTCATTTTCCTGGGCAAATAATTTTATAAATGGTCGGCCAATTTTAGTAGAAATGGTACTGTTAGTAAAGTATTTCCAATTCAGTCTGGGTTACATTGATTTTAGGGGTTACCCTTGGAAAGTAATTATCATATCTTAAATTTTTTTCTGTGGGAAAATATATTTTGAGTTCCAAATGACTAAGTTATATACACACTTTAGGAACACGGCTCATTCATATGTTGGGGACTGATTATATTGTATTTGTAGTCCATCTGGGGCTATGAGAACAAAAAGAAAATCAAATCATCAACTGGATAATATCACCACTGGGAGCAACAAATCTAAAGTAACAAAATAGTCCATAATATGGAATATCACATCAGAATAAAAATGAACATATTTTACACAGTTTGTGATATTTGTGGGCTGGCTTGGTGTCTGCAAGAAAGAATGTCTCATAAAATCGTACTGAGTGGGTCTAATGAGATTATGTTTGATTCTGCGCTAGGGCCTGAGATAGTATAACTTAGTTATGAGTCCAGAAAAAAATGATGATGGGCACTGTGCCATTTACCACCTATGTAGAAGCCTGAATCATTATACGGTGTATTTTTTAAAATCTTTTGAAGCCTTGTGAATGGACTGAGATTGACTTGGTGGTGGAAGATGGAGATCAGAGGTTAAGGTCCTCTCTCAATTTTGTTTTGTTGCTTTTTTATTTTGATCACATTAATAAGGTCATATTAATAGTCAACTCAATGTTTCAAAGCCAAATGAAGACAGAATTCTGGACATTCGGAGTTCTCTGGTGGAACAAACACTTCACACCAGGGGGCGCAATGGAGCCATTGCTTTTTATGCACACAAGCACATTGATGATGTTTAAGAGCAGCGACTGGGAGGAATAGAAGAAAAGGAAAAACGAAATAGGAGAGTGTTTCATAAGAATAAAGTCTGCAGAGACACTGATTTCTCCTAAAATTAAAATCACGCTACCACAGGCTTTATGTCCAATTATATGTCATTTGAGTGGTCTGAATACTTTTTACTTCATAATCTATAGATCCAAAAATAAGTACAGAATGAACATTGCTTATTTTGCTAAAGCCTTCAAGAATTCCATTACCGTTATTGTAAAATAATTCATAATCATGAAACAGATTCATTATAACACCAGCTCATTTAGTTTTTATTTAGAGACTATATATGTATAATATTTTTAAAGGTATAGTTGACAAATAAAAATTCTATGTATTTATTATGTACATCATGATTTTTTAATGTAAGTATACATTGTGAAGTAGTTGAAGCAAGCTAATCAGGGAACATTGAATACTTTATTTGAGCCAGACACTGTGCTAGCTAGAACCTTTAAATTAATTATTGGGGCTACAGGGTTTAATTAAACCATTTCATAATCTGTCGCTGCTGGAGTACAAAAAGTTGAATGACCTTACAAATTCAGTATTTCCATATTTGTCACTATTTGTTTTATTGAATACGTTGTTTCCTGGGTAGTTGTAATATGTTATATGAGTTCTTTTATGCTTATATTGTGCCTGCATTTTTAAGTGAAGAAACATTTGCCATCTTTCACTTTTTAAACTAAAGCCAAAGTACAGGTATGCTTAGCAGTTTATTGTTTTTAAATTTTCAAATCAGGTAAATTTGATTAATTTCATGTAATAAATGAAGAAGAGATTGGGTACGGTGGCTCACACCTGTAATCCCAACACTTTGAGAGGCTGAGGCAGGAAGATTGCTTGAGGCCAGGAGTTCAAGACCAGCCTGGGCAACATAGAGAGATTATATATCTCCAGAAAATAAAACAATTAGCCTGGTGGTGCACTACTGTAGTCCCAGCTACTCAGGAGGCTGAAGGAGGATTGCTTGAGCCCAGGAGTTCGAGGCTGCAGTGAGCTATGATGGTGCCACTGAACTCCAATCAGAGTGGCAGAGCAAGACTGTCTCTTAAAAAAAAAAAAAAGTGAAGAGAGTAAAACATTACGCTAAGTTACTAACCAGATACTTGCTAAAAGGTAAATGAAAGATTTAAAAATACAAAAAGTCTTTGACTCTTAGTATCCCATGGAAGCACAAAAATTCACAGTGGTTTGTAGATGGTGATAATAATTTCTTTCTTGGCATCTCTAAGAATATATTACCTAGCATAAAGATTGTATACTGTCAGGAAATAAAATATTTTAAAATAATATTCAAAAAAACACTAGTCTCATGAGAGGCAAAAGTTTTCAAGTATTAACTACAAAAAGTTCAGTTGGAAATTTCCCCATCTTCCAAGAGGTGCCATGAGCTGAGTCAGCTCCCGGCTCTGACCTTCATGTGACCTCATACATCACCTTCACCTCTCTCAGAAAATCTATTTCTTCATTCTTAAAGTAAGGACAATAATCTACTTTTTGCATTGAGGAAGGGGTCAATTAAAAGATGAGATTACCTGTGTGTAAGCATTTTGTACAGAGGAAGCACTTTTTTTCTTCCTCTCATTATCATCATTGCCTTGACTCATTTCCTGTTGTGCCCGGAAGGCGGGGTAACCTGTGAAATTAGAATGCAGCAGGGCAGGGGGTTTTCATTGGCTCAGTTCCTGCTGGTGCTGCTGGGTAACTTTGCTCATATCCTGTCTGGAAGGACAGACAAGGGTCAGACTGGATGCAGGCTGAGACACCATCAGCTTCTCATGGTTGCTTTTCCCTCCCCATCATGGGTCTGGCCTGTTCTTAGAACTGAGTCATCGCTGATTATTCTCCCAAACACAGGAAAATCCAGGATACCCTAGCATACCCACTTTTATGTGCTGACACACTGCAAGCCTCACACTTCATCCATAGTTTTAAGGATCCCCTTGAACCACGGAAATGAGAACGAAGCGAGAGGAAAGAGGTGGTGGGCGGCAATGGCAGCAGGTGTTTTCATCAGGGGAGACCAGTTCTGCTGGGCCGCATCCCCACCACCCTTCAGACTGATGAGCTCTAAAGAGGGGATTTGCTCTACAGTGTGTCAGTTAAATGTAGTAATCATTTTTCTTCGAAGGAAAAAGAGGCAGGAAGAAGCACGTGCTCACTTACCAGCATTACAGCTTTTGCTCCCTGATCACAACAATAGATTTGGGCTGATTTCCTATTTTCAGGCAATCAGTGATGGGAGGAGAGGGAGCCATTAGCAGATGCCCTAGTTGACCTTCAGCTAAATTATCATCCCTTTCCCCTCCTGCCTTTCTTTCAGTACAAGGAGAAGGGGAAGGGGAGGAGAGTAGCTCTCCATTAAAAAAAAAAAGAAAAAAAAGGAAAAGGAAAGGAAACAGGTGCATGGTCAGAGCTGTCTAGCAAAGGGATATAATTGATGGTGACAACAGCATTCTTAATCTGACAGCTGTTTTGGTTGTTTCGTCCCTTTGTGTCATCGAATAGGAAAATAACTTATTAGAGCTATTCATGTCAGAGATAGTCAATAAATATCAGCTGGACTATAAGTATATGGGATATTGCTTGAAAAAAATGAGGGTTTTTTTGTTTGGTTTTGTTTTGTTTAACTTTTTCTTTAATCTCTGATATTACAGGCAAAGGTGCAGTCTAGTCAGCTTTGGCATCCCAACACAGTTCCTGGAAGTAGTTTTTCCAAACAAAGCACTGAAACCAAATGACAATCAGCAGAGTTCAAATACATATGTTTTGACTCTTGCTATGTCAGGAATGGCCTATCCAAAGAACAGACGGAGATCAGAAATATTGAAAACTCAGTTCAATGTCATCCCAAATAAATATCTCTCAGGCTGTGCAAATTAGTTACCAGTAAGTGCAGTTTGAAACTTGGATAGAAGTACATTACTTTCCAACAATTGGTATTGAAAATAAAGCTACTGACAAATAGAGCCATTTGTGGAGATTGGATGTTCTCTTGTTATAACTTTTGGTGCATTTTATATCATTGGGGAAGACTTAGAAGTGTTTTTCAGTCGTGCTGTGTAAGATGAATTCTTCCTAATAGCCTACCTCATTGTTATTACATGTGAGTTCAGCATGAGTAGTCAAGGAGGTAATATCACTGCTAATGGCACTCAGTGCTAATGGGTATTAGGGTAGCTTAGGTTAACATAAAAAGCAGTTAGGTAAAGTGTGGGGCAGGCCACAATTAATCTCAAGTAGAACCCAAATAAAGACAAAGACCATAAACATCAATAATTCTCTAGTAGTTCAAAGTAAGAAAAGTTGAGAATTCTTTTTTTGTTCAATACTTTTAACTGCAATATGGAAAATCCCCATAGAGTTAAGTTCTTGATGTCAATTGACATAGGATAAGTCTACATCCTGATGCTCATTACACATAATGATCATCTCTGTGAACTTTCTAAATTTACTCCTAAAAGTTGAAATCAAGCCATGGATTAAAAGACAATCAATATTCCATAGGTTTTCATTAATGCATTTTATAAAGGCAACTTCTTTTGTTTACATAAAATGTTCAATGCATATACATTTTGTATATAATATATATAAATTTATATATGCTCAAGTTACAAAGCAGAGTTATTTAAAAAAAAAAAACCATGAACCCATTACTCCATTTAAGAAACAGAACATTACCAATACTGTTGCAATTTTCTGAGAGTTCCCTCTCTATTCTTATCCCTCTGCCCCAGCTAATTGTGATGTTGTTGGTTTGTGTGTTTTTTTAAAAATTTCCACCCACTTTGTCATTCATTTTATCGTTACCTTTATGGTTTACCATGTACATATGTATGTGTCCCTAAACAAAATATTGTTTAGCTTTATACTTTATGAAATATGTAATACTGTATATATTATTTTGTTACTTATTTTTTAACTTAATTGTTATTTTATCCAAGTTTCACAAAGACATAAAGTAGCTAATAGCATCTCAAGTCTTGATATACAAAACATCAGTTTCTACCCAACACTCACCACAATTTCCTGCTCCCTGGAAGCAATTGCATTCAACTTTCTCAATGGATTTTTAAAATACTTACCTAAATAGTATGCTTATTTTGTTACTAATTTTTTTTTTCAGATTTAGAAAATACCTATTTTCTTTTCTCTTTGGAGTATGAGAATTTCACTCTATCATACATTTCCCACCCCCCCTTCCTCTCAGTAGGGTCAGATCATATTTTGGGTAGATCACTAGCTGGAGTTTACATAGTTATGACTGTATGAATACTATTCACAGCCTAACAATGTGGTACACCATGATACTACAATTACTTTTTGTTCTGTGCAATGTTGGGCTTTCCCTAAAATTAACAATTGATTTTGTTTGATTCATTTATTTTTCTATATGACCATCATGAATTTAATTCCCAAATGTCCCCCAATTGTGTAATTCTCCTTTCACAATGTTCAAGCCTATTAAGTAGTCTATTATCTTTACCATCTTGAAGAAATCTTCTGGCTTGTTTCAATCTGGATGGCTGTATTAGTCCGTTTTCACGCTGCTAATAAAGATACACCCAAAACTGGGTAATTTATAAAGGAAAACAGGCTTAATGGGCTCACACTTCCGCGTGGCTGGGGAGGCCTCACAATCATGGCAGAAGGTGAAAGGTACATCTTACATGGCAACAGTCAAGAGAGAATGAGAGCCAAGTGAAAGGGGTTTCCCCCTATAAAACCATCAGCTCTTGTGAGACTCATTTACTACCACGAGAACAGTATGGGGGAAACTGCTCCCGTGATTCAATTGTCTCCCATGGGGTCCTGTTCAAAACACTGGGAATTATGGCAGCTACAATTCAAGATGAGATTTGCATGTAGACACAGCCAAACCCTATCAACGGTCAACAGCTGTCATTAGGGATCTCCCTTCACAGTCATTCTAGGGACTCCCTTTGTGTTTTTGCTGCATTGGATATCCTGTTTCCCGGGTTCCAGGTTTTTCTTTCTCTTGTTTTACAACCTTGTCTTTGTGAAACGCATGTGCCAGTAACTTTGTAGGAAAGGATGATAGATGGTTAAGTTTTTGATACGTGAATGTCTAAATGTGACTTTATTGGCTGGTTGTAGAATTGTAGGTCGAAAATTCTTTCCCCTGGGAATTTAGAAAACATCCACTTACAGTCTTGCTACTGAAAAGTCCGTATTTCTGTGTTTTGATTCTCTGTATGAAAGCTGTATTTTCTTCTCTGTAAGTTTGTAGATCTTTGTTGCAAATGATCTGAAATTTATGACAATGTGCCTTTCAAAAAGGGGCTATTTTCACCCATTCCACTGGGTATTTGGCGAGCTGTTCAACCTGGAAAATCATGTTGTTCAGTTCTGAAGAATTTTCCTTCAACTATTTCACATAAATATTTTTCTTCTGTTTGGTTTCTCTGATCTGCTTATGTTGGGCCTCCTGGTATAATTCCTGCATTTTCTTAGTTTTTTTCTTTCCTATTTTCTGTCCCTTTGTCATTTTTTTTCTATTTTCTGGGAAACTTTTTCAACTTAATCTTCTTATCCTTCAGTTGAGCTTTTCATTTGTGCCATAAAAGCCTTTACTTTTTCCAAGAGTTCCTTCTTTTCTTGGAGTATTTGTTATAGCATCCTGTTTCTATTTAACAGATGCAGCTCTACATATATTTAAGGATATTAATTATATTTTTTAAGTTTTTTTCTAACATATTCTCTGCATGCTCTAAGTTGTTTCATTTTTTTGTGTGTGTGGCATTGATCTTTGTCTTTCACATCTAATGCTTTCCTCAAAGCCTAAAGATCTTTTTCTGCCTGCTCATCTTTGAAAGTGGTGTGATAAATAGAATTACAATTAGAATTCTAGTTGAATGTCTTAAAAATATATTTCCCAAATTTATGGTTTGTCTTTTTGCTTTCTTTATTCTGTCATTCCATGAACAGACTTTCTTAATTTTAATATAGCATATTTTATTTTTTTCCCTTTAGGTTTTTTGCCTTTTACTTCTTGTTTAATAAATCTCTCTTGATCTTGTGATCACAAAGATGTTTTCCTGTATGGTCTTTTAAAAGTCTCATACTAATAGTTGTGATTCTTTAATTCACCTGGAATTAAATATTGTATATGGTAAGAGATAGGCATCCAGTTTCATCTTTTTCTCGTATGGATAACCAGCTGCCCCTGCACTGTTTACTGAAAAGTCCATTCTTTCCTCTACTGGTTTCAGTGGCAAAAATGTCACAACTCAAGTTTGTAGTTGTGTCTGTTTCTGGGATATCTATTCTATTTCATCGTTCTAATTGACAATTTCTGTATCACCTTTATATAGTTGTATAAGACTTGATATTTAATAAGGACAGGTTCCCCCACCTTATTCCTCACCTAGAATAGAATTCTGAAAATAAAGGGGAGAAAAATCTCCTAATGTGAAAGAAATGATGAGCTTAACTTCATTCATTCATTAAGAATGTATTAAGTACCTACCATATTTCAGACAAGGTCTAAGAATTGAAAAATCAATAAGAAAAAAATCCCTGCCCCAAAGGAATAAACAACCTAGGAGGGCGGGCTGATAAAGAATTACACTTTAATTCTATTATGAGCAAGAATAAAGGATACATAAGAAACTGCACAGAGAGAACGGAAATAATTATGCCCAGGGATCATTAGGAAAGCCTTGACTTACTTTCTAATAAGTAGTAGTTTCAACTTGGTCTGAAGACATAAATTGGCATTTTATAGGAGAGAAAGGGAAAGGAATTCCAGGCAGGGGAAGCTCCATGGAGGTATGAAAGTGCATGATCTGTTTCCTAACAAAGGATCACGCAAAGGGGATCAGGTTAGAAAGGAAGTTATGGCCAGACAGGGGTGGGCCTTGTCTGCTCTGCTGAGATGTTTGAACTTTACACTGAAGACAGAAGTAGACACAGAGGATTTGCAGTCGAAAGGCGATGACCCTCTTGTCCTGTATTTGATGATGTAAAAGCAGAAATAAGCAGGGCCTGGGGAGGGCATTATGTATGGGAAGCCCAGTTTGGAGGCTGCTGCATTCTCCATGGGAGAGATGCTGAGGTCTGAGCTCATGCAGGAGTGAAGAGAATGGAGAGACGTAACAACAGGTCAGAAGACATTAGAAGGGAAATAGAACAGGGCATGGTGACAGTTGTTGTTAGATGTAAGGGAATGGGTAGAGTAAATGACAATAGTTACTAGCTTGGGTAACTACACGGATGGGGACTCACTGACCTTTGGAAGCAACAGGTACTGTGCAGAAGGAATACCACAAGGTGTTTGGCAGAGACAAGGGACAATCCATGACTTCCAGTTTGATCAAGGCATGTGAATGGAGAGATAGGTAGGCAGTTGGAGGCATAGGTTTAGAGCTGAAGAGTTATCTACCATCCAAGTCTAAATCTCCAGTGCCCTCTCATTAGGCCATTTGGAATAACCTGGATCCTCAAATATACTAAACTCTTTGTCCATATCCCACAACTATTAAGGACAGGTTTTCCAGATGAATGTACTCTGGGTTTTAGAGTGTTCACGCTTTGTGCATTTTCAGCTTTGAGACATATATAGGACAATACCTTACTCTGCTTTTTATGGGGAGGTTGGGGAGAAAGGGGGGACCAACTCAATGAAGTTCTAGGGACTTAGTAATGAAAGAGGTGCTACCGTGGAAAGAGTTGAGTATCAATTCCTCAACACTTAGAGGCTCCTCCACAGTGATAAGAAGAGAGATGGTATTTACATGTGTACCTAGCCCTTTGTCTCCTACAGATGCTTTACCAGCATGCTTTAGAGGACCTTTGGGGACCCTGAACTCATCATGGAGAGAGTGATATTGGGACGAGAAAAAGCACATGGAGTGCATGAAGGCAAAGGGGTTTGTTTAGCTAAATCCTGGGCTATTAACAAAGGTTTCTATTGATCGCCCTTGTGCATTGAATTTTACAAAGGCCTAGCCTGATCTGGATTGAACTGCATCCCCCTCCCCAAATGCCCATGTTGAAGTAACCCTCAGTACTTAGCATGTAATCTTACTAGGAAATAGAAAATAGGTTGTTGCAGATGCAGTTACTTAAGATGAGGTCATATGAGGAAGTAAGGTGGACATCTAATCCAATATAGCTGGTGTCATTATAAAAAGGGAAATTTGGACACAGCCAGGAAGGCAGGGAAAATGCCCGTGAGCACAGGCAGAGATGGGGTAATGCATATACCGGCCAAGAGATGCCAAAGATTGCGAGCCAACCACAGGGAGCTTAGGAGAGAAGCATGAAACAGATTATCCCTCACATCTCTCAGCACAAATCTGCCTTGCCAACACCTGCATTTCAGACTTGAGACAATAGCTTTCTATTATTTAAGCCACCCAATTTATGGTATTTTGTTAGGGGAGCCCTAGCAAACCAACATTTAGCCTATATCCTAAAGAAGGAGGAGGGGAAGGGTGAGGTTATTATTATCCATTCATAAGAGCAGAAATGACAGCTTTGTAACAGAACAAAATTAATCATTCTTAGATTATCCACTTTATAGCCTTCTGATTCCTAAAATTGTAATTGCCATTTGTAGTAATAGAAATGGAGTGAAAAAGGTCTGATGGAAACATGTTCTTTCCTATGAGTGAGGTACATTACACTGATGGATGGTTGATGGATATATTTAAGAGAATGAGGCCCTGTTCTAGTAAAACAGACTCAGACCTGCATATAATCTAAACATATTGGTGCCAAGGGCCCAATACATAAAGCTTCTGCTTTGACATTAAACTGATGCATGTGTTTAAAAGGTACTAAAGGCAAATGTTCAAAAATAATCTTAGACTGGTTTTCTATTCATAAAGAGGAGGAACCCATATATTTGGCCCCTGCATAGCTACAATCAGAATTGAATGTGAAATACCAACAATACTGGAAGGTGAAATTGACAATGAAATAACTCTTTTTTATTCTCGAGATTCATGGGAGGGAAGTGAAAGATCCCAAGTTTTGGAGTCAGATGGAGCTGGGTTCTGTTCCACTTGTAGTACCTCCTACTTATGTGACCTTAATCAAGTCATTTAACCCTCTAAGATTCTGTTTGACTACCTGGAAAATGGGGAGGATTGTAGCTCCCTCATAGAACTCATCTGAGGATTAAGTGAGATAATATTGGTCAAGTGATCAGCAATATGCCTGGTAATATACTCAATAATAATATTCAATAAATGGTAGCTACAAATTTCATATTTGTCTCAGTGTTGGATGCAATTGTTCTGCATTCGGGCACAAATTACTTTGGCAATTCTGGACTAGGAGATCCATCTACTGGTATCTAAATGGGGATGACCATGGTGAAGCCTAGAAGAATCACTGAAGTTGCTCCTAACATGTCCCTTTTTCTTTTCTTCCTTCTTTTCTTAACCACAGTATATACCTAGATTGTGAACTGAAGCCCAAGAGTACAGCATACATTTGGCTTTGATTCAGCCTCTGTTAAAGTTCATCCAAGTGACTCTTCAGTCAAAAAAACTTCTTATTCTGAAGGACAAATTAAAATAAACTAGACCCTGTTCAAGAAAAGGCGATGGAGAGAGAAAGTTTTGGAGAATGGAGACTGCACAGCAGGGGCTCCTTAGCTTCAAGGCAGGTTTTCTTTCGCTCACCTGAATGTAAGCCATGCCTTTCAACTTGATTCCAATCAGTGTAGTCTCTGTGTGTGGTCTCTGAAAAAGGTGGGTTGTGAGAACTGGAAATACAAAGTAGGCAAAAGGTTTGAAGGAGAAAAGCACATGTCTCCTGATCATCTCCAGTACGTCCCTGGGCAGCCCTTTTCTGCAAGGAAAATAGTTATGCTCCATTCTGATTTCCAGTCAGCAGACTAGAAATTATGCCGAGGTAGTTTGGGGTTTAAAATAACGATTTCATGGGGAAGGAACTAGCCAACCAACTCATTTGATGTCAAGGCACCACTTATTATAGGGCTGGGCAGTGAAGCTTCTGATACAAGTGCCCTCTTGCCATCGGGCAGCTGCAGTTCTCAAATGCCCCTTTGGTGTTTGAACTCTGTCAGTTCAGCATTGCCATGTGTTTTCCTGAAAAGAGGTTAATACTTTCTCGTTTGAATCTAGTGAAATACTCTAGGTAATATCCATCCATCCCCTTCTGCCGACCCTCTCTACCCCTATGTCCCCTGCTGTAACTGCCCATCAATCAGCCCTGGGCTTGCCAATGGGAAAATGCATCCACGGGGCTGTGAACTCAATGGAATTAGAACAAATTAGCCTGTGATGTGCAGGGACAGGCTCAGGTTGAGGGACAAGCCTGGAATGCACAATTGGGTGGACAGAACACCCTTGAGCAGAAGGGGCTACAGCAGAGCTGTGGATATAAAGCATCCATTTGTCTTGTACAGAGACAAAATGCAATCAGAGCTGCTTAGCGAATTAAATAAAATACAGCTAGGATAGCTTTTACATTTAGCACTGCAAAACCAGAAGAACTTAGACAACTGAAGAGCTAGATGGGACCTTATGCATATCTTATCTATGTTACTTATTTTATAGATGAATAAACTGAAGTCAACTCTGGGAAGTTACCATGTACAAGGTCACACAGGTCTAAAACCCCACTCTCCTCCTTCTTTACTAAGGAAATTGATCCAGGTTATCAGTATACGAAAGAGTTCATTCCAAGCACAGCATGTCTAGATTCTCATGTTGCCTTGTAAGCAAGTTATCCGTCTACTTGCCCAGCGATAGAGGCCCTCCTTGCCACAGGAGGCACAGACTTAACAGAGCAGGTCAGGGCCCTGTCTTCGTTTCTCCCTTTCCTCTTCTGTAACAGGGCACTTCCAGTACTGAAGAGCTGGGAAGTTCTTTCCTCCCTTACAGAAGGACTTCAGGTTCTGCCCTCATCTGCTAGCATCTGGGCTAGACGACATCCCCAGCACCTAACACATCGTGAAGGGGCACATTTTAGACTCCCAGAAAACAGCTGGTGGTTGTTTCTCTCATGTAATAACATGTGGTGGGCTGAAATGGCCAGAAAGAAAGGTGACCAATGATTAAGTCAGGCAAGGCAGTGGACACGCTCTGCTGATGAGCAGCTTACAGGCGACACTGTGATCCTTCTTCCCTAAGGGCCTTCAGAAAGGCCACCATCACGGCCAGGCACAGTGGCTTATGCCTGTAATCCCAGCACTTTGGGAGGCCGAGGTGGGCGGATCACCTGAGGCCAGGAGTTCGAGACCAACCTGGTCAACAAGGCGAAACCTCGTCTTTACTGAAAATACAAAAATTAACCAGGCGCGGTGGTGCACACCCGTAATCCCAGCTACACGGGAGGCTGAAGCAGAAGAATGGCTTGAAGCCAGGAGGTGGAGGCTACAGTGAGCCAAGATTGTGCCACTGCACTCCAGCCTGGGCAACACAGCGAGACTCCATCTCACCAAAACAAAACAGATCAGAACAAAACAAAACAAAAAACTAGTATCACTAACACTTACTTGTCTTGATTATTAAAGCTCTATCTGGAGTTGGAGAGTGGAATAGATGGATGACACTATTAAGTTCCTGAGAAACTTAAGACTAAATTTCTTTTATGTTAAAGAGAGAGATTATTAGGAGTGCAGTGACTTCCTGAGGGCCTCTGCAGCTGGAAAAGAAGGCACAAGGTCAGGCCACTGGGGCTAGTGGACCGCAATGCCAGCTCTGGGTCTCCCTGCCACCCCGGTTTACCTGGCACTTCAGCTGCCACTTTCAGATTTCTCAGAGGTTGGGGTAAGCATTCTTAAATACATTTACTTGGAGTACAAAATCAAGAACATCCACATCTGTCCTTAGGACCCTCTCTCCTCTGTCACCACACGGTCAGTGAGTAGCCCTGTTTCTGGACCTCTGCTTATTTCACTCTGTGATGTAGAATCGCTTATTTACATGCTTGTCTCCTAGGAGACAGGAAAGCCTTTGAGGATAGAAATGATATGATAATAGTTCACCGATCGCACCCGTTACTTATTATAGCCTGCCATGCTTTGTGTAATTTTACTTCCTCTTAAAACAGAAATTCAATTCTACTATGTGAAGGATTTGAATGGAATTTTAAAATCTACTCTTATTATATTTAAAATCTACTCTTAGATTTTAAATATTTGTTAGAATGCAACCCTGCTGTTTAACACTGCCCAAAATTACACAGAATTTTTTGGCAGGTGGTTTGTGACATTTATTACTGGAAGAGCCTTATTGTGACAACTTAACTCTTTCATACCAGTAGCACTCTTTCATTCTAGCAGTCACCAGGATGGGGAGGGAACTAGGGACTCTCTTATATGTCCATAAGTGGGCTGAATCTTTGAGGATCGACATTCTACCTACCACCGGGCCACACTACAGCTTTTGCTGCATGGAAAACTATTCCATCTAGCAGCTTGCTGGGCACAGGAGTCCTTGCCACTGGCTCTCACGTGCGTGGCCCAGTGGGTGAGAGACTCCTTAGAGTTTGCACCCCAGGCAGGCCCGTCACTTGTCTCATGCTAGCCTCAGCCCTGATCCTATGTTAACTTTGAGCCCTCTATCATCATCTTATGCAGTCTCACCCTCATTGCGTCGTCTAGCGCAGTGGTCAGCATCGCCTGGGGACTCGTTAGAAATGCAGATTCTCAGGTCTCAGCTCAGACTTGCTGAATCAGAAATTCTGAGGGTGGAGCCCAGCTATCTGTACTTCCCTCTGGGTGATTTTGATGCAAGCTTGAGTTTCAAAGCCACGGGTCTAGAGAGTGGGGAGGTGGGTATTGATTGTTGAAACAGATTGGGGCCTGGCATGGTGGCTCCTGCCTGTCATTCCAGTGCTTCGGAAGGCTGAGAATCAAGGATGCCTTGAGGCCAGGAATCTGAGGTTACAGTGAGCTATGATAGAGCCACTGCAATTCAACCTGGCGACAGAGCAAAACCCTGTCTCTAAAAAAAAAAGAAAGAAAATAAAAAGCAGCCTGTCCAGTTTTCTCACTGTAAATCTTCTGACTGCCTCTCACCTCATCAGGTATTCCCCTAAGTGCAACCTGAGAACAGCTGGTACCTCACCCCCTGCCTGGCTCAGGTTTCTGGAATATGGTAACCCCCATCACCACCAGTGTCAGGGCCCTAAGCTCCCAGTTGTCTGGGAGAGAGGTCCGGATATGTAAAGAATATGAGAAAAACTGAAGTTTAGTCTAAGAAAGGAGAAGATTAAGGCCATGATGCGTGACTTTGGATATTTTAAGGACCATTATGTAGAAGACTTTGAATTTTTCTGTATTTATAAGTTAGAAGCAGGACCAATAGATAGAAGTTACAGGAGCTCAGATTTATACCAAAGAATAAGGAAAATCATCCTGACAATCACAGGTCCATACACAGAATGCACGGCCTATAGGGATCATGGGTTCCCTCACTGCTCTTGTTCAGGCAAGGGGCATAGGATTCTTGTCAAGGATATGATAGAGGAACTTGACCATAAGACAAGGGATTACCTTAGATTACCTTAAGGTTTCTTCTGACATTCTGTAATTTTAGTACCTTACATTTAATAGATACTCAACATACAAAGGAAAGAAGAAGAGAAGGGGAGGGACAGAAGAAAGGAAGAAGGGACAGTGTGAATCATCCAAAAAGTATTGGTATCATGATTATTTGGTTTTCATTGGTATTCATTATGTAACATCAAGCTCACCTTCCTACTATCTGTTGAGTTTATACAGTGTTACTTTTTATAATAAATACGCATCTGTGAGCACATGTAAATTATGATTGGGAGAAGCAAAGGGGTGATTTATTGATTTATGCAACATATGCAGAGATGCCTCTGGAGCCAGGCATTGGCAAAGTAGGTGCTGGGGATGCAAAAAAGAGCAAGACACTGAGGCTCAGGCCTGTCTGAGACGCGTCCACGCAGACAGCTCTCTAAAGAGGGAGGCCGCAAGTGGATGAGAATTAAGAAAAGGGCTGAGCTCAGAAAGGTGCGATGGCTAATCTAAAAGCAGAAAATAAAATTCAGTAATTCTAGATTCATTTTCCTCTTCTGACTTTTCCAAAAATTCCTTTTTGTATTGGTTCGTTCTCACACTGCTAATAAAGACATACCCAAGACTGGGTGATTTATAAAGGAAAAAGGTTTAATTGACTCACAGTTCAGCATGACTGGGGAGGCCTCAGGAAACTTACAATTGTGGCTGAAGGGAAAACGAACATGTCTTTCTTTCCATGGCTGCAAGGATAATTGTGAGCAAAAGGGGAGAAAGACCCTTATAAAACCAGCAGATCTCATTAGAACGCACTCACTATCAAGGTAACTGTCCCCATGATTCAATTACCTCCCACCGGGTCCCTCCCATGACACATGGGGACAATGGGAATTACAATTCAAGATGAGATTTGGGTGGGGACACAGCAAAACCATATCACTTTTAGTCCTTGCTTCCTTGAGGAATTTCTTTTTCTTATGTCCTGTACCTTCAGTAACCTCATAGCCATATCTTCTGTTAACTTCCCAACACATTGTAGAAAACATTGCTTTTAACCATTACGTTAATGTTTTTAAAATAAGAAAACGAGATTTGGCAAAAAAAAAAAAAAGAAGAAGAAGAAGAAGAAGAAAAAGTTGTATAGTACTTCTATAACGTTTGTAGTAAAAGAATAGTTAATATTTTTATTATTAGAAAATTGAAGTTACTGGTGGTTTCCCAAAGCTGTGATCTTACCTTTTATATTTGTCTTCAAACTCCCTACTTTTCCCCAATCCCTGATGTTTGACTCACTTCAGACTCTCAGGAAAAGGATTTTAGATGTTAGAAAGTTTGGAGACCAAATGCAGATTCATACACAGTTCCAAATGCAAACATGGAAGTAAAGATGGCCAGAGATTTTACTGTAAAATTAACCTACTTAGGAATATTTTAGCTTCCTGTATTAAAGGCCATAAACTCCTGTCTTAACAAATACACGTATAGGTTCATTATATGGCAAATGCCTGTTGATGCAGAAAGGTTGAGGATGTGATATGCTGATAAACTGAGCATTCTAGAAATGAATTCACTACATGCAACACATGAAATGAAAATTTCCATGTTCAATGCAGAACACTGAGTAGTATCACAAAGACTTTAATCTCTGGCGATCTGAAGACACATCAAGGTCCACCCTCCAACCCTAGTCACCCATCTGGGCATCAGCTGTCATTGTCCAGTGTTGTGGTCCTGGAGATTAACCTGAAACTGCCTGATCTTACCTGTGACTGCTCTGGAAATTGCACTTTTGAATCCACTCCCCAGTAACTATTTGTTCACTTCACATTTTTCCTTTATGCACAATGATGTAGTCAGAAGTGGGTGGAGAGAAACCCCCATCACTGGGTTGCTTTCGTTGCTGAGATAACACTGGGACTGAGAACTGAGTCTTCAGTGATGACTCATGAAGCCAGTGCTACCTCCACACTCTCCTCTCAGTGGCTGTGGCTCTGGGAGCACATGTGGTGGCCTGGGCCTCATAGGTCACCACCAGCAGGAAAGCAGCTGGGAGCCCAGCTCCTATGAGGCCCAGCTCCTGTGAGCCATCTTTGTATACAAAGACCTGCCTGTTTTGTGTTCATTCCAATACTGCATTTAAGAGCCTTTCTGCCTTCTCTGGCAACGTTATGTGTACTGAATACTACATTTACTAAGAGGAAAAGAGTGGAAACCTCCATGATGGTATTAGGCTACCTCTTCAGATAATTTATCCACATCTTTCAGATACATTTAAACAATTCTTTTGTCCATGGTTTAAATGTTACAAATAATGCCAGTGTTCAAATCTGAACATGTATTCTTCACATAGCTGGCATTGCCATTATCCACTTACAATCCCACTGTCATTCTAGGCATAAAATGTTCTTCTGCATAAAATGTTCTACTGCCTTTATCTGTCTTCTCCGCTTCCTGCCAAGCTTCCATTCCAATGTCCCTCCATTCCCTTTCCAGTCAGAGACCAGTCAGGACCAGCAACATAACGTTGCTTCTCTGCCTTCCTTGCTAATCTTTCCTGTGTCCATTCACCGGTCTCTATACCCCTGCTATTATCCTAGCCAGGCCTGTAATTTTTAGAGCTGAAAAGAACCACCTGGTCCAAGCCTTTGCTTTCAAATGAGGAAAATAACCTACAGAAATGAAGTTAATGGTCCTTGCTTCAGGACTGTAGCTTGACTATGACCATAACACCACCTCTCTCTAGACCTATACACACCATCACACAGCCAGTCCCTCTCCACCTCAATACATCCTGCACAGATTCCAGGCTGTTCTTTCTGAGCCACTGCCACTAGGCTCCTTCTCGGCTCAAAACCTTTAGTGATCCTCCATTGCCTCCAGAAAAAAAGCCAAATTTCTAAACCTCGCATTCAACCATCAATCTCACTCTCTTCGCAATCCTACCCTTTAGATACACTTTGCAACCAAGTAAACTGACCTGTTCATCCCCAGGTATTCTTCACCTGACCAGGTGAGCTTTTACTCTCATACCTATGTGCAGGCAACTCACAAGTCTGGGTCCCACTCCTAGGTCAGAGCAAATGTTGAGTGCCCCACTCTCCAAGAATGCCTTCCTGGTTCCCGCCAATTAAAAATCATCTCTCCTCCACTATCAGTGACACAGTTTCTCATTCATATCTCCCTTATGTCACCCATTAGCTTGTATAACAATTTTGTGAACACACTCACTTGGATAGTCTCTGTAGGTCTAACGTTTCTTACAGAGAGGATCCTAGCGTGTTTGACTTTTGCATATAGCACCCACAACTCTTTTACTTTTGCATATAGCACCCACAACTCTTGCTTATAGCACCCACAACTCTTGCTGATAGCACCCACTCACCTGGGATTCAGAAATGAACCAGTTTGTTCATATATTTTCAAGTTATTAATCAGTAAAGTTAGAACTCTCTAGTTTCTCATAATCAAATGTTAACTTTTTGTTCATCCTTTTTGTTATATGCAGTTGAGATGGAGACTAATTATATTATTTTTGTTAGGATACACAGCTGAACTGTTAGGATAAACACTGTAACTGTCACACACTTGAAGGCATTTTAAATTAATTATATACTAGTAGACTTATTTGACATAAAGTGTAAAACAATGTAAAACATCAAATAAATAAAATTTTTCTTCTAAAGGAAGTCTCACCCCCACCCCCCAACACACACATTTACACACAAAAGACTAGTTATCATAGAGACTCATCAAACGTTTACTGCCATCTTGTGGACAGACAGATGTTAGCAAAATACCCAAATGAAATAACAAGCCTTTTATTTGCCTAAGCAGCCTCTGCTTAAATGTTGTATGATTAAACCAAAGGAAGCAGCCTCTTCGTTAATTAAACCATTTGCCCAGAAAGTGGTTAGTCAACGCCAGGGAAGCCTTTGTTAATTGTTCTTTATCATTATAGAACCCTAAAATGGCTGTCAGAAATGTGCATACAAATTATCTTCGCGTTCTCATTCCGAATATCCAAGAAGGAGTGGGAGGTGGGAGCGGGGGTAGGTCAGGAAAAGGTGACTGGGTAGATTTGTATAGGCTTTGCTTCCTGGAACAAAAAAGCACAAGAAATCTTTTAATTAATGTATTAGCAATTAGCAGTTTGCACCCCAAAGTACACAATTTACTCTTGATGTTTCAACAGTCTCCTTGCTGAACTGCTCCCAAACAAGTAGACATCGAAGATGAAGAAATGCCTGTTTCTCCATGTTACTATAAAATCCATATTTCACAGAAGGAACTACCAATGGCCATATTATTACCACTTGCATATTGGAATTTAAATTAATCCATAAGAAATGGGCATGAAATAGGGATAACAAAATAAAATATTACTCAGCCTCCTGAGTAACTGGGACTGCAGGCAAGCGCCACCGAACCTGGCTAATTTTTGTATTTTTAGTAGAGACCAGGTTTTACCATGTTGGTCAGGCTTGTCTGGAACTCCTGACCTCAAGTGATCCGCCCGCCTCGGCCTCCCAAAGTGCTGGGATTATAGGCATGAGCCCCCGCATCCGTCCTGGAAGGTTTTCTTTCTGTATTACATATAGTCCTTATTCAAATACAAAACTGGACCATAGCTCCACACATTTTCATGCTATTACTTTGTCTCCAGGGTGCTTTATTGCCTTCTGTTGGCCTATAATGAAACTCATACGTGGCACTGAATTTATCTCAAAGAAATGATTTCCTATATGAATAAAACTAGACCTGAAAGAGAACCAACCAAGGTGTGTAGAGCAAAGCTGATCCATGTAGCAGGCACTTTCCCTGCGGTGTCCCCACCCCTCTGCCGTTCCCTGCTTTGGCTCTCTGGGCCTCAGGATCACTGTGTTTTGCATTTCTTTCTTTCATCCTTGCCTGCTTCTGTTAACCATTCTAGGAAACTTGTTTGGACCTTAGCTGTCAGATAAGGCCGTCCCCAGCAGTCAGAAGAGAATCGAATATTCACTTATTTATTCATGTATTGACCACTTACTAGGTACCAGTTTCTCTGTAGACATAATGATCTAAAGGTGCAGAATCACTCACTTGCATCTGCTCAGACTGAGGGGCATCAAATAGAAGACAGGAACAGAATGGCCGGGTAGGTGCAATGCCAGAGGTCTGTGCACGGGGTTGGCGGCAGCTTGCTGTACTAGATGCAAGGTGCATGGGGAGGAAATCATGGGTGGCTGTCCTGAAGAGGTCAGGGAAAGCCTCATGCTAAAGTACCTTTGCTCCATGTTAGGGAGCTTGACTGTTATGCTCCCGGAGAGTGGTGGTTGATGGTAAGTGACATGGCCAGAGTTTCAATTCACTTCTTTGGGAGCAATAGAAGGGAGAGGATACATACAAAGGGATCAAGACTGGAATCAAGAAGAGTCGGCTGGGCGCAGTGGCTCACACCTGTAATCCCAGCACTTTGGGAGGCCGAGGCAGGTGGATCACCTGAGGTCAGGAGTTTGAGACCAGCCTGGCCAACATGGTGAAACCACATCTCTACTAAAATTAAAAAATTAGGCAGGCATGGTGACGTAGGCAGGCATGGTGACGGGCACCTGTAATCCCAGCTACTGGGGAGGCTGAGGCAGGAGAATCACTTGAACCCTGGAGGCAGAGATTGCAGGGAGCTGAGATTGTGCCACTGCACTCCAGCCGGGTGACAGAGTGAGACTCTGTCTCAAAAAAAGAAGAAAAGAAAAGAAAAGAAAAGAAAAGAAAAAAAGAAGGAAAAAGAAAATAAAGAGAGTTGTTATGAAAGTCTTCCATTAATCCTGGCTACTGGTCATACCCTAAGGCAGGCAGTGGAAATGGAGAAGATGGATACTCAGCTCTTAAAGAGGTAGAAACAGCAAGGTTTAGTGACAGGTTGAATATGGAATCCGACTGCAAAGTGTTGACAATGACGCTCTGGTTTCTGTCTTGGGTGACTATGTGAAGTGTGGTGCTAGGAGGGAGAAAAAGCAATATCTTTTTCTCACCCATCGCAGTTCATGGCTGAGACACCTATCACAAAACACAAATTAACAAGAGGAAAGCATAGAGATTTATTTAACCTAACTTTTACCTGACATAGGAGCCTTCAAAAATGAAGACCCAAAGAAATGAGGATATCTGAGTATTTTTATGGACAGTCCTGCAGAAGTATGATTGGAGGACAAACCGGTATGATCTAATAATAATAAACTGGGGGAAGCAGAGCAAGGCCTGTTTGTTCAGATTCTTCTGGGCATCTCTGTGTGACAGCCTTTCCCCCCAAGTACAGGACAGGAAAGGGAATAATTAATGGTGAAAGCTCTAAGAGGAAGTGGGAGGAACAGGGGAGTATTTGAAATTAGCTTTGAATGGAAGGAAAGATATCTGGAAGTGAGGTTACAAGAAAAGATGGGTGTACATACAATTAAGTTTGTGGGTGGGAGGGTGAGAAGACTCTTCATTATTAACATGACAGTAATTAAATGCATCCTCAAACAGATCAGTTTGAAATGCCTCCTACTGTGAATAAACAAACTTGTTACGGAAACATCTCAGGAGACTCCTTGCAGGAAGGATGGGTAGATAGATGCTCAGATTCCTCCCGGTTTCTGCTTTGCCTTTACTTCCCTAATTCTCACCCCACCCAAGGGCTAACCTATTTTCAACTCACAGTGGATCTTGCCAAGAGAGGAAGTGTTCTTTTTCTACATCCATTACTATTTTGTCTTCTTCATCACCTTCATCAGTACACATTTTCATGAGAATGCGTCCATGTTAGGTTTTGTGAGAAGCCATGGAGCTTCATCCTGCCTTCTGTACGTTGGTGATTTGACGGAGAGCAGTGATCTAGATGGTGGAGCTAAATATTAAACATATGACAGCGCCATTGATGACTATCTCAATTCTGTATGTGTGTGTGTGCGCGCGCGCGTGTGCGTGCGCATGTGTGTCTATACGTAAATTTGGGGAGGGGCGGGGTAATCATTGCCTCCATTTGCAAAGCTCAGTGCTGTAATTGGCTCTGCCTTTTCATCCCAGGACAGTTTTGCTCACACACACCAATTACAGCTCCTTTTAAGGCACCGAACTCTGATGTGTCGGCTGCTAGTATTGCCTGGAAACCAGTAGCGCTGTGGTCATTCTTCAGGCTGCCTTTATATTGTTCTGGTAACATCCTCTACTGTGAAGATTTTTCTGGCTCCCTCTGCTACAAATGTAGGGGACAGATACAATGCTGTCTCAGTCACTGTCACCTTTCTGAGCAGTACAGCCAAGCTATGCAATGCACGTGAAGTCAGTTTAAATAACCGCTCTAGAACCTTTGGAGAAACAGCATCCTGGCGTCCTCACAAACTGTCTTTATTGGCCAGATTTCCACACTCAGAACCGTCTCTGATTGTTTCTGTCCTGTTAAATCTGAAATTGAGAAGTTCAAATGACAGCAAAGTGAAGCTTTTTGCACGTAAAGGTGTTGAAACTTACTCTTGACAAGGTCTATTTTAGGCTTTCATTTCATGAAAAAAACATGATCCACAATAAACTTTGATGACCCCGCACATTGATCTGTTAACAGGATCATCGCCTCATTTTCCTGCTAGAATCATCAAACACAACCTGTTCCTTTGCGGAGTGCTTTAGAAACATAGAACCCTAATTGGAACTGTCTAGAGGTGTTTCGTTAGTTCTTTCAGCCCCTTCTTTAAAAGCTGCATATTGCTACTGATAAGCACAGAAACTTTGGAATCAGACAGACCTACTGACCCACTCAGATATGTCACTCCTGTCCTAAGCCTGTCTTCATTTATCAGAAGGCCAATAGTATTTGCCACCCTGTCACAACTGTGTTATCATCATGTACTGAAACCCTGTAGGGAAAGTAACTAACACAGTGCCTGCCTCACAGTGAGGGCTTGGTAAACATTAACTTGAGGATGCTTGGTAAACATTAACTTGAGGATAGACATTTTTCTTTTTTTCTTTTTTTTTTTTACTTCAAGTTCCAGGATACATGTGCAGAATGTGCAGGTTTGTTACATAGGTGTACATGTGCCGTGGTGGTGGTTAGCTGCACCCATCAACCCGCCGTCTAGGTTTTAAGCTCCACATGCATTAGGTATTTGTCCTAATGCCCTCCTTCCCTTGCCCCCCACTCCACAACAGGCCCCGGTGTGTGGTGTTCCCCTCCCTGTGTCCATGTGTTCTCATGTTCAATTCCCACTTAGGAGTGAGAATATGCGGTGTTTGGTTTTCTGTTCCTGTGTTAGTTTGCTAAGAATGATGGCTTCCAACTTCGTCCATGCCCCTGCAAA
Source organism: Papio anubis (assembly GCF_008728515.1). NCBI lineage: Eukaryota > Metazoa > Chordata > Mammalia > Primates > Cercopithecidae > Papio > Papio anubis. The sequence goes on along the minus strand of NC_044981.1, from coordinate 114,503,514 downwards.
GGACATGATCTTATTCTTTCTTATGGCTACGTAGTATTCCATGGTGTATTTGGGCCACATTTTCTTCATCCAGTCTATCATTGATGAGAATTTGGGTTGGTTCCAAGTATTTGCTACAATTGTAAATAGTGCGACAATAAACATATGTGTGTGAGTATCTTTATAATATAATGATTTATAATCCTTTGGGTATATACCCAGTAATGGGATTGCTGGGTCAAATGATATTTCTGGTTCTAGATCCTTGAGGACTTTTACTGAGGGAAGACAAAGTGGAGGAGAAAGTAGAATACAGGTCCTGCAAAAGGAAAGAGCCTAGGTCTTGTTCTACTATATCCCTTATGGGCTACTATAACAAGGAAAAATTCCTGTGTGTAAAAGTCTTAGGTCAGCACTTTTGTAATTTGACTATTGAATTTTTCTTCTATTCTTCTTCTTTCTTTCTCCTTTCTTCTCTTTCTTTCTTTCTTTTCTCTTCTTCTTTTCTTTTCTTTCTTTCTTTCTTTCTTTCTTTCTTTTCTTTTTCTTTTTCTTTTGTTTTTCCTGTATAAATACTGTGACTCTTGCCACTGATCGTGTTTTCCTCTTCATATTTTATGCTGGAAAGCCAACCACAAGCAAAACTCTTTTTTGATACTAATCTCACTTCTGGCACTATCTGATTTTCATGCACATTTTTTCCTTGCCTTACTTTTTGTTTTTATTTTAGATCTATATGAGATAGCTATATTATGTGCAACCATGTAAGCTGCTCTAAATCACTTTATGGATAAGGATATCCTTGATAAAAAATAAATAATGGATAGCCATATTTTTCCCTTTGAGTTCTAGTTTGGAGTAATCCATTATTTATCTCAGAACTCAGCAAGTCAGAATCTTGCTTCAAGCCAGCAAAATCATCTAAGAGAATGCCCCAGAATTACTACAGAGGTCACCTTTAGGCGTGAATGGACAATGCATTTCAAATGGCCCATTCATTCTGTCCTTGGCACAGATGCTGTTGTGGATAATTATTTTGATGCTAATATATGTGTATATATTTTCCAATGTGGATACCAGACTGAAAAATTGGACTGAGACCAATAATCAACAGATGGCAATCACTCAGGGTCATGACTATTCTGGGCCACATTTTCACTAGTGACTTCCAATTATATTCAGACTTACAGTCCCAATCTGGCCTAGCAGTATCTCCCCATTGTCTGCATACCCACTCAGCACCATCCCACTGTGACAGTCTGTGAATACTCTCCTTACAGGAAAAAATACTTTCCTGTATGTGCCCGCACAAGAGTCCCAAAGTAGAGATTGTAGAAAGATTTCACCATCAGTGAAATTGAAATATCCAGTATTTTTATTTCTTAGTGTTATTACACTTAGTGTAAGTAAGTGATGCTTCAAAACTTATCCTTTTTAAAAAGCATCTGTCTCAAAGAGTATCACTTGGAAATAGCACCAAAAACAAGTGTTGTAGGTCACTGCAAAAATAGATTTGACCTGTGTCAGTAATATTTGAATGATTCAGTTTAATCTCACACTTTGCTATTGAACACATATTCTTTTCAAACCACTCTGTGCTACAGGATGACAGCTCTGAAGGAGTCCATGATTCATGTGGGTACAACATTGTCTCATGATATGTAATATGGAGCACACAGTGATGAGGATTTCCCACCATGCCTCCCTTTACTGTTTAGAGTCATATTCATGCAATAATAGGAGCCAGCTGAGGCAGCTGTCACCCCCAGAGGCAGCTCAGTCATGCCCCATGCCCTTGGTTGGGACCTCATGAACAAGAGTGATAGGACCTCCAACTCAACCTAGATTAAGCAAAAAATGGGGAATTTATTGGCCAATGTAATGGAAAACTCAAGGCCTGGAAGCTACTTCAAAATATTTTAATCTCATGGCTCAAACAATGTCACCAGGATCCCATCTTCCTCTCTCAGAACCTGTAGCTCTGCCTGCATGTGCTGGCTTCAGCCTCAAACACATCCTGGCCCCTTGGCAGCCCCAGAAGCTCTATTCTTACTTCCTTACAGTTATGAGAGAAGAGGCATCTTCTCTTTCCCAGTGCTTCAACACAAGTTCTGGGATTCATTCTGATTTGCTGAACTTGATCATCCCCATATTAGTTTGCTAGGGCCACGTAACAAAGTACCCCACACTGTGTGGCTTAAACAACAGAGATATATTGTCTCACAGATCTAGAGGTCTGAAGTTGATCAAAATGTCAGCAGAGTTGGTTCCTTCGGAGGCTGTGAGCCTCTGCTCCCTGCCTCTCTTCCAGCTTCTGGTAGCCCTGGCCTGTGGCTGGCTTTCTCTCTGTCTTCACATTATCCTCCTCTATGTGTGTCCAAGTTTCCCCTTTGAGGAGGAGGAGGAGGAGGAGGAGGAGGAGGAAAAAATGTATATCCAAATAAGGCCACAGTGTGAAGTACTAAGGGTTAAGACTCCAACCCATCCTTTTTAAGGAAGACACAAGTCCCCATAACAACCCCTAAACCAAACACTATGCAAGAGGAACAAAAAGCACTTATTGGCCAGTTCCAGATCACTTGAGCAACCCCAGAGCTGACGGTGGTGTCACCTCCTTAAATATAAGGGGTAAGAGTCAAAAAGGATTGGTTCTCCCAAGAAACATCAGACTAATCTACCAAAAGAAGGAGGACCAGATGCTGAGCAGGCAAAAGCAATATTAATTACAGTAAATATTTACATCAAAATAAAGGCCTAAATCTTATGCACATACCTACGTCTGACCTACGTATGAGTAGCCAAATAAATTACTGAGTGCATAAACTGTATTATTTAAATAGAATCGTAGCATTCACATTTCTCTCTACTACTCCACTGATTAAGAGAAGTCTGGCATTTGAGCATCATTTTAACAAGGTGAAATTGCATCGGGCTACTTAGATGCCAACAATGGGGAGAGTAAATCTAACAAGAACAAGAAGACAATATTGATAGCCTACTTCCATCGGTTACCAGAGAAGAAAGCATCGATGGTTGAGGAGCTGAGGGATTGGCATGGCATCACCTTTGGCTGGTGTCTGTCTGGTCATGGATGAAAGCAGGAAGGAGCATCTGTCAGGCAGGGACATTGAATTTACAACAGGGGGTCTTCCTATCCCTCTCATGTCACGGTCAGTGTTACACATCAAGCAAGGTATTTGTTTCCACTGAGCCTCTGTAGAGCTCAGAACCAAGCAGGTGTGTGGTCTCAGTGTCTGGCACACCCAGGAGTCATGCAGCGCACCTCTTCATGCCCACACCTGGCAGCCAAGTGCCAGTTTCTTCAAGCCAGGCTCCAGGTAATCTTTACTACCCAATCAGAATTGGCTCAAGAAATTTAAGCCACTTGCCTTCTGGGCCTTAAAGCCTCCACTGGGCCTTCTGAGATTTCTTTTATTTGGAGCGGGGAGCGGGGTGGGGAGACAAGGTTTTGCTTTGTTGCTCAGGCTGGCGTGCAGTGGCATGATCACAGTCAGGCACAGTGGCTCACGCCTGTAATCCCAGCACTTTAGGAGGCCAAGGCGAGAGGATCACTTGAGCCCAGGAGTTCAAGACTAACCTGCGCAACATAGTGAGATCCCTAAAAAAAAAAAATTTAATTAGGCAGGCATGGTGGCATGCACCTGTACTCGCAGTGACTCAGGAGGCTGAAGTGGGAGTATCCCTTCTGATATTTCTGCCCTAAGAGTGCTTCCTCTCCTGATCTCTCTTAGGCCCATCTTATTCCTGGATGCTTATTTTATATGCATCCAAATATGCACAAGACATATATTCAGTATCACCAAATAGTAGTTTTATTGTGTGTAATAAATCCTTGGTGTAATAAATCCTTGGCTTGGTGCACTCTTACATAGATTAGAAACAGTATTCTTTATGTCAGTTAATGTCATCACTTCTGTCAACTACTTCTAGTTTCTACAGGCTCAAGAATGCCTTTTCTTGACAACGGTTCAGGATATAGGCTGGTATTCTGCCAGCCTTCTCACTGTTAGTTCATTTCTTTAATAGCATCTTGGTGAGTGTCTTTTCAGAACCCAGGGACTGCAGCCTCCACCCCTTCTATTAACTAAAAATCCCTGAATAACCCTGCATATAGTGCTGCCATGGCATTTGATAAATACCTTGCCGATTATTTATTTTTGACAGGTTGAGCACGTTAGTCTGTATTGAAACCAAGCTCTTGTTGTAAATGTCTTCGTACGGCTCTCTGGCGCTGTGTTAAGTGATCTACTGAACTTCTGCCACAGCAAACTTGGGGGAAATGAGAAAAAGGAAGGCACACTCTGAAACAAAAGCAGACAAAAGCAATTCTGAAAAGCAAGGAAAGGGACAGAACTCCATTGGAGATCCTGGTGAATATATTTGTACCTTCTGTCAGCATGTCTTGTGACTGTAAACTGCTTTAACTACCAGGATCAATAAAGGGCAAGGCCTTGAGATAGTAATTATGCTAATTGGTAGTGACTAGAAAACACGCAGGCTGCAGGATAAGCAGACAGTGTCTCGGGAGAAACAGACACATTTGTTAAGAAGGGCAAGGTCTGTACCTTTCGTATCTTTCCTATAATCAGTTTCGAACACCACACGCATCAGCCAACTGAGTTCTTCCCGCAGTAGAAGATTGTACCTGCGGTAGAGCAATAAGAAAGAGAAAGAAAGAAAGAAAAAGAAAGAGAAAGAGAGGAAGAGAGGAAGGAAGGAGGAAGGAGGAAGGGAGGAAGGGAGGAAGGAGGAAGGGAGGAAGGAGGAAGGAGGAAGGAAGGAAGGGAGGAGGGAGGGAGGGAGGAGGAGGAAGGAGGAAGGAAGGAAGGAAGGAAGGAAGGAAGGAAGGAAGGAAGGAAGGAAGGAAGAAAGAAAGAAGGAAAGAAAGAAAGACTCAACACCTGCCTTCTGGGAGCTTACAACTTAGTTCATTCTACAGGCATGCCCAAGCACGTGCACGCACATGCACACACACACACATACACACAAATTGAAAGACATTTTTATACTGTATAAAAAATTGTCAAGAACTGAGAATCTGGCAGACATGGTGACTCATGCCTATAATCCCAACTACTTGGGGATGCTGGGGTGGGAGGATCACTTGAGGCCAGGAGTTCAAGACCAGGCTGACCAATGTAGTAAGACTGTCTGTTTAAAAATAAATTAAATTAGCTGGGCTTGGTGATGCACACCTGTAGTCCCAGCTACCAGGGAGGCAGAGGCAGGAGGATCACTTGAACGCAGGAGTTGAAGGCTGCAGTGAGCTCTGATTGTACCACTGCACTGCGGCCTGGGCAACAGAGTAAGACTCCACGTTAAAAGATTTTAAAAAGAGAGAACTGAGAACATAAATACTAGAGTACTAGCAAAATGAGAAGGGACCAAAGTCAAGTGGTCTGTAGGTACCATGTTTGAGACAGGGCTTTGACTAGAGACTGGATGAAAGCGTCTCAAGGCAAGAGATTTTTGTTGTTGGTAAAGAAAGTTAAGAATCTCTGACACAGAAGCTTCCCAGTTGTCATTGTATTACAGTTGTGAAAAACACCTTATTAGATGTGGAAGTTTAAAAGCTGTCATTTACCAGGTCCATGAATGTGACATGGATACTGCAATGAACTGAAAGTTTGTGTCACCGCAAAGTCCATGTGTTGAAATCCTAACTCTCAATGCAATGGTATTGGGAGATGGGGCCTTTGGGAGGTGATTAGGTCTTGAGGGTGAAACTCCCACAAATGGGATTAGTGCCCTTATAAAAGGAACTGCAGAGAGCTCTCCAGTCTCCTTCTACCCTGTGAAGCAACAATAAGAAGACAGACGTCTGCAACCCAGGAGAGGGTCCTCACCAGAACCCACCCATGCTACCACCCAGATCTTAGATTTCCAGCCTTCCGAACTGGAAGAAATAAATTTCTGTTGTTCATAAACCACCCAGTCTATGGTACTTTATTATAGCAGCTCAAACTGACTAAGACAGACACTATCTTGGAACTGGTAATCAAACTAGTTAGCCAAAGTGAGTGAATAGGTACCAAAAGAATAGACAAGCCAATTGATTCACATTAATTACCTTGCTGGGTCACTGTGAAATTCTGAACCTTCCAATAAGCATTGACGATTAAAATTTTAGACAAAATTTTCTCTGATCACTTGATTTATATATAAAGCTCAAGTATGAATAAAGCCTAAATAAAACTTAGTTAAATACATGAAAATTTAGAAAGACTATTGGAACATCCTGGCTCTGTAAATATCAAATTCCTTTATCTTAATTGCAGCCTCAAATCACTAGCTCCAGTTATGAAAGATTACTTTCTCCAGAAACTAGACTACAGAATAGTAAGTAAAGTTTTCTATTATTTTATTCCATGAAAGAGGTATGAGAAATCATAAATACTACACTTATCCTAGGAATCATATTTCAGTGTTTAAAGAAAATTCTGACAGTTCGGATTAAATAGGTCGGATCTGAAGGATAAGATTCACCATAGAGCTCTGGACTCCAATATATGTCTGTAAAAAGAATGTCCAAACAGCACTATCATGTTAAACACTATTTTGTGAATTTCATGTATTGGGTGTTCCATGATGTTGGGTAGTGTAGAAAGAGACCTGAACTAAAACCTGTGATATAAGTCATTTCCCCTCCAAGGGCTGGCTGCAGCTTCCATTCTGCAGAAGGGATGAAGTGGGGGCAGGGAGAGTATGACCTGGATGATCGATGAGAGCTTTGGAGTTCTGAACAAATGTTGGAAACGGGTTTAGGGAACATCTGTTTGCAGGGTTGCGTAACTGCTACCAGCAGGAGGCAGCACGGCTCAGATAATTACTATTTCTTGCCCTTCCTCATTTAGGAAAAACCTATGGAAAATAGGGATCTACCCCTCAGCCTTCAGTAGTCCTGTAACATATAATGGACCAAAGCCAAGGACTGCCCTTGTCTCCAAAGGGTTTGAGTTTTCAAGGCACAAATACCCGATAGGTGCACCATCAACCACATTCCCCATGGACACTTTCAATGATGGTGTGACTTAGTGTTGACTTTTCTTTTTATCTTTGTCTTCTCTTTATTTCCTAGTTGTTTCTAGTCAGAGGAAGGATAGCTTTATACAGAAATAGGATTTTTTTTTTTTTTTTAAAGTAAGAATTCTTTACCAGTCCTTCTTTCCCCAACATAAAGTCTCCTATTTGAAGTGGAGTTTGAGGTCGGGACTCCAGAGGCAGTGCCTCAAGAAAGCCACACACTGTACAATGGAGAGCAGGGATGAAACCATTGTGTGGAAGGAAATGACTCTTCTTTTTGCTAGGAAAGGAAAAAAGAAAAAGAAAAAAGCCATTAGCTGAGCAGTGCTGCCCCCTGCAGCTGAAAGGAAACGAGGAAAGAGGCTGAAATAATTGAGCTCCCTTGTTCTGTGAATTGTGTTTTCTTTGCAGGATTAAGTGCTTATTTAAAAATCCAACTTGCATTATAGCAGAATACTAAATTCCGTCTTCTAATTAATTTTTAAAGCTCATATTTGATAGCAGGATTAATCTTAGCCTTATTTTCAAGACAATTTAAAAATTACTAGAGAACATTTGTTTCATTTAATAAAAACGTATTACCCTACAGTAAATTGCAATTCAGATTATACATTGAGCTTCCATTTGGCTGAAGTATGTGCTCTTGAAATGCTTTGTCTAAAACTGAGACCATTTGCCCATCAAACAAGACTGTTTGAGGGCTTGAACATCCAAAAGTGTTACCTAAAGAGTAACAGGAGCTGTGGTGTAGAAAATGCCATCATCTGATAATTACAGCCACTTAAATGAAAGCACCTCTATCCACCTCTTTCTTTTCCTTCTATCTTCCTTTTCTTTGGGCGCTGTTCACATGCTGTCATAATTCCAGGGAGAGTTGCATAGTGGAAAAAAACAAAAACGAAAAAACCCTGTGCTTTGAGCTAGGGATCCAGGGTGTAACACCCTACTCTGCCCTTTACAGTTTGTTTGACCTTGAACTGACCACACAAGTATTTTGAGCTTATTTTTGCCATCTCCAATATAGGAGAAATAATAAGACCTATCTCACCAGGCTTTTTGTGAGAATTGACTGAGAAAACAAAGAGTTCCTATCAAGCACTGGATGATGGTAGCTGGGGGACTTCCCTTAAGACAGGAAGTCGGCAAGATGGCTGTTGCCGACTTCCTGTCTTAAGGGAAGACAGGAAGGCTTAAGGGAGGCATCATTCCTCTTCTCCATATACACATATCGAGAAACAGAGGCTAATTCTCCTCTTCTGTATGTGGACTGGCCTGAGTGACTAGTTTGACTGATAGAACCGATGGCGGTGACATTCTGGGACTTATAAGGCTGGCCCACAGAAGTCTTACAGCTTCCACCTGTGTCTCTTGAATGCACCTGCTCTTATAATGTTATAATCTTTCACAACCCAGCCACCAGGCTGTGAAAAGCCCAAAGCACATGGAGAGGCCATGTATAGTTATTCCAGTTGGCAACCAAGCTGAGCTCCCAGTCAGCAGCTAGTGTCAACACAGGCCACACGAGGGAGCCATCTTGGGCATGCATCCCACTTGGGCCTTTAGACCCTTCAAGCTCCCGCCATATGACAGATCCTGGACAAAGACTACCCACTGAGCCCAGTCAATCCTCTGGGCTACAAGAGACGAGCATAAACTGTTATGTTAAGCAACTGAATTTTGAGGGGTGTGTTACATAGATAGATAGATCATCAGAGAAAGCTACAGGGCAATTTTCTATTTTAAAGAGCAAATATAAAAAACCCAAAGAAACACCTGAGAGGGAGGCAGTCTTACTATAAGCATTTATCTGTATTTCATTATTTTGCCTCTCTAGTCATTGTTTCAAAACTTCCAGATAAGTTCAATTAGATATTGAAGGGACATAGTGGAGTTGAACAAATGTTGGTTGGATGACTAGGAAAATGAGCCAATGTATGAATGTTTCCTATGACTTTAGTCCTCTAGTAGAAAGTGTCTAATGACCAACAATCAATCAAAAATTTCCTTAAGAATTGATTATTTATAGACTATTTTGGAATATAACCGTATCCCAAAGAAGTTTAAGTCTTATAAATATCAATTAAAAATACATTCAAAATAATGACGTGTCCAGGTTTGGTGGCTCACGCCTGTAATCCCAGCACTTTGGGAGGCTAAGAGGGCTGATCGCTTGAGCCCAGGAAGTCAAGATCAGCCTGGGCAATATGGGCAAACCCTCTCTCTACAAAAAATACAAAAATTAGCTGGGTGTGGTGTCACATGCCTGTAGTCCCAGCTACTCAGGAGGTTGAGCGGGTAGGATCACTTGAGCCCAGGGAGGTAGAGGCTGCAGTGAGCCGTGATCACACCACTGCACTTTAGCCTGGGCAACAGAGTGAGACCCTGTCTCAATATAGATGGATAGATAGATGATAGATAGATAGATGATTGATAGATAGATAGATAGATAGATAGATAGATAGATAGATAGATAGATAGATAGATGGTGTGCAGATTTGTTTGGTGGGGGTTACAGACAGAAGATGGATTGGGGATGAAAAATGCACTCAGATTGCTAGAGCTAGGAAACACCTTTTCTGCGATATGGATCTCCCCACATCCGGAAGACTAGGTGAGATGACAGAGGGAGTACTCTGGAGGCTGAATGTAGTGGCTCACACCTGCAATCCCAACACTTTGGAAGGCTGAGGCAGAGGATCACTTGACACCAGAAATTCAAGAGTCTGGGCAACATAGCAAGATCCCATCTCTACTAAAAGAAAGAAAAAGAGAGGGAGGGAGGGAAGGAGGGAGGGAGGAGGGGAGGAAGGAAAGAAGGGAGGGTGTTCTGAGGAGATGTTTGGGAACCAATAAGAAAGATTTTATCATGGGAATTAGTACTCAATATGAGTAGGTGCCCAACATATGGAATGAACACAGAATACAAGAGGCACAAAGTTCAGCATAATCAGAGCCCGTCAGGGCCATAACAGACCAAAATTCCCCTCTGTGGGGAATTCAGTATGGTCTGGAGACAGGAAGAAGGGGAGAGAGTGAGCTGAGAAGCTTCAGTCCCTAGGGGTTGGAAGTGTGTAGGGTGACCCATACATTCCCCTGAGCTAAAAACTCTAAGGGAATTGGAATGGAGGGGACACTTATTCATGCTAAGAGGAGCCTCATAGTGTGAGGATGGTGCATCACCATAGGTACATGATGCTGTGGGCATTTTCAGAGGATCTTTATTTTTACTGCAATTGCTCTGAACCCTGTGAAACAGGGACAATAGAAAACTGAAAGTAGGGGTGTGGCCCACCCACTGGCCACCTGACTAGTCAGTAGACAGCCTGGACCCAGGTCTTCTGCCCTGTGGGTCAAACTCGCACCAAACTGCTCCACCCTCTCTGGATTTTATTTTGTTCAGGGCCCACCAATGTCTCCAATGACCTTGTTTACAGCACAAAATAATGCGACCAGGCTGCTCTTTAAAGCCGTTTTGAGAAATGGCATATTACTTTCTGTTAGAAATAATGATTCTGATTGCTGGACCAAAATAGAGCATGTCTATCACCGAAATAATTCAAAAAGCTATTTTTGTGGGTCACATTCTATGTGATAAAAACCGTCATTTCAGTTGACTTTAAAGGACACTTCTCTCTGTAAATCCGTACAGCGTGCTGTAGTCTGTCGGCTGAATGTGACACCTTCCACAAAGCGTATATAAATGGCTCTGATTCAGAACGGAGGTTGAGCAGATAAGTAAAGCTGACAGTTCACAGAAGAGGTCTTCATTACTAAATTATTTGGGGAGGTTTTGTAAGTCAGGAAAACTAATCTGCAACTAATGCCCCTTTGGTGCCACTTATCCCTTAGGTATCTCCTCACACTGACTGCAAAGAACAGGCACATGGAGTTTTACCTCCACATCATCAATACAAATATGTCCTTTTTTCTCCTCCTCTCTGTGAGATTGCATTTCTTATAAATTGCTCTGTGCCGGGGCCTTGTGAAGCAAATATCCAAATTTCACAGACATCTGTGTCCACCTTAGCCAGCAAGTGACGGCCACCTTCTTGGAGCAGCTGGAGCCAGGCTGGCCCCATGCGTGGTCGGATACAGCAGGAGGAGGACGGAAGCCACGTGCTAGGTTACAAAGCTGCATGTCCACATCCCACGTGGTAGATCTGCAGAGGCTGCTTGGTTTATGAGAAGCTGATGGCCACAGGCACAAATCAAGCCAGTATCCTTCTGCCAGAGAATCAGCAGAATCTTCCTACACCTGTTTGGTGGCAAGGGTCAGGGAACTTCTGCAGCATAGATGGCAGGAGAGCTGCTTATGGAAGCCACAAGAAGGCAGACATCATTGATGGATGTCCACTGGAGGCCGGTCCCCTGCTGAAGGAGCTTCATACTTGGTCCATCAGCTGGGAAAACCATCACCATACACATCAACTCTGTGTGTTGCTGTCAGTCATTTGCTGGGTGACACAAAGGGCTGACGTGTGTAGGAGAAATCTTTATTTTGAAATCTAACAAGACCATCTAAGAATGTTCACAGGATGCTTACAACAAAATGGACTTAAATATAATAAATTACACTAATTTTTAGAATTTATACCTGCATAGTTAAGAGGACACAGGAGAAAATATAGTATATGAAGATAATCTGTATTTTTTCTTTTGATTCTTTTTTTTTTTTTTTTTTTTCTCCAGACAGGGTCTGGCTCTGTCACCCAGGCTGGAGTGCAGTGGCACAATCTCTGCTCACTGCAGCCTCCACCTCTAGGGCTCAAGTGATCCTCCCACCTCAGCCTCCTGATAGCTGAGACTACAGGCACAGACCACCATACCCCGCTACTTTTTGTATTTTGGGTAGAGATAGGGTTTCGCAATGTTACCCAAGCTGGTCTCAAACTCCAGAGCTCAGGCAACCTGCCCACCTCGACCTCTCAAAGTGCAGGGATTATAGGCATGAGCCTATAAAAGGCTGTGCCTGGCCTTTTAAAAACTTCTTATGCGTGGCTCCACGTATGTGTTCCATCAGAAAAACCTATTTTATTTGCTTCCCTTCACAAATATTGTGTGCTTAGTAGAAATGGCTTGATATGCTACACATCAGATTCTTTTTCCTTTCTAACTAATTCAGTTTGGTTTCCTTGTGTTTCAATTGTTCTCAAAAGTAAGGTCACAGTCAACCTTTGACTTATAACATAGTCAGTGAATGTTTGTACTTCTTCAACCAAAATGTGCCCTTCGAAGTTACTAAGAATTAAAAAGACTATCAACTATTTGATCAGGTTCTTAAGAACCTGAATCTTAAAAGAACATGCATTGGTCCACACCTCAGCTCAAAGCCCTGGTTTTCTGAGAGATATAAAGGTATTTTAGACTGAGTACATAGGAATTGCTTACTTTTGGGGCCTTTTCTAGGGTACAAGAAAACAATGTACTCGAACGTCTTGATGTTCTCTAAAATTGGAGGCCACTCTTTATTCTTTCCTTTTTTTTTTTTGAGACGAAGTCTCACTCTGTTGCCAGGCTGGAGTGCAGTGGCGCCATCTTGGCTCACTGCAACCTCTGCCTCCCAGGTTCTCCTGCCTCAGCCTCCCAAGTAGCTGAGACTACAGGCATGCGCCACCACTCCCGGCTAAGTTTTGTGTTTTTTAGTAGAGACGGGGTTTCACCGTATTGGCCAGGCTGGTCTTGAACTCCTGACCTCGTGATCTGCCCGCCTCAGCCTCCCAAATTGCTAGGATTAGAGGTATGAGCCACCGATTCCGGCCAACTAGAGACTACTCTTAAGGTGACAGAGGATAAGCCTTGGTGGATATTGATTAATATCGGTTTGAAAGAAGACTGTGATTTCTCTTCATGGGAGTTTAAATGATCAGGGCCAGACCTGGTATTCCACTGTTGATGTACCAAGCTAAGGAATGCGGGGCATCTCCCTGTCAGTGGCTGCAGGGGCTGCTGTCACATTTCCAAATTAACTCCCAGCCTGACACGAGAAGCAGAGACAGCAACTAAAGGCAGCATTAACCCCAGAATCATGGAACTCCCTCCTGGTCTTACAAGGACTTTACATGCCTAGTTCCAGTAAGCCATTCCCATTCTTCTCTTGGTCCAAATAGCACTGAACTCAGCACACCTTTTTAAATGGTCCTCTTGCACCTTTTATGGAAAGAGATGTGGATCTTTTTTTTTAAGATAGCTCAGTATTGTAATACCCACAAACTCATGCTTCCATGGACAACAACTGAGTTTACTAAACTGGGCTTAACAAGGTTGAAGACTGCTGGTCCTCTGACTGGCTTGCTAGACTTTTATTTCAATTGCCAAAAAGCCATTTTTCCCCTCGGATATTACTGGCAGTTGGTTTATGTTTTTTGTCAACATGTTTAAGAAATTTATACTAACTAGAATTTTCCAACAATGAACATTGCCTTATAAGAAAAGCAGCGTATTCCCCTTAGAGAATGCCCTTTGGTGATGCCAGATAACCAGGTTAGGGGATTCTGTTTTTGAAGGCTGAACTCCACTCCCTGTTCTAATTGCTTCTGCAATAAGTTCTTCTGTGCACATCGTCCTTCAGCACAAACGAGTCTGTAGAAGGCCAAACAGGAATCAGAGTAGAGCTCAAAGGAAAGGATGCATTTGTCAGAATGTAGAAACCTGACTGGGCACAGTGGCTCATGCCTGTAAGCTCAACACTTTGGGAGGCTGAGGCAGATGGATCACTTGAGGCCAGGAGTTTGAGATCAGCCTGACCAACACGGAGAAATCCGTCTCTACTAAAAACACAAAAATTAGCCAGATGTGGTGGCACATGCCTGTAATCCAAGCTACTCGGGAGACTGAGGCAGGAGAATCGCTTGAACCCAGGAGGCAGAGGTTGCAGTGAGCTGAGTTCTTGCAGCTGCACTCCAGCCTGGGCAACAGAGCAAAAAAAAAAAAAAAAGGAACTCAGAATCCTGATTTTATTGTAGACCTAACTAGAGGGATAAATGATGTCACTGTGGCTCAAAAACATTGAAACTTCATGTAATAGCCTAAGAAAATACACCAGGAATTGGGACGAAACTGATGGAACGTTCTTCTGCCTTAAATGTCCTGTGAGAAGTTTCCATGAAAGATGATATATACGTTGCAAAGAGCTATAATAAGAGTTAAGGATTCCATATCCTGGCACCCCCATCTTTGTCCATCAGAAACATTATATTTTTCTAGAATATAATGCAAAAGCAAGAAGATTGCCTAAGTACAAAATGGGACCAAACTGTACCCTTTAGGATTCTCTATTATTGCTAACAGTGGGTCACAAATTTGGTTTTAATCAACTTATCAGCTATTGCCAAGAAATTTAGACCCTGTCCCTACAGCACATTTTAGACTACATTTTGCTTGACTTGTGTGGTAGATTTGATTCCAAAAATATATTTTAAGATCATCAGAAACAAAGAAGCTTTTTAAATAATAGGTGACTTGTTTTAATGATTAATTTATCTTTCTTCAAGGAAAGGAATGAGCAGAGAGAATAAAACAGCAAAGAGATATTGCCAAACAATTGTGCCCTGACATATTCACACCTGTCAGGAGGGGCCCAGGAGGCCAGCTCAGGGCTTCTGTTTCTGACAGAGAGCACCCTTGGCATCAAGAGCTAGGTTGTGATGTTCCAGAGACTTATTCTGTACCCAGCACTATGTCTGTAGTTAGGCTCCAAGATCCTGACACTGTGATTCTTGGAGAGGCATGAATAACTGAGACATTTTCTACTCAATTATCCCTTTCCAATTTTTTTTTTATTATACTTTAAGTTCTAGGGTACATGTGCACAACGTGCAGGTTTGTTACATATGTATACATGTGCTACGTTAGCATGCACCCATTAACTCATCATTTACATTAGGTATATCTCCCCAATGCTATCCCTCCCTACCTCCTCCTCCCTCACACAGGGACCCAGTGTGTGATGCTCCTCTTCCTGTGTCCAAGTGATCTCATTGTTCAATTCCCACCTATGAGTGAGAACATACAGTATTTGGTTTTCTGTTGCAATAGTTTGCTGAGAATGATGGTTTCCACCTGCATCCACCTACAAAGGACATGAACTCATCCTTTTTTATGGCTGCATAGTATTCCATGGGGTATATGTGTCACATTTTTCTTAATCCAGTCTGTCGCTGATGGACATTTGCTGATTCCAAGTCTGCTATTATTGTAGAATAGTGCTGCAATAAACGGCCACATGTGCATGTGTTCCTTATAGCAGCATGATTTATAATCCTTTGGGTATATCCCTTGTGCAATGAGATGGCTGGATCAAAATGGTATTTCTAGTTCTAGGATCCTTGAGGAATCACCACACTGTTTTCCACAATGGCTGAACTAGCTTACAGTCCCACCAACAGTGTAAAAGTGTTCCTATTTCTCCCCACATCCTCTCCAGCACCTGTTGTTTCTGTGAGAAACTTCTCACAGAACAACACCTGTTGTTTCCTGATGGTATCTCATTGTGGTTTTGATTTGCATTTCTCTGATGGCCAGTGATGATGACCTCATTTTTTCATGTGTCTGTTGGCTGTATGAATGTCTCTTTGATAAGTGTCTGTTCATATCCTTTGCCCACTTTTTGATGGGGTTGTTTGTTTTTTTTCTCTTGTAAATTTGATTGAGTTCTCTTTTAAGTAGGTCTTGGATATTAGCCCTTTGTCAGATGAGTAGATTACAAAAAATTTTCTCACATCTCTGTGGTAGGTTGCCTGTTCACTCTGATGGTAGTTTCTTTTTGCTGTGCAGAAGCTCTTAGTTTAATTAGATCCCATTTGTCAATTTTGGCTTTTGTTGCTGTTGCTTTGAGGTTTTAGACATGAAGTCCTTTTTGCCCATGCCTATGTCCTGAATCATATTACCTAGGTTTTCTTCTAGGGTTTTGGTGGTTTTAGGTCTAACATTTAAGTTCCCTAATCCATTTTGAATTGATTTTTTGTATATGAGTAAGTGAAAGGATCCCAGTTTCAGCTTTCACTTATGTATAATAGCTAGCCAATTTTCCCAGCACCATTTATTAAATAGGAACCCTTTCCCCATTTCTTGTTTTTCTAGGTTTGTCAAAGATCAGATGGCTGTAGATGTGTGGTATTATTTCTGAGGGCTCTGTTCTGTTCCATTGGTTCATATTCTGTTTTGGTACCAGCACCATGTTGTTTTGCTACTGTAGCCTTGTAGTATAGTTTGAAGTCAGGTAGCTGGATGCCTCCAGCTTTGTTCTTTTGGCTTAGGATTGTCTTGGAAATGCAGGGTCTTTTGGTTTCATATGAACTTTAAAGCAGTTTTTCCAATTCTAAAGAAAGTCATTGGTAGCTTAATGGGGGTGGCATTGAATCTATAAATTACCTTGGGTAAGTATGGCCATTTTCACAATATTGATTCTTCCTATCCATGAACATGGTATGTTTTTCCATTTGTTTCAGGGTCCTCTCTTTATTTCACTGAGCAGTGGTTTGTAGTTCTCCTTGAAGAGTCCTTTACATCCCTTGTAAGTTGGATTCCTGGGTATTTTGTTCTTTGAAGCTGGCTAGAATGGGAGTTCATTCATGATTTGGCTCTCTGTTTGTCTGTTACTGGTATATAAGAATGTGATTTTTGCACATTAATTTTGTATCCTGAGACTTTGCTGAAGTTGCTTATCAGTTTAAGGAGATTTTGGGCTGAGATGATGGGGTTTTCAACATACAATCATGTCATCTGCAAACAGGGACAATTTGACTTCTTCTTTTTCCTAACTGAATACCCTTGATTTTCTCTTGCCTGATTGCCCTAGCCAGAACTTCCAACACTATGTTGAATAGAGTGGTGAGAGAGGGCATCCCTGTCTTGTGCCAGTTTTCAAAGGAATGCTTCCAGTTTTTGCCCATTCAGCATGATATTGGCTGTAGGTTTGTCATAAATAGCTCTTATTATTTTGAGATACGTTCCACTGAATTTATTGAGAGTTTTAGCATGAAGTGGCCTGTTGAATTTTGTCAAAAGGCCTTTTCCTGCATCTATTGGAGATAATCATGGTTTTTTGTCTTGGTTCTGTTTATATTCTGCATTACATTTATTCATTTGTGCTGTGTATATTGAACCAACCTTGTATCCCAGGGATGAAACCCACTTGATCATGGTGGATAAGCTTTTTGATGTGTTGCTGGATTCAGTTTTCTAGTGTTTTATTCAGGATTTTTGCATCAATGTTCCATCAGGGATATTGGTCTAAAATTCTCTTTCTTTGTTGTATCTCTGTCTGGCTTTGTATCAGGATGATGTTGGCCTTGTAAAATAGCTAGAAAAGGATTCCTTTTCTATTGATTGGAATAGTTTCAGAAGGAATGGTACCAACTCCTCCTTGTACCTCTGTAGAATTTGCTGTGAATCCGTCTGGTCCTGGACTTTTTGGTTGGTATCATTATTAATTATTGCCTCAATTTCTCAGAGCCCAAGCATTATTCATTCAGGGATTCAACTTCTTCCTAGTTTAGTCTTGGGAGAGTGTCTGTGAAATTATCCATTTTCTAGGTTTTCAAGTTTATTTATGAGGTGTTTATAGTATTCTCTGATGGTAGTTTGTGTATTTCTGTGGGTCGTAGATATTCCCTTTTTCATTTTTATTGCATCTATTTTATTCTTCTCTTTTCTTCTTTCACTAGTCTTTCTAGCAGTCTATCAATTTTGTGTTGATCTTTTCAAAACCGCTCCTGGATTCATTGATTTTTTGAGGGTTTTTGTGTCTCTCATTCTCCTTCAGTTCTGCTCTTATCTTAGTTATTTCTTTGCCTCTTGCTAGCTTTTGAATGTGTTTGTTCTTGCTTCTCTAGTTCTTTTAATTGTGATGCTAGGTGTCAATTTTAGATCTTTCCAGTCTCTTGTGGGCATTTAGTGCTATAAATTTCACACACTGCTTTAAATGTGTCCCAGAGATTCTGGTATGTTGTATCTTTTGTTCTCATTGGTTTCAAAGAGTGTTTTATTTCTGCCTTCATTTCTGTTATGTACCTAGTAGTCATTCAGGAGCAGGTTGTTCAGTTTCCATGTAGTTGAGCAGTTTTGATTGAGTTTCTTAGTCCTGAGTTCTAGTTTAATTGCACTGTGGTCTGAGAGACAGTTTGTTATAATTTCTGCTCTTTTACATTTGCTGAGGAGTGCTTTACTTCCAACTATGTGGTCAATTTTGGAATAAGTGCGATGTGGTGCTGAGAAGAATGTATATTCTGTGATTTGGGGTGGAGAGTTCTGTAGATGTCTATTAGGTCTGCTTGGTGCAGAGTTGAGTTCAAATTCCTGTATATCCTTGTTAACTTTATGTCTCATTGGTCTGTCTAATGTTGACAGTGGGGTGTTAAAGTCTCCCATTAATATTGTATGGGAGTCTAAGTCTCTTTGTAAATCTCTAAGGACTTGCTTTATGAATCTGGGTGCTCCTGTATTGGGTGCATATATATTTAGGATAGTTAGCTCTTCCTGTTGAATTGATCCCTTTACCATTATGTAATGGCCTTCTTTGTCTCTTTTGATCTTTGATGGTTTAAAGTCTGTTTTATCAGAGACTAGGATTGCAATCCCTGCTTTTTTTTTTTGTTTTCCATTTGCTTGGTAGATCTTCCTCCATCCCTTTATTGTGAGCCTATGTGTGTCTCTGCATATGAGATGGGCCTTCTGAATACAGCAAACTGATGGATCTTGACTCTTCATCCAATTTGCCAGTCTATGTCTTTTAATTGGACCATTTAGTCCATTTACATTTAAGGTTAATATTGTTCTATGTGAACATATTAGCTGGTCATTTTGCTCACTAGTTGATGCAATTTCTTCCTAGCATCGATGGACTTTACATTTTGACATGTTTTTGCAATGGCTGGTGCCTGTTTTTCCTTTCCATGTTTAGTGCTTCCTTCAGGATCTCTTGTAGGGCAGGCCTGGTGGTGACAAAATCTCTAAGCATTTGCTTGTCTGTAAAGGATTTTATTTCTCCTTCACTTATGAAACTTAGTTTGGCTGGATATGAAATTCTGGGTTGAAAATTCTTTTCTTTAATAATGTTGAATATTGGCCCCCACTCTCTTCTGACTTGGAGAGTTTCTGCGAAGAGATCTGCTGTTAGTCTGATGGGCTTCCCTTTGTGTGTAACCCAACATTTCACTCTGGCTGCCCTTAAGATTTTTTCCTTCATTTCAACTTTGGTGAATCTGACAATTATGTGTCTTGGAATTGCTCTTCTCGAGGAGTGTCTTTGTGGTATTCTCTGTATTTCCTGAATTTGGATGTTGGCCTGCCTTACTAGGTTGGGGAAGTTCTCCTGGATGATATCCTGCAGAGTGTTTTCCAACTTGGTTCCATTTTCCCCGTCACTTTCAGGCACATGAATCAGATGTAGATTTGGTCTTTTCACATAATCACATACTTCTTGGAGGCTTTGTTCATTTCTTTTTAGTGTTTTTTCTCCACACTTCTCTTCTCGCTTCATTTCATTCATTTGATCTTCAATCGCTGATACTCTTTCTTCCAGTTGATCGAGTCGGTTACTGAAGCTTTTGCATTTGTCATGTATTTCTTGTGTTATGGTTTTCATCTCTATCAGTTCTTTTAAGGTCTTCTCTGCATTGATTATTCTAGTTATCCATTCATCCATTCTTTTTTCAATGTTTTTACTTTCTTTGTGCTGGTTACGTAGTTCCTCCTTTAGCTCTGAGAAGTTTGATCGACTGAAGCCTTCTCTCAACTCATCAAAGTCATTCTCTGTCCAACTTTGATCTGTAGCTGGCGAGGAGCTGTGTTCCTTTGGAGGGGGAGATGTGCTCTGATTTTTTGAATTTCCAGCTTTTCTGTCCTGCTTTTTCCCCATCTTTGTGGTTTTATCTGCCTTTGGTCTTTGATGATGGTGACGTACTGATGGGGTTTTGGTGTGGGTGTCCTTTCTGTGTGTTAGTTTTCCTTCTAACAGTCAGGACCCTCAGCTGTAGGTCTGTTGGAGTTTGCTTGAAGTCCACTCCAGACCCTGTTTGCTGGGGTATCAGCAGCGGAGGCTGCAGAAGATAGAATATTGCTGAACAGTGAGTGTTGCTGTCTAATTCTTGCTCTGGAAGCTTCGTCTCAGGGGTGTACCCTGCCATGTGAGGTGTGAGGTGTCAGTCTGCACCTAGTGGGGGATGTCTCCCAGTTAGGCTACTCAGGGGTCAGGGACCCACTTGAGCAGACAGTCTGTCCATTCTCAGATTTCAATCTCTGTGCTGGGAGATCCACCGCTCTCTTCAAAGCTATCAGACAGGGGCATTTACCTCTGCCGAGGTTTCTTCTGCTTTTTGTTTAGCTATGCCCTGTCCCCAGGGGAGGAGTCTACAGAGGCAGGCCGGCCTCCTTGAGCTGCGGTAGGCTCCACCCAATCCGAGCTTCCCTGTGGCTTTGTTTACCCATTTTAGCTCTCTAGTTGATGGCAATTTCTCCTCCTCCAGCATCGATGGACTTTACATTTTGACATGTTTTTGCAATGGCTGGTGCCTGTTTTTCCTTTCCATGTTTGAGTGCTTCCGTGGGTGCAGGATCCTCTTGTAGGGCAGGCCTGGTGGTGACAAAATCTCCTAATGTGTCATTTACTTAGTCCCTCGGTAAAGTGCATTATTAGGGTGGGAGTTACTCCTTCACTTATGAAGACTTAGTTGTGGCTGGATATGAAATTCCCTGGGTTAGGAGAAGGGATTCTTTTCTCCCTTACACTACCCATGTTGAAGTGATTGGCCCCCACACTCCTTCTAGATCTTGGAGAGTTTGGCTGCACAAGATGATCTGCTGCAATTAGTCTGATGGGCTTCTCTTTGTGATGTAACCCGGTACCTCAGTTCACTCTGGCTGCCCTTAAGCATTTTTTCCTGTCATTTCAAGCTTTGAGCTGAATGCTGGAGCAATTCCTATTCGTGCCATCTTGGACACCTCTGCTCTTCTCGAGGAGTATCTTTGATGGACCTATTCTCTGATATTTCCTGAATTTGAGATGTTGGAATCTGCCTTACTAGAGTAAAATGGGGAAGTTCTCCTGGATGAGTATCCTGCAGAGTGTTTTCCAGACAGTATTGGATATCCATGTTCCCCTGTCATCTTTCAGGCACACTCAATCAGTATTTAGATTTGGTCTTTTCACATAATCCCATACTTCTTGGAGGTTTTGTTCATTAATCTTTTTAGTGTTTTTTCTCCTACACTTCGGTCTTCTCGCTTCATCTTCATTCATTTGACTCTTGCACATCAGCTGATACTCTTTACTTCCAGTTGATCGATTCAGTTACGTATTACTGAACATCCCCTCTGTTTGAACTTTACATACTAACAAAAGAACAATATCATTATTTACAACTTAGAGAGAAAGTAGCATCATGAGATAATGGAAAGAGCATGAACTTTTCAAACAAATCAATACAGGTGTGAATCCTGGTTTAATATCTAAATGACCACATTTAGATATGAAATTTATTGAACTAATTAAATGAAATAATTTATTGAACAATTAAATGAAATAAGTATGTAAAGCTCCCAGCACATAGAGAAGTTATGGTCTCCCTTACTACCAGCAGCTCAACCACCTCCAATAAGTTCACTATTACAGCTACTGCCAGCTGACTGACTGTGAGAAATCCAGGTAACTCTGAACCTCAGTTTCCTCTTCAGTAAAAGAAAGATAATATCTATTTCACAGGGTTATGAAGACAATGAAATGCTGACACCTAAAAAGTGCTAGGAATATGGCATGTACTCAATAAATTTTAGTTCAAAATATTTTCCTCCTTTCCTCTCTCCTTAAAAATAGCAAGGACTCTTCAGATACTGTTGATATTCCCAGGCTGGTAGTTCATTCTGATCTTGAGATTAGATTACAGCCTGGAGGGGCATCTTAAATGCACTCTGAATTAGACCTGATTCATGTCCAGAAAAGAGTCACACACTACTACCAGGCTTGCTAGGTCTGAATCAATCTTTAGGCTACAGAGAAAGCAAGAAATGTGTATAGCATATGAATATTCTTCTGAGCAGATCTTTCTCCTTTTCCTTCAGGGACTCTGCATAACCAATGTCCAATACCTGGAGAATAGGCAGAGAGTATATCTACACCTTTCCCCAGGCCCCTGCCTGTGCTCAGTGGTAAGAGAGTCTGTCCTCCTCTGGATGTTTCCTGGCCTTACTCACCGCCTTCTACTGACAGAGGCAAGAAAATAGACCACCTTTGCATGCATACAGGGATCCCGTAGTGTCCACCAACAGCAACCTAATGCAGAACAACATGTAGCTGACCACAGCAACTTGACGATTGCCAGATTCTTGCACTTTTTATGGAAACAGTCTATGAAAATGAAGACAGAGCCTAGGCATATACTTTATCTTGCACCCACACATAGGCCATCCATTCCCCTCCTCTTTTGCTCTTGCGCTCTGTGTATTAATACCTTCCTTCCATGAAGGGAGAAGGCTGGCTCCCCTTGTCTGTGCTTGTGTGGCTTCCTACAGGAGGGAGTTAAGATTTTCTTCTAGCTTTTGGTACTCATGTAAGGTTTTGTAAGTTTCATCTGTTACACTTCTATGGATCATTGACAGAAGGCTGAAGAAGATCCATTTTCTGTTTGATAGACCTCAAACCCTCATGGTGGGGCTTCTGTTTAGTTTTATTTTCTATTTGCGTCTGTCAGTGGTCCTGGAAACTACCTGGCAATGGACATAGGCAATATGTGCAATACATTTTCAGAAACCACTGTGCTTAACACTGGAAGAACAAGGCCAGGTTGACCTTTGGGGTGACAGTTCCATGCTTATGGTCCTGTGGGGTACTTGGTCATTGAGATCCTAAATGGATCTCTTTATTTATTATTTATTTATTTATTTATTTTTTGAAACAGAGTCTCACTCTGTCACCCAGGCTGGAGTGCAGTGGCATGATCTTGGCTCACTGCAACCTCCGCCTCCCTGGTTCTAGTGACTCTCCTGTCTCAGCCCCCCAGGCGTCCACCACCATGACTGGCTAATTTTTGTATTTTTTGTAGAGATGAGGTTTCGCCATGTTGGCCAGGCTGGTCTCGAACTCCTGACCTCAGGTGATCCACCCATCTAGGCCTCCCCAAGTGCTGGGATTACAGGCATGAGCCACCACATATGGACTAAATGGATGTTTTTTGTCTGCCATAGAATTTTATTTGGTAAGGATGTGCTCTCTGTCATTTACAGTTCAAAAGCCAAAATCAAAATGAACATGATACTCTTCTAATTCAGACATTTCACAATCTGTTGTTTCATCCTCTGCCTCTTAACTCTTCAGGGTCAGGAAACAACAGCAGTAAACTCCACACCTTGGATCCCTGTGGTAGAGTCAAGGTGCTCCACAAAGACTTCCGGATGACCTTGAATCTGGGGGTAAAGTTACACACAGCGCTCTCTGGTAGGACAGTCTGGTTCTCTAGTTACAATGCTAGGGACATGACTCGCCTGCTTACTCCTCAAAAGCTGAGCAAAAAATTGGTCTCACCCCAGTGTTTGGCACCAGAATGAGTACTCGGTATAAATCTTTGTCCTCAAATATTTATATTTGTTTTAAAGCCACTGTGAGCCCCTAGCCGTTCTTCATTTTTGTCATTGTTGAGCTCTTCTTTCCTTCCCAGAGCTGCACCAGATTTAAGGAAGCTTATACAATACCCAGTAAGGCAAATGGCCTTGACTATGGTCTCACCAGCACACCCCACTGTCCCAGACCACAGTGGCCCCTTTGATGCCCAGCAGCTCTCTGCTTCCTCCATGCCCTCTGCAAGTAGGAGAATCTTTGTGGAGGCTGTGAATCCCAGTCCCATCCCTTGTCTTCCTGCGACGTCCCTCAAGTCTTCCTTCCTAGGGTCTTCTGCCTCCCAGAGGAAAGCCGGGGAGCCATGCTTCTCATCCTTTGGACCTTGCCCTCCTCGTAGACCAGGGGAAGCATTTTCCTACATGAAAGCACCACCACACCCCACCATGACTTGTTTCACAGAGATATTCGTTCCTCAAATTCCATCTCCCCTTTGGATATCAGGCTTTTAGAAAACACAAACCAGGAAGCCTTGCACGCTAGGTCTGTTTTCTACCATACTAAGGCACGGAGGCATGGAGAGACATAGGAAAAGGAGAAAAATACACAGAAGGAGAAAAAGGGGGAAAAATTCTAAATTAAAACCTCTGAACCCTGTTGCTAATATGTATGGTAGCGATAAACATAGCACTTTGCATTCCTCAGGAGCATCTAGCCTACTCTTCAAGAAATTGAATCAACATTTTGCAAAGAAAAGTAACTTTGGGTTTCTTTTTTTTGAGATGTAGTCTCGCTCTCTTGCCAGGCTGGAGTGCAGTGGCGCAATCTTGGCTCACTGCAACCTCTGCCTCCTGGTTCAAGCAATTCCCCTGCCTCAGCCTCCCAAGTAGCTGGGACTACAGACCCGGGCCACAATGCCCAGCTAATTTTTTTTGTATTTTAGTAGAGACGGGGTTTCACCATGTTGGCCAGGATGGTCTCAATCTCCTGACCTTGTGATCCACCCGCCTTAGCCTCCCAAAGTGCTGGGATTACAGGCATGAGCCACCACACCCAGCCAAACTTTGGGTTTTCAATGCCTTGGTTTTGTAAAAAAGGGGCAGGAAGGTTAAAGGTTTATTTTCAAGGCACCACTGACTCACCCTTTACAGATTGCTCTTAAAATCATTTTAATTTGTTAGAAAATGTAAATTGATTTTGCATTCTCTTTTTCCTGTAAATTGTCTGCACACAAGTAAAAGTCACTAATACTCAAAAATACTTTTTTTTTTTTTTTTTTAAGATGAAATCTCACTCTGTTGCCCAGGCTGGAGTGCAATGGCACAATCTCAGCTCACGGCAACCTCTGTCTCCTGGGTTCAAGCAATTCTCCTGTCTCAGCCTCCCGAGTAGCTGGGATTACAGGCATGCACCACCGTGCCTGGCTCTTTTTTTTTTTTTTTTTTTTTTTGTATTTTTGTAGAGATGAGGTTTCACCATGTTGGCCAGGCTTGTTTCGAACTCCTGACCTCAAGTGATCCACCCGCCTCAGCCTCCCAAAGTGCTGGGATTACAAGCATGAGCCACAGTGCCTGGCCTAAAAAAACTTCAATAACTCTCTCTGGAAAAGAATCAGTATTTACCTGTAGAGCCACTTCTGTGCTCCATTAATCTTAATTGAGTTTGTCATAGGCCAAATGGGCTGAGCTTGTGTCCTTCAATTTAGTAAAACACGGTCTTTGAAATCCCACACTTGTAAAACATTCATTTGGCAAGTGGTTTTGCAAAAGTTGTAAAACCTTACAAGTGGATATGCCAGGGATTCCTTTAAGTATCAAGATATCCTTGAGTTTTCAAAAAATATGACTCAATTTAGAATCATGGGTTTACTGTAGCTTTTCAAAAGTGTATCCTTTGTAAAAGTACATGTACCTGTACTCAGTGAAATGAATGTTAAGCCACAGAGAACATGAGATTTCACCAATAGGAAAGAAGAAAACTCCCTGCCAGGCCTAAATAGTTGTTTCACATATTTGGAAGAGTTGCAGAGTATGCAAAAGTGACTCACCAAGTCACAGACACCAGCACAGAGGTGGACTCGGTTATGAGGCAGGACTCGTACAACAGGTTCTGAAGGCCCAGTGGTTAATGAAGTGGTTAAGCTAAGGGTGGCCCTCCCCAGGCTCCTGGGGAAGGAAAGTCAACAAAGACTTTTAGATATCTCCCCAGCAAAATCGTATTTTTCCTTTTGAAAAGTTACTATTTTTTGACCAGCTGTCCATTCTCCTGGGTCTCTTGGTTTGTAAATGATTGTTTTCGTGCATTTAAGCAGTTAATCTGGCAAAGCTCATACTAATTTGACATAGCCAGGAAATAGAGAAAATGTACCAGACATAACTGTTTTCCTGGGTAAAATTTTATAAAACTAAGCATTTTAGAAAGCCCTACTCATGTGTAGATGTGGGAGGGAGGATGGACTCTCCCTGCAGGAGAAAAACTGTCCAAGTGGTGAATTCCACACTGGAACAACATGATGTTGGCTTCTGATTTTCCACTCCAGGCTTTGGAGGTAAAGCTCAGAGTTTGACCACAGTTATGTTGTGCTGTAAAGGGCCACTGCACAGTAAGTCCTGTGGAATTAGGAACTGGCAAAGGAAGGGAAATGTGGTTAGAACACTCAGGAGAAGGGTTATTAAAGGGTAAAAGCAGTTTATGCATTTGAGTTTTGGTTTTCATCATAACCTTTCACTTCATTGTATCCAAATGTCCCAGAAATGTTCATTGAACATGTAAAGTCCACAGAAAGAAAGGACCAGAATTCTTCCAGGTCTCTCCCATCAGGCTTCATCTGGGTTCTACCTTTGCTTTTTTGTTCCACTTTCAGGAATGGTGGGTAGGAGCGTGAGACTTTTCTGTTTATAAGAATGTTTCTTTTGAGTATCGTTAATCAGCACGGATGAAGATGAGTTGTGCCTAAGATTATAACCATAGATCCAGTTCTCAAGGATATTTTGAGGAAGTTCTATCTTCTGACTCTTTTCAGAAAAAGTGAGAATATTGTAAGCACTTATATTTTTATATGGCTGTTTAAAATCCTAACTGACCTGTTCTAACAAAGTAGCACAGAGGATGAATGATTTGGTAGCCAACTTTGGTTAATTTTGCCCACAGGATTGCCAAAAGTTTTCTTCCTGAGCTTGCACTTCTACTTGGATTCCAGGTGTCCATTCTTGTGTACCGAACACACCTTAAAGTGAGCTGAGAGATTTATAATTACTAGAGTCAAAAAAAAAAAAAAAATGCCAGAAGGAAACTTCACCACCCACTGAAGGATTGTTGTTGGCATGATGACTGAGGTGTGGCGCCTGTGCACATGGCAGTGTCAGTTGCCTTGTCGTGAATGGCAGTAATGCTAAGGGATACTTTTCTTCTTTGACTTATATTATTACCTTCTCGAATGAGACATATCTCGATTTTGAATCATAACTGTGAGAAATGCCCACACCCATCTCACCTCCATATATGTAAATTCCATTTCTCCCAAGACTCCCAGCTATGAGAGAATGCAACAGTCAATATTATGAAAGTGGCTCATCTGAAATGTTTGCTTCCCTGTGTTCAGTCACTTGAGCAGCACAAGTGACACATTTGACAAGGCAGAACAAGAACTTTATCCCTTCACTATGGAGCATTTTACAAGGGAAGCTGAGTTTTGGAGTAAACTAATGGTAAGTTGAATAAAGTGTTTAAATATCAAGAACATCATGCTGGACATTTTCCTTGTGGCTTTTTGGAAAATAAGATGAAAGGGGAATTTATAATCAAAGGATTGTATTCTTGCTCATTACTTTAAGTGAAACATGCCTTCTACATACCAAATTTTGTTACTGATAAAAGGCTTTGAATGAATTGTTTGGGAGGAACTTTTTCTAATTCTATTGATGAAGAATACTAACAGCTGTGGCATATAAGGCTTTATGACTTTGTGGCAGCAATATAGTTCGTTGGGGAAAAGGAATTCTAAGCTAGATTTTTAATATAAATGAAGCATTTCTTGGAACTCTGTGTTGGATTTTTGCTTTTGGTTTTCTTTAACTGTACCTCTTTTAAGATTTTCTCTAAGGTGTGTATATATACACCTGATCAGAGGGGCATAATAAAAGAGGACTCTAATGTCTAAGATTAACCTTTGTGATTTCTGAACTGAACATATTCGTACCTGCCATTTTCTCTTTATGTGACCAAGAACTGCTGAGTTTACTGTAGATGACTTGGGACAGTCTTGAATGCATCAAAGAATGCAGAGATTCCCTGACTTCGGTGGTTCTAGCTGATCATGTCATTTTATAGTTGAGTAAACTGAAGTCCCTCTATCCAAACAACCCATAGTCTGGCTACAAGATCATAGACCCCACTCCTCATTCCAGTGGTTTTTTGTTGTTGTTGTTGTTTTTGTTTTTTTGTTTTTTTGTTTTTAGTTATATTTCACTGTCTCATAGCATAAAATTTCATTTTGTTTTCTCCTTTCTAATGTAAGTTTCAGCTTCATTGGAAATAGAAAATTCTGTTACAAACAGGTGATTTTTAGGTTGGATGGTATAACAAATTATCTTTTGGCGGCAACGATGTGATTCATCTCTTTTTTCCCTGGCAGTATAACCTATACTACCATCTTTTATTACACTAAGTTTATTCTGTGAGCATACTGAAACCTTGGTTTCTAGAGTAGTCACTTGTATTCATTAAAGAATGTTCAGTATCTCTGATGTCTTAAATTATAATGCTGTATCTGAGCTGGTAAGCCATTCTGTGTGATGTCTTTGGAGAAGGGAGGGTAAAAAAATATTATTATTCCTAAACATAATTAAAAAGCACAATTTTTAGGTCAGTATTCAAACATTTAATACCTTTACTTTTGTTTATCCAATTCTTTCACTCATTTACTTAGCAAACATATTAATACATTGTATTCTGGAAACTCAATCATTTCTATGCTCTTATAATACTTGGGTTTTTTTAATGTCTTTATTTTTATTAAGAGTTTGTTTTGATGACCTATAGAAAAATTTAAAAAGTTTTTTTCTGCATATCCTCCAGGCAGAGAGGAGCATCTATGCTCCAAGGAGCTGGGAGCTGATGTAGCAGCAGGCTCTGACTGGCTCCAGAGTCCTAAACCTGTGGGGACTGGGTAGAGGCTGATGCTCAGGAAATACACAAAGGACTGAGATGTAGGCATTGGTCCTGTCCACCCAGAACTGCTCAAGGAGTTTTCCAGATAAGATAGTCACATAACAGAACTATCGGATTTATAAACAGCTACCATGCAAATTCAAGATAGCCTGTTGTTTTGTTAAATCATGGTTGTCCAAACTGCCATTTTGAAAATTCTCCCCTCATTTTGAACCTCTCTTTCACCTCTGGCTCCACCACTGCCACTACATGTTGTCACCAGTTCCCCTGGCAGGTGGGTGGTGGCTTCCCGTGAGAGAGCTAAGTCAGCAGCCCCAGAAACTGCCCCAGGGAGCTGGTGGCAGCTCATTCGCCTGTCTTAGGCTCCTTCCAGGCTGTGTCACGGACAGAACACCTGCCAGCACAGACACCCAGTACAGGCACGGCGCAGGGCAGGAGGGACTGCAATTTACTATGAGCCAATGGCTACTCAGCCTGTGTGAACCAACAGAAATGGATTTTGGAGGGCCTGGTATATTTCCACAGTGTCTTTCTATCATAATTAATGCAACCAACCTCTCCCGTGGTCAGCAGGTTGTTATCTGAACTGTGTAGATTGTGAGACATAGAGATTTAATAACAGGCTTGGCACTCTCTGGAGTGGGCTGGGAGTGAGAAATCTAAAGTGATTTCCTACAGAATGTTGGACATTGTCTCTCAGCCCTCTCCACCAGAATGATCGGAGTGGTTCTTCCATCCAGAGTTCTCTCATCATTTTTTGCTCTTAGTGCATCTGAGTTCTTGAATGTCTTCACTCTTGCAGAATACTGGAGTCACTTAGAAGTTCACTTCCATGTTGGACATAACTGGACCATGCTTCTCTCAAAGAGGATAATAGTGACCCCCGGGAGCTCAAATTCAGAAGCTTGCCACCAAGTGCAGCTTTAAGTCTCCAAGGCTATGTGCTGGTCCAGGACAGTTGGTGGATCAGGTCTGCCGTTGCATACAACCCAGTGCAACAATTCAACCTAGCACAACTTCAACAAGCATGAACCATATATGAAAGTGCAGGCAACAGAGGGCATGATGGCCATGCATGATTATTTGGGGAAAGTGGGCAATTGTAGCTCTCTACATAGTCCTGTCTGATCATCTCCTCCCAAGAGACCCCAGCCATCTTTCTTTGCCACCATCCTCTTTCTCCCAGTGAGCTTATCTGAATACCTGCCTCATTGAAGCATCAGGCAAGTGCTCATTGAACCCAGCCTCTATGACTAAATCCACTGTTTCTATGGAGAATACAGAGGAAGAAGACATGATCTTGACTCAGGAAGATCAAAATATGATTGTGAGACAAGACAAACATCCATGAAACAATTAGAGAACAGAATAATATATAATTGAGTGGCAGAGGGCATGGTTCAGAAATTAAGTGGAATAGCAAGTCTGAAGTCAGGGAAGTCTGTGAGGCCCAGAAGAGTTAAAGAAGGTTTCATGATGGAAATTGATGGATAGAATTTGAAAAGGAGAGGGATAGGCACCCAGGTGAAGGGGATGGTGTCGAGTAAATGCTGGGAGGCAGAAATGCCTCTGCTGATAGGATACTACTGAGTGATTGAACAGGAAATGGGTGTGAGGGACTGGGGAAAGATAGAGAATGGAGCATGGAGCAGATTCTGGAGAGTCTTGAAGGCCAAGCAGAGGATCTTAGACTGGGTAGGACATGAGAGCCATGGAAGGAGTCAGAACAGTAGAGTGGCTTGATAAAGGCAGCATTTAGGGAAAATGAGTCTGGCAAGGTAGATTGGAATCTGAAAATTCTAGAGGCCAGTAAGAAAGCTGTTGTTACAGGACCTACACATGAGATGACAGTTGTCCGAGACCAGTGTGGTACAAGTGGAGTAAGGAGAAAAATGTATCTTTAAGGAAAAACATGAAACACTAGTCAGCTGATGGGATTGTGTAGGATGCAAACTACATCAAGTCAGCACCTTATGGATATCTTCTGCAGACAGCAGTCTATTTATGCTCAGGATGAGAGAGAAGTTGAATTATTTTCCATAGATTTACTCCTAAGACCAGTAAACCTGTCTCATACTTCCCTCCCTGTCCCTTGAGTTAACCAACCCCTTCCTAGAAAATTCTCCAGGCATCAGTCCCCATCTTGAGAGTTCAGGCCAAAATTTCTCTTGCAGGCAACCATCCTGCCACCTGGAGCATTCTGCTCCCTCAAAGCCCCTCCTTCCTCACAGCTGGATTCATGCTCCTGAGGGTCATTTTCCTGCGATCTGCTCCTCAGCTACTGTTTGATGAACAGGAAACATTTTTCCTCTTTCTTCCACACCATGTGGTGTGGTTATGTGTCCCCACCTGAATCTCATCTCTTAATTGTAATCCCCATGTGTCGAGGGAGGTAGGTGATTGCATCATAGGGTGGTTCTCCCATGCTGTTCCCCTAATAATGAGTGAGTTCTCACAAGAACTGATGGGTTTTGTCTTTGTTTTGTTTTGAGATGGAGTCTTGCTCTGTCACCCAGG
This sequence comes from Papio anubis, assembly GCF_008728515.1. NCBI lineage: Eukaryota > Metazoa > Chordata > Mammalia > Primates > Cercopithecidae > Papio > Papio anubis. Next base: position 114,472,262 of record NC_044981.1, on the reverse strand, counting down.
CAGGAGTGCAGTGGTGCAATCTCAGCTCACTGCAACCTCCGCCTCCCGTGTTCTAGTGATTCTCCTGCCTCAACCTCCAGAGTAGCTGGAATTACAGCTGCCCAACACCACACCTGGCTCATTTTTGTATTTTTAGTAGAAATAGGGTTTCACCAAGTTAGCCAAGCTGGTCTCGTACTCCTAACCTCAAGCGATTGGCCCACCTCAGCCTCCCAAAATGCTGCGATTACAGGCATGAGCCGCTGTGCCTGTCTGATGGTTTTATAAGGGGTTCTTCCCCCTTCACTCACTCCTCTATCCTGTTGCCATGTGAAGAAGGTCCTTGCCTCTCCTTTGCCTTCCGCCATGATTGTAAGTTTCCTGAGGTCTCCCCAGCCATGTGGAACTGTCAATTAAACTTCTTTCCTTTATAAATTACCCAGTCTTGGATATTTCTTTCTAGCAGTATGAAAACCATCTAATACCCTGACTTAGTTTTATTTCTAGTTTGTGGGCTTCTCCCATCTCTCCCTTCTGTCTTTATTGACATTAAGGTATCCACCCACTGATATTTGGCTACTTGGCAGCATACTTCAGGTCAAGATGATTAACTTTTCTAGGCATGTACATAGTTGTATTTGACATAAATAAAGTGTATGCTACTTACAGGAAAAAGAGGTACACAGTCCACTCGATGTTGTGAAAGAAGAAGCAAGCCACCACATCAGATACACAAATGATGAAAATCAAGGTGTTGTATGTTTAGACTGACAGGTCTTAGGTTTCAGGAGAAATTTTGAATCATAGAAGGCAAGAACTCTAAAGCATCATCAACATGTTCTGTTTGACCTACATATGGTTTTTATAATTGTAGTTGTTTTATTTACATTTTTAGCAAATATTTAAAATTAAGACATTTTCACATAACAATCCAGGGACAGTTTTTTTGTTTTGTTTTGTTTTGTTTTTTTGAAACAGAAGCAAAAGATGACAGTTATCAGCTGTTGCTGAGTATAGCTATCCCCTGTAGACAGGGCAAGCATTCTCCTTTTTACCTACATATTGAGTACTTATTGGGGCCTGTGAATATTTCAGCTATGACCCCTGATTTAACCAATCCCTCATTTTACAAAGAAGGGAGACTGAGGCACAGAGAAGTAACTTTTTCAGTATTTCCCAAAAGGCTGGTATCAGTACAGGGCTGAGCTCTGCAGGCCAGTCATGGTGGCTCACACCTGTAATCCTAGCATTTTGGGAGGCCGCGGCAGGCAGATCACCTGAGGTCAGGAGTGCGAAACCAGCTTGGCCAACATGGAAAAACCCTGTCTCTACTGAAAATACAAAAATTAGCTAGGGATGGTGGTGGGTGCCCAGCTGCTCAGGAGGCTGAGCAGGGGAATCACTTGAACCTGAGAGGCAGAGGTTGCAGTGAGTTGAGATCACGCCATTGCACTCCAACCTGAGCAACAGTGCAAGACTCCATCTCAAAAAAAAAAGAAAAGAAGAACTGAGCATTGCTGTAAGGCCTTGCTGCCTTTTCTCTCCTTTCAAGAACTGTAGTTGTTTCTTGAATACAGGATCCAAAAGGTTGGTAATTGGGGCCAGAAATTTGAAACCAGCCTGAGCAACATAGTGAGACCCCATCTCTACAAAAAGTTTAAAAATTAACTAGATGTGATGGTGCACACCTGTAGTTCCAGCTATTCAGCAGGCGGAGGCAGGAGGACTGCTTGAGCCTGGGAGTTTAAGCTGTGATGAGCTCTGAGCATATACCACTGCACTCCAGCCTGCGTGACAGAGCAACACTTTGTCTTGGGAAAAAGAAAAGAGAAAGAAAGGAAGGGGGGGGAGAGAGAGAGAGAGGAGAGAGAGAGAAAGAGAAAGAAAGAGGGAAAGGAAAGGAAAGGAGAAAGAAAGAAAAAAGAAAAGAAAGAACAGAAAGAGGAAGGAAGGGAAGGGAAGGGAGGAGCGAGGGAGGAAGGGAGGGAGGGAGAGAGGGAAGGAAGGAAGGACTGGCAACGTGGAGAAAGGCAAAGACCAGGAGGTGTGAAGATGCTCATCGGTCAAAATTGATATTCTGAATATCAACTGAGGGATATTGAATAAGTCACCCTGAAAGCCGGAATCTAAGAAAACCCAGAATCGTATTTCTCATCTGCGACCCTTGATGGAATTGTATTTTCAGTGATTGCACTTGCTACTTACAATGACAAGAAGGAACATACTTCAGAATTAGCTTTTTCCTTGGATTATACTTTGTTAGGTTAAAAAAATTTTAAAAAGTAGACTTGCAAATATGGCAGTTGTGATTATAGCATTTTAAGCATTTGTACTGAAGATGTCCCCAATTTCTAAATGAAAGTTACTAATCAAAAATATTTGTGTATATTTTCCTGTTCCTCTCCTAACCTCATTTTGTGTCTTTAGAACTCTAGCCTGAAACATTGGTTCAGCTAGTCTGTCTTGAATATGTTAAAATGACATTGGCTGTTGGCTAGAAGCTCGAGGCTGCGCTGCCTCCCACAGACTCAGCGGTGCTGTGATCTCTGCAGCTCACAGGGCGAGCGGGAGGGCGCCGTGATCATCTGCTTATCATTATTGATGTGGCTTCGGCGACCTCTGCTGTGTTTCTGTCCAGTGTGATTCTGGATGCAATTCAGAAAACACCTGCTGAAATCCTGGCAAGAGATCCAACTGTGTGCCAAGGCGAGGTGATTGGTGTGGCTCTTGAACAATGTGAAGGTCAACCTCACCTCTTGGCTCTCCTTTAGTAGTTATTTTAATGAAAGTCAGAATTCTTTACTGAGTGAATTTTAACAGACCTCGCACAGGCTGGCATTTCTACTTTTTACATAGTAACACTCAAAATAGTCTTCTGTCTAAAGTGGAAGAAGGATGGAGATTTTACAGGGCATTTACAATTGGAGGACAGGCATAGAAGAGAGATTCTCTGTGTTCTTTGAAATATAGGGAAGCTTTAAAATTAATGTTTGATCTGTCCTTTCACTACTCCACCCGTGTCCTCCTCAAAGAAATTAGACTTCTGTGACTGCTTTCTTTTATTCCGGGGAAACTTACTTCCTCCTCGTCAAGCTCTTAGAACTTTTGGCTGATGTAACAAGATTCACTGGTGAGAAGTTTCAGCCCTACCACTTATGCTGTTGCATTCAATATAGATTCTACATTTCCATCTACCACGTAAATATGTGAGCTGTGAATGACAGATAAATACACAGTAGAGATATTTGACTCTTAGAGTGATAGTAGAAGGTTACTGTACATAAAAAGGTCATTTGACCTTGGACCACACTGATGTAATAATATGAATGATGACACAATCATAATAATTTATATGTATGACAAATTTAGCGTGTGCTAGAAACTGTGCTAGGTATTATCTAATTTTATCTGCATAATGCCCCTATGTTCCTCTAAAATGAATAAGGGGGTTAAGGTTTAGCTTTAGGAACTGAAATTTAAGAGGGATGCAGGCAAACCAAAGCACATCGCCATCCGGGGTGGGACCAATTGGATAGAGCAGTGATTCTCAAACTTGTCCCTGCAGTGGAATCTCCTGGAAGGCCGATTAAAACCCAGATTGCTGGGCCCACCACTGTGCATCTCCCCCTAGAGTTTCTGATTGAGTGGCCTAGGGTGGGACCCCCAATTTGCATTTTTCTAAGTTGCTAGGCAATCCCAATACTGCTGATCTCAGGGGCACACTTTGAGAATTGCTGTCCTAGAGCTCAAAACCATATCACCCATGGAACAGGTGCAGTAATCCAGAATGCTTTCCTTAGAGAAGAGACTGCTCTGGGGTGCTCAGAAGGCTCCTGGGGCCCATCGAAGGCCTGGAGGGTGTTCGTGATACCAAGGATCTGAACCAGGGCCAGTGGAAGTGACATTGAGACAAACAGGCTGAGAATAAAGGAAAACAGATGGAGTTGGGGCTGCCAGGGGAGGCCACAAAAATAAAAGAAATGGGGATGTGCTTGAACATAAAGGGTGGCGGGTTGCTGAGCAGGGATTGTGCACTGGTGGCCTTGGGGCTGGACACAGCCTGCAGATGTTCTCCAGTGGGAATGCACAAGGCTGTGAGGCGTTTTAGCTTGAATGCTATTGAAGGTGTATACTCCAGTTCACCCAGTCCATATTATCTCTTAGCTCCCACGGAGTCACCCACTTATACTTACCAGCCTGACCACATGTGGTCCTGGAGCTGAAGGGTGTACATGCAGGAGGGTGGTCAAGCAACAAGCAAATGCTGGATTCAAAATTTTTTTTAATTGTCTGTTATTTGAACTCCAAAGAATGAGAGTCAGGGCACTAGGTGAATTGTTCACTTGTAGGTGGTAAACCTGCATTGTACACCAAAAGAGAGGACCCACTAAAAACTACTCTACAATGAAAGCCAACTCTAACATTGCCAGCCAGGACAGAATTTCCTAGTGTGCCTTTCTCAGTAGGGCACAGCGCTGGTTCCACGTTAGAAGAGCTGACCCACAGGGCCCACAGAGCGAAAAGACATCCAAGGACTGCCGCTGGACTCACCCTTTCCATCTCTTCCTGCACACATCACCCCAGGTCTGCCCTCCCTGAGCCGTGGTGGGCTGGTCCACCCTGCTAGGAGACAGGTGGGCTCTCAGGAGGCTGGAAAACTAGGCAGGAAGTCTTGGAAGGCAATGACCAAGCCTTAGCAGGAAGAGAGACAAAGGAGGCGAGTTTAGGATTGATTACAAAATACCTGGCACCAAGAGTGGAAGATTCTTGTGAAGAAAAGCTTATTATAGGAATTTCTGGGGAAAGAAAGAATATAAAGCGAGGAACAGTGGTTCATGCCTATAATCCCAGCACTTTGAGAGGCCAAGGCAGGCAGATCACCTGAGGTCAGGAGTTCCAGACCAGCCTGACCAACATGGCGAAATTCTGTCTTTACTAAAAATATAAGAACTAGGCAGGCATGGTGGCATGTGCCTGTAATCCCAGCTACTCAGGAAGGCTGAGGCACAAGAATCGCTTGAACCCGGTAAGCAGAGGTTGCAGTGAGCAGAGATCGTGCCATTGCACTCCAGCCTGTGCGACAGAGCAAGGCTCTGTCTTAAAAAAAAAAAAAAAAAAAAAAAACAGAAAAGAAAGAAAGACTATAGAAAAATGGAAATGACAGCAAGAGGTAACCAGACCAAATTAAGAAATGGGAAATCTGGATACATGATTATGAGAACTATATTGACTGTGATGGATTATTTGTCCTTGAAACATTCCAAATAAAATCAGAGAAAGAGCTGGAATAATCTCTTTCTTCCAGAAGAGCTTCAAAAGAATCCTTCACTGATGTGTCCAAATGGCCTGATTCTGTCTTTTCCATCTTTGCCTTCCCGTTTTGATCACCAGGTATTTGGCATTAGAATTCCCAGGCCAACACACTGCTGTCACCATTATGAGAATTCTGGGGTGGAAGGACAGTGATTTTCCCCTTCCTTACCTCATCTCTTCATTCTCTCTCTTCCTTTTCCTTCTTTTCCTTCCTCCTGTCTTCTCTCCCTCTCTCCCGTCTTCTCTCCCTCCCTCCCGTCTTCTCTCCCTCCCTTCCTGTCTGTTTCTCCTTTATCACATTAAATGCAGCTGACTACAAATCAGGAAAGGAAAACTTGGGGAATGCTGTGGTGTGGGTTTCTTCCAATAATAACCTTGGCAGGTAATTTTTGCACATACAAAGTGAGTCATTTTCTTATAACTGAGATCAGGGGCTGGATTTCTCCCAGGAGAAAAAACACTTACATTGACGTGTTTATGTTTTGGAATAATAATATTTGTCCATGTGAAAATATGTGTGAGTCCTTTCTGCCACACCATCTGGCTTATAACTATTCATAATCCAAACAGTAGCAGCTGCTGCAGAGCACGAGAATGAGTTTTCTTGAAGTAAAAATGGGCTATTGGATGCCACACGTAGCTTTCACAGCATCACCAGTTACTCACCAGAAACCTACATAGCAGTCCCTTCCATTAATCCATTAGGTTCTTTATTAACATCACAAAATCTCACTTTGCTATCTTCTTCCATTCCATCCAGTAGAGAAACTCTATCATTTAACCTTACCCTCAACCTGTGGCCCTTGTACCTTGGGAACATGCATGTGTTTTACCCAAAACTGTTGGCAACTGAAGGTGTCAGTTTGGGTTTTGTTGACTGATGACAGCTGCCAGAAAAATTGCAGGGAATTTTTGCCGCAGTTCTCCACTGCGGCTGCCTACACTGCTGAACCACATTCATTATATATTTGTGGCTAATCAGACACATGGGGACACGGCAGCAGTTAATGAATCCCTCTTGGGCCACTTGGCAAGGCTCTGATGTAATGGAAAGTGTAGGGTAACACTTTCTACAGATCATTTGAATGCGGTTTGCAGAAACCCTTGAGGTTTAAGAAGGAAGTGGTTTGCAGAATAGGTGCTGGATGCTACTGTAGAAACCACCACAATCAACAGTACAAAAGAGACAAATTTCACAGGCGAGAATTATCTGCAAGACTTGTTTTTTGTTTTTGTTTTTTCCATTACGTAGGCATTCTGAGTCCCCACTAAAAGTTGGAGGTTTTAGAAAAATAAAACTCTGGGCCAGGTGTGGTGGCTCATGTCTGTAATGAGCACTTTGGGAGGCCAAGGAGGGCGGATCACATGAGGTCAGGAGTTCAAGACCAGCCTAGCCAATGTGGTGAAACCCCATCTCTACTGAAAATACAAAAATTAACCAGGCATAGTGGCGGGCGCCTGTAGGCACCTGTAATCCCAGCTACTCAAGAGACTGAGGTAGGAGAATTGCTTGAACCCAGGAGATGGAGGTTGCAGTGAGCCGAGATGGTGCCATTGCACTCCAGCCTGGACAACAAGAGTGAAATTCCATCTCGAAAAAAAAACCAAACAACTATAACAAAAACTGTTTATGCTGATTCTACACATCACTATAGTAAGTATCCGGACCATTTAGTAAAAAAAAAAAAAAAAAAATCTTAACCAAATGCCCCAAAACTTGTGCCCCAAATGAAAGTATATAAAATTGCTTTAATTTTCAACACTTCAGTTGGTTGAGTCATAATAATACCTTGAATTTGCATGAGCTATCATGGTCCTCAGGGTGTTTTCACATATGTTATTAGCAATTAAGACTTTTTTCCGAGAAGGCTGTCAGGTGACCCACATCAATGGGCATTCAGGAGATTGGAGTATTATCTCTGTCCAGCGTGCTTTGTCCTGTTCTCCTCACAATGGGTATCGCTAATTTCCAACTTGTATCCGTTGTCTTCAAGCAGTCATTTGTCTTTTCAGATGTCTATTGGTCAGTGCTTTAAGTACCTGCTGCTTTTATCACAAGTTATAATAGGGCGATTTATCAATGTCATTCGCCTCACTCGGCAACAAGAGAGCAACTGTGAGGTGTTATAGAAATGGTCCGCATACCTGGCCTTTAGCCACTCTCCTTCGACTTGAAATGGCTCTTATACCTCTGTCATCCCAGAACTTGTCAAGAGGTCTCGGGTCAGCCTTAGCTGGGCCTCACACTTAGTTGCCCGTCAGCCTTTGCCTTCAGGGTGCATTAGATAATTGTTTCATAAACTTCTTTTTTCCAAAAGCAGTATCTGCCAGCATTCCCAAGTCCCTCTTTGTGTTTAGGGCTTGCATTATGTGTGTGTTTGGTTCTCGCTTCTGTGTTTCTTATAATCATAATTGGCCTGACTCAGGCCAAGTAGGTGTTTGTCTCTATGCGCCTATAACGTCAGGGCTAAGTAGTCCTAATAGGTCTTCCTAATAGAGGATGCCCTAAATCCTGCCTTTCCCATCCTTGCCTTTCCCTAGTCCCCAGAAGAACTTCACCCTGAAGACTCAGCTCTGATCACCACTCCCCTAACCAATTCTGACCAGCAGGTAATCATCACAAAAGCAGTGACTAATCCAACTATCCTAAGCCTGATGTCTGGTGGGCCTGGACTGAGCCCTGGGTACCCTGTCTGCTGACCTGCCCTGAGTCTGTGCCATACTTAGCAGGTAAGCACAGCTGGAGCATTGCTCTCTGATTATACTGATGCCCTCCTGCTCAAATCCAGCGTCTCCACCCCTACCCACTGTGGGTGCAGCTGAGCAAGCTCTATCCTTCTGCATTCCATTGCCTCGGAAGTTCCTTCCCGGTTTGCCTAGGAACAGGCCTCATTCTGATTTTCATGGGCTCTAGGCACTTTTGCCTTCAGGAACCCCTTCCTCTGTAAAAAAAATATATATGGAAAGTTGCATTTTACAAATGTCAGCATAAAGATAAATAATTAAAACATTTTCTTTGATATTTATTTTTTTCCTGAATTAATCTCTTTAAGAGAAAATTATTTTAATACATTTTCATGGGCCCTTCCTGTACTGTCATTAACCTGCTAAGCCTAGAAACATGACAGCTGTCAGTGCTATGCCTAGAGCACCTGATGGAGAAGTCAGCCCTACCTAGAAACATACCTTCGTAACAGATCCTGTTGCCTTAAATCAGGGTTTCTCAAAGCTCAGTCTTTTGCAAACCGTATGAAACTTTATCCCATATTGCATTTCACCAGTACTAGTTTTATCTAATATTTTTTTTGAAATTTACTTCCTTTGAAATTTTGATAGCTGTATATTTAAGAAATTTAATGTCACTAGCATAAAGCCAATATAACTTGCCATAAATAGAAAATTTACATTAATACAAATTAACAGGCCAGGTGCAGTGGCTCACGCCTATAATCCCAGCACTTTGGGAGGCCAAGGCAGGTGGATCACCTGAGGTCAGGAGTTTGAGACCAACCTGGCCAACATGGTGAAACCCCGTCTCTACTAAAAATACAAAAATTAGCCAGGCCTGGTGGTAGACGCCTGTAATACCAGCTACTCGGGAGGCTGAGGCAGGAGAATCACTTGAACCCAAGAGATGGAGGTTGCAGTGAGCCGAGACCTTGCCACTGCACTCCGGCGTAAGTAACAGAGTGAGACTCATCTCAAAAAAATAATAATAATAATAATTAACATAAATACATTATGCATTTAAAAAAGAAATAATCAGCTCGTTCATGTTCCATCCAACTCCAGGCATTTTGCCGTCCTCAGCACCTCTTGTCGTCTAGTGTTCCCTGTGGAGTTAATAATTCGGTGAATCCCTAGCACAAATGTGACCCCTCTGTTCAGAGTTTTTTGTTTGCTCACCGTCCACCCACTGACACTCGGCCCCTCTCCAGGCTCCTGCTCCAAAATGGATGAGCCAACCAGACCTTCCCAACCAAATTAAGCATTGGCAGAGCACCCCATTCCATTGGGATCCTGGGAACAGCACTATCTGTCCCACCCTGATTTTCCACGCCCTCCAGAGCAGCACTGTCCCCCGGCCCCTCCCATGCTGATGGAAGTATCCTGTCTCTGCATTTGCCAGCACACTATACCCAATAGGTGCAGTAACTACTGAGCATTTGTAATGTGCCAGTGTGACTTAGGAACTAAATTCTTCCTTTCATTTCATTTTAAATCGTTTAAATGTAAACTCTATAGACTCATATGGCCAGTGGCTACCGCATTGAACAGGGCAGCTCTGGATGCTGTGAGTTAGACTGATGACTGTCCTCTTAGGTTCTAGATCTCCATCCTGATCAGTTCTAAAATTATTTCCCTTTCCCTCAGGTCTATTATGCCACACAGCCAAGCTTATTAGTGAAATGATGATACTTAAGCTGTTATTAGTTCTTTACACCTTAGTGTGAAAGAAGGCTCTGGGAGGAGGTATGACAGAAGGACACAAAGAGAATATGGGAGCCCTGTGTGCTGCCTCGAGATCTAGGGATGTTGGTGGGGCGGAGGTACAGACAGAATGAAGAGATGGATTCATTTGCCCCTGCTTTTCAGTTATGCAAGAATATCCAACATCTAAACTGTATTAATATTTTATTTCCTGAACATTCTCCTCTTTGTCCCTTTTAAAACATTTGTGAGTCAGAGTCAAGATTCAGGTTCAGTGTAAGCTGTCTGCTCAGTTCTTTATCATTCACCTGCTAAGCTCAGAAACAGTGCTTGACCTGGCTTGAGTCTCCAGACTTTAGTGTTCAAGTCTGTGAACCTGATGGTATTGAATTAGATTCATGACAAAACCTGGCGCTCTCTCATCAGTCCAGTGAGGCCCCAGAGACTGCATTTAAGTAGACCTTTAAGGATCACAGTGATGGCACACATTTGTGGAGCACACACGTGGATGAGCACCCATCCATTCCTGCCCCACCTCTTCCTGCTTCCTCAACAGCTGAGACCCCGTTTGGTGTGGTGCCCAGCCTCTTCTGGGAGACCATAAGCTCAGGACAGCAACACAATATGTAGCTCGCAGGATGGGATGGTAAAACTGATTAAGCCAATCATGGAATTCCTCTTCTCTAGCCGCTTAATGATTTTGGAAGAGGAACATGACCTAATGCTGGCCAGCGTGATGCTAAGGGAAGCCTACTAAAGGACTATTCGGAAAACATTCCTACTGATAAAAAGAGATGCATAGGACATGATCATTCTCCCTCCATTGGCATTGTTGGGTTCACAATGAAGTCAGAAGCTACAGCAGCCATTTGTCACACTTGAAGTACAGGGATGACCTCTGGATGGTGAACAGGAAGATGGGACAGGGTCCTTAACAGCATAGTAGAACTGTTATTGTGAAATAATAAACCTCGTAGGAGGTGAAGCCATTTTGGATTTTTCTTCCCTTAGCAGCCGACATCATTATTATTGATAAAAGTGTAATAAATCATGGCATTTCTGTTGCCTCTAATTTGACTTAAACTTTTGCTTCCCTGCCTGCCCCAGAAAATGAACAGGGGATAGGTTTAGCTTTTCCTTGCTTTGTGAATTGGATAAATTGTCTTTTCTGACACTGTTTGTTATTTTACTTCTAGAATGCCTTTCTATATAAATCTCTACCAAACTTTGCCTATTTCTTCATCTTTGACATGGGAATAAAGGACTAAACAACTGTTCTTTCAACTGTATAGAAACTGACTGAATACAGCTACTAATAACAACAAATCCTAAATGACAAATTCTAAATAGCAGTAATAAGATGTGGCTATTTGTTATAATGCTTTTAATTACAAATATAAAATACCATTTTATTTGCATCTTTAAAAAGAAGGCCCTTTTCTACTGGGCATAGATATTGAACACTGATTTAATAGGCACAATTCTACTTCCATTGTGCAAAAGGCACAAATAGTAGCTTTCACCCCAAAGCAAAAACCCTTCAGGGAATCTGTCTCCACTAATGCATGTATTGATATACATGCATATTTCCCATTAATACTAATAGAACTTAATGTGCCTTTATAAATCACCTGAATTTTGATTCAGTGTGAATCTGATGCCAGATGATTCAAGATGAACTGACAAAATATATTTGTCTGGGAGCTATTCCATAATACACCTTCATCTCATAACTGAATTCCTGTCCTGTGACTGAAATATTAATCAAAAGCTGTTTCTTCTGGCTCTCATCTCCCACATACTGCCTCTTGCCATCAGAAGAGATGAAGTAGACTCATCTATGTGACTGCATACCTCTGCTCAGGCAAAATTTAACGTTCTATTGAATAAAATAAAGAGGGAATGAACAGAGAAGAGAAATTCATAGGGGTTTTTCTTTTTTTGGGAAGAAGTATGCGGGGCTTGGTTAAATCAAGTGTACATGTGTTCTTGAATCCTGGAAGGGGTGCTGGGCCACACAGGCCAAGTGTGGTTTTATTCCCCTCTTTGTCCTCACCCATTGTCAGCTGTGCCAAGCATCTTACCTCTCTATATCTCAAGCCTCCGGAATAGCAGATTTTGCATCCAGCATCCATGTACTCTCTGGGAGAAATGCATTTTAACACCTCTCAGAATGGTGAAGGGCTCCTCAACCTATACACCTCCCTCTTTCAAGCTTGGCTATTCCGGTTGCATCTAACTTCAGCCTCTTTTCCTCTCTGATTTTCCCCCTCTCTTACTTGGATTCTAGTCATAGTGATCACTCTTGGAGACAACCTTTGGTTTTACTCTACTATAGGCAAAAAAGAAAGAGTGTGCTCTAAGAAAAATGAAACACATACACACAGCATATTTTTTCCCCAACGTGTCTTCCAGAGATAATGAAAGTAAACATCAGACAGAAAGGAAAATGTAGATTGTAAGCAAAAGCCCTACATAATCTTCATTTATGCCTTGACCACATGTTGAAATTATGAAACATTAGCACTGAAAAAGGCCTTTGGCAGAGTATATTACGGTAATGTTCCACCCAAGAGCTATGACTTTTCGCAGTGGCCAGGCCAACTGTGTCACCAGGACGTTTCACACAAGCGTGGTAAAGACTGTTGATGCACCTTTTACAGATAAAGGAACTGAGGCTAATTGAAAATGCTGCAAAATCAGGCCAGGCACGGTGGCCCACACCTGTAATTCCAGCACTTTGGGAGGCCGAGGTAGGCAGATTACCTGAGGTCAGGAGTTCAAGACCAGCCCGACTAACAACGTGGGGAAACCCTGTCTCTACTAAAAAAAATTACAAAAACTAGCCGGACATGGTGGTACATGGCTATAATCCCAGCTACTTGGGAGGCTGAGGCAGGAGAATTGCTTGAACCCAGGAGGTAGAAGTTGCAGAGAGCCGAGATCACGCCATTGCACTCCAGCTGGGCAACAGAGCAAGACTCAGTCTCAAATAAATAAATAAACAAATAAATAAATAAATGCTGCAAAACCAATATCATTGCTGTCTATATTAATGAGTTAAAAGTCATTTGGTTTTTTCTCTATTCCAAGAGAGTTGGGGAATAATTAAATATAGAGCTGTTTGAATGGCTTTTAAATCCAAGAAGTCTTAATTCCCAAAACCTATGTGACACCCTGGATGAATCTTGAGGTCTACAAAACCTTTCAGAATTAGTTTGGTCATTATAATCTGCTTGAACCCAAGGGAATGTTAGGATTAATTGAGCTCTAATTACTAGTAGTTGAAGATTTGTGACGAAGGTATAGAATTGTAGTAGATCTTCAAATATTGCTCCAAATAGACATATTTTTTCTGAAGTGGAACACTTTTCATGTTGGTTATTGGGATATGTTGTTCAGTGTATAAAATTTAAAGTTCTGTTATAGAAGAAAACATTGTTGAGTGGAAGAGCTTGTAACAGTCTAACTCTGTTATCCATATCCAAGGGAAATATGGTTACTTGGATTATGAAACTATGGCCCAGCCATCTTCACCCTAGTGGCCTCTTATCAAATTGTGGATATCAGATTTAGGAGCAACTAAAGATGTGCTACCTACCTCAGAAACAATTACATTCATCCACTGATTCATTCAGCAGTTTATTACCTGTCTGCTGTGGACCAGACCCTGTGCTAGGAATAAATACAAAGAGAAGACAGGTTCCTACCGTTTGTGGGTCTCCCAGACTGGCAAAGAAAAGCCTTTTGAAGGGCACTAAAGGAGGTCGGGCACGGTGGCTCACGGCTGTAATCCCAGCACTTTGGGAGGCCAAGGCGAGTGGATCACCTGAGGTCAGGAGTTCAAGACCAGCCTGGCCAACATATGAAACCCCATCTCTACTAATAATACAAAAATAAGCCAGGTGTGGTGGCACGTGCCTATAACCCCAGCTACTCAGGAGGCTGAGACAGGAGAATTGCTGGAACTTGGGAGGTGGAGGTTGCAGTGAGCCAAGATTACATCACTGCACTCCAGCCTGGGCTATAGAGCAAGATGCTATCTCAAAGGGGGGAAAAAAAAGCACTAAAGGAAGGTACCAGATATTTATTGGGGCATTTATATAGGTTAGTCCCTATTTCATATCTGAGGCCCAGAAAATTTAAAGTAACGTGCCCAAGTTCACACAGTATGAGAGAGCTAGAAATGATACCCCCATACATGTGTCTCATCATGCTCTTTCCACTACACCAGTGATACACTGCGTGATCCCCACAGCCATGTGCTATGATGTGGGTGGCCTGTGACGGTGCTGCCTGTCATGACTGCCTCCATGCACTGGAAGCAGCTGTCATATGGCTGCTGGAACCCCCACGTTCCTTCTTTCAGGACACTGTAGACTGGGGAAGAGAAGCCAGGAGTGCTAGCCTCAAGAGGATCTGCTGCGTCATTGTCAAGCCACCTGAAAGCCGCTCTCAGGCATACATGGGTGGGACTGAGGAATGTCCCCTCTCAGCTTCAGGAAAAGAGTGTTCTTCTAGCCAGTGAACCAACCAGCGTCACTGGGAGACACTTCGATAGCTCCCCGAGGATATACTGGGCAGCAGACCGCCCTGGAATAGTGGAGCTGTCGCCAGAAGGGTTGCCCAGGGAACTGGGAGTTTAGGACAGCTGGGAGAAGAGGGAAATCGTCTTCACCCAGAGCATCGACAGGAAAGAGGAGCCACCAGATTAAGCAGGACACTGTGCAAAATGAGCATGAAGGTAGGAGAAATATACTCAGGAAGCAGGTACAGCCATGGGGCAGCGCTGATGCCAAGAGATGGGCAATATGGGGACAGGCCAAGGTTGGTGACTCAACAGTGATTAAGAATTGGGACCTTGGGGGCTGAAGAAAGTAGGATTCAACCAACAATTGTTGAGAAAAGACATCTATAATTGCTTCTTCTCAAAGTCCAAGATGCTGTGAAAGTTGAACATTTTTAGTGGCAAAACCAGTCCCGAATTGACATAAGGCTGTCTGTAATCTTCATTCCTCTCTCTTAATGTGACTATTCATACTGTTTTGCTACAGAAATATGCATATATCTGGTTATGGATGATGCGGGTGGTATTATATAGTAGTGAAGATAAGAATAGAATTACATGTATGAAACTCCAAAGCCTGAATTTCTAAACACATCTATTCTCAAGGGTTTCTGGCAGGGGACTCTGTGTCATGCACTCACTTCCTCATTATCTCATTTAATCCCCACAAGAATCTTGAGAGGAAGGTATTATTTCCCTCATTTTGTAGATGAAAAAAGTAAGATAGGGAGGCATTTATTTGACCCAGGTCCCACAATCAGTGGAAAGTAACAGAGCGAGGCTTGAACCCAGTTTCTGTGCCTGAGCCGTGCATTCCACTGATGGGGACGGTAGAGCAGCAAGTAATGGCTTCAGGGGAGGGGACTCAGGGACATCGCTAAGCTTCTCCTGATAAGAACAGGATAGCTTGTGATCCTCCTTTTACATTCTCCTGCCCCTGCCTGTGACATCTCCCACAGTTGTTTTGGGTTTTATTTAAAAAGAAACAACTGCTGGACTAGAGCCTCCTGTCAGCATGGAGTTCTAGCAATGCTGAGTTAGAGTGAAATCGAATATTTTTTTAAAATCTAGTGTCTTTCAGATACATGAGAAGACCCCTAAGACCATAGTTTTAAAACTTTAAGCAGTCTCCAATTCCATTGCAAACTTGATGAGCACGAAGAACCCTCTCCATGGGATATTACACAGACACCTCCACCCACGAATCCCAGATTAAAAATCTCTGTTCTCTGCTTTTATGGGATCAGTAAATTTTCCATGACAAAATTAATAGCAAAAAAAAAATTCAACTGGAAAGAGTCAAGATTATTTCAATTAATATGTCAATGATTCTGTGGAGATGTAATTGCTGTAGAAACCTGGAATATTCCCTAGCCAAAGGGTGTGTGTGCATGTGTGTGTGTGTGTGAGCGTGTGTCTGTGTGTGTCTGTGTCTGTGTGTGTGTGTGTGCGTGTCTGTGTCTGTGTGTGTGTGTTTAATGTGTTGAGAAAAGCAGGGGGCAGGGAGGTTCAGGTGAATATTCTCATTTCTCAAGAAAATTACCCATACCGGTATTATTAAATCCTTACAGTTCTTTTGACCTTTCTGCTCTTATAGACAACCAACAGGTCAGTCCTGAAAGCAGGCACTAGATTAGAGGTCGTTTTCAGTTCAGGATCTTGTCATTACCTCTGGTCTGTATGTGCTTGGAGACTTCGGATCTCCTAGGCCGGTTCCTTTTCATCATCTGCAGTACTAACTTACAAACCACTGTCAGGGCCCCACTGTAAAAAATCTCTAGCTGGCATCTTAACTGTCTAGTTTATTTTCCCCTTGCTCTTTTGATTTACTAGGGTTCTAAGCCATTATTTTCTAAAACTAAATGTTTCCTAGTCTTTTATATCTCTGCTTGATAGTTATGATAACCTGCTCCCAAGACTATAAAACTAGAAATGATGAATAGAAGAAGCGTGTTCACCATTAGCCAACACAGAAAACAGCTTATTCTCAGAAATTCAAAAAGTTGATAATGGCAGATTGGGGTTTTTACGTGATTACCTTTATGACAGTTCTGTCACTCCACACCAAGTGCAATATATTCAGGATGGCTTTTTTCTGACAGGAGTATCCATCGCTCATGACACTGGACTGAGGTCTAATTCTGATTTGTGCGTTTGGTAATTGATAGAAACCGATGGTGCGTGCATGTTGACGTGAAGTTAAAAAACTAGGCATGTTCGTACAGAATGCTTGTATGCCCCTCATTTCGCACATGTTAATAATATAAGATTAAATGATAAATGCAGTTGAGTGAAAATGGTTAGGTTCTTGAACTCTGTAGTTAATTTAACCTGGATTTGGATATTGAACCACTTTTCTGCTATATAACTATAGGTAAGTTACTCTATATCTCTATACTTCATTCTCTGTCATTAAAATTAGTATTACCCCATAGAGGAGTTTTAAGGATTAATTGAGATAATACAGATAAAGCACTTAGGACAGTGTCTAGTTCAGTATGTGTTTGCTATCATCAATATTACCTCTCAGAATAATAATGATTTCCCAGCTCTATTCTCCCACCAGATTCCTCTCCAGCATTGTTTGGGCCTAAATACAACTGAGCCCCAAAATGTGCCAAGCGGTATATTTGGTATTTCTCCCAGCTGTGATAGATTAGAGAATTCATGCATGGATGAGGGAGCGGGGAGGCAATTCTCATGTTGCCATAGTGCTTTGCATGACGTGACATTTCATGCCTTTATTACAAATAGCTTTTTTATATTGTATAGCAGTCTGTAGGGGCTCAATGTGTTTCTGCTGAACTGAGCTGAAACAGAAGACAAAGAAAATGACCGTTCCCCTTGCACCTGCTTGCACTCTGGGGCTATCCCTGCCCTGGCCCTGTAGTCATCACTGGTAGATGGTTGTAGAAGAGCTCTTCCAGAACAAAACATTCTGAGGAGTCTGGCGGGCTCGTTCCTATCACCCCAGTGCCCAGGAGCCCGGAGATGCCTGGTTCCTCTGGAATCATCATGGGAATTCTGCCATGCTGTCACTTGGCCCTGCAGAGAGTTGGACAGAAGACTGTGAGGGGTTCTGCCAGCACCTGGACAGGCTCCCTGTGAGAAGGGCCACTCATCTTGCTTTATGTTTTTGTCAGCTTTAAATTGCTTTCGGCCTAAAACCACCTGTCTTATTCCAGTTGAAATTCAATAAGCATCTGGAAAAAAAACAACCCAATTAGGAAACCAGTAGGAAACCCAGTCAATACCTTTCTTAGTTTGGCCAAAGTGTGCATATCCTAGTTTCTTGGGAAACTTATAAAATTTCAAAATCTATGTCCCACTGAGGCAGTCATTCTAGAAAAGGAAAGGTTGAAGAGACCTAATATGTTTAAATCCTGCTAAATAAGTCTTCCACAACTTGGCTCAGCAAAAGCTAACGCTCTGGGCTTCTTCTGTTTGGGCTGGGTGCTCTGGAGGGAAAAAGGTTGTCCTCATGAGGACAGATGCAGACATTTTGCCAGACTGCTAATGAGGGAACTTGGAATATTTAAACCTTTAAAAATGAGATTCTCAGTAATAAACAGCCTTGTACGAGGTATCATAGAAAGCAACATCATAATGACGATTTTATTTCTGATGATAAATTGTGGTGTCGTTTCATTGCATCCCCAGACCTCAGGTTCAACTATAAAATCAGTTAGAGTCAACTTGCTGTGCTTGCTGGAACTTTTCCACGGCACTAAAATTTTGCAGTGGTGTATAGTGGGCAGAGCTGGCAGAAATATCTACTTTTTTATTTATTTTATTTTATTTATTTATTTATTTATTTTTGAGACAGAGCCTTGCTCTGTCGCCCAGGCTGGAGTGCAGTGGTGCAATCTTGGCTCACTGCAACCTCCACCTCCTGGGTTCAAGTGATTATCCTGCCTCAGCCTCCTGAGTAGCCGGGATTACAGGCACCCATCACACCCAGCTAATTTTTGTATTTTTAGTAGAGACGAGGTTTCACCATGTTGGCCAGGCTTGTCTTGAACTCCTGACCTCAAGTGATCCGCCCGCCTCGGCCTCCCAAAGTGTTCTAACTTCTTTTTATAAAAGAAAACCTTTTCCCTGGCAGAACTATACCAGCAATACCTTCTAATACGTAACAGTAGACCTTAAGTTTCTAGAATATAGATAACATGAAGAAATTTACAGTATTACTTTTCCACATCTGCTTGTATCACTTTTTAGCTTCAGTTCTTTTTCCTACTACTTTGACTGTCTAAAGACAAATGCTCAGATTTCTTGCTTACTCGGCCTTCTGTACTTCCTTGTGCTTGCGCAAATTGGGTTCTTAATATTTATCTATTCTGGTAACTTTTTATTATGATAAGACTGGCAGGAGGGAGAAAAACCTGAAGCATACTGAATTACTTATAGTGGCAAATGATATTGTTATTCTAATACCATGAATAAAAACAAAAAACAATGGGCTGGAGTCAAGACATGTGGGTTCTAACTCCTGTGCCTCCGGGAAGACCGCTGGCATCTGGGGAAATGTGTGCGAGACAACCACTTAGGTCCGTCCAGCCCTGAATGGTGGGGACAGTGTCCCAGAGTGCAGGGAAAGAGGTTGAGGAGCCAGTGCTGAAGCCAGCCTCTCTCAGCAGCACATTTCCTCCCTGACCTCATCTCTTTTTTCTTTTCTTTTCTTTTCTTTTCTTTTTTTTTTTTTTTTTTTTTTTTTTTTGAGACAGAGTCACGCTGTCTCTCCCAGGCTGAAGTACAATGGTGCGATCTCGGCTCACTGCAACTTCCACCTCCCGGGTTCAAGCAATTCTCGTGCCTCAGCCTCCTGAGTAGCTGGAATTACAGGTGCTCACCATGCCTGGCTAATTTTTGTGTTTTTAGTAAAGATGGGTTTCACCACGTTGACCAGGCTGGTCTCGAACTCCTGACCTCAAATGATCGTCCTGCGTCGGCCTCTCAAAGTACTGGGATTATAGGCATGAACCACCGTGCCTGGCCTAATGTCTCTCATCTCTGTCAGGAAGATAGTAACAGCATCCCTCCAAGTGCCACTAGAGACTTAGGTTAGGGAGTTAAATGAAATCCTGGGGGCTATAAAGCGCTTACCTCCAGTCCCTGACGGTGAGTCCCTGAGTACACACTGCTTATTATGGACCACATGGCCCCTGAACAGCAACCTAGACAGACTCTGGAGCCAGACTGGCTGTGCCACCTTGGGCAAGTTACTTAACCTCTCTGAGCCTTGTCCTTAACACAGTGATAATAATATGCATAGCATAGGATTATTGTAAGGACTTTAAAAATCTTAACAGGAGTATTGCTTACTGTTTGGCACGTGCTGCATGCCTGCTGAGTGACACTCCATAACCCAGTGGCAGTTATTGAAGCAAAGTGCTTTACCATGTTATCACTTTCCATCCTCACAGTTGCTTATGAGGTACTGTTTTGTCCTTATCCCCATTTTACAGACAGGAAAACTGAGAGCATCATCATCCAGATCACACGGCCAGCATGTGGTGGAGGCAGGGTTCAAATACAGGTCCTCCTAATCTAAAGCCTGTCAGCCTTACAGTCTGTGCTGGGCCTGTATCCCTCAGGAAACAGCCAGGGCAATCTAAAGTGCTGAGATGCTTCCAGCACAGGCCCAGGCACCAATATCTTGAGGAAGGATGTCAAGGATCTAGAACACTCAGGCCAGATGCACTGGCTCTTGCCTATAATCCCAGCACTTTAGGAAGCTAAAGTGGGAGGTGGGAGGGTCGTTTGAGGCCAGGAGCTTGAGACCAGCCTGGGTGACATGGTGAGCTCCCATCTCTAAAAAAAAAAAAAAAAAAAAAAAATTAGCCAGGTGTGGTGGTGTGTGTCTGTAGTCCCAGCTACTGGAGAGGCTGAGGCAGGAGGATCACTTGAGCTCTGGAGTTTGAGGCTGCAGTGTGCTATGATGGCACCACTGCACACCAGCCTGGGTGAAAGAATGAGACTCTGTCTCAAGAAAAAAAAATAAAAGAAAGAAAATGAATCTTGAGCACTTGTAGTTCAAGAAGCTCCCATTCCCAGGCACCCCAGCACCCTCATTTGCAAACCAGATTCACGGCTGAGTGTAGCAACACTGCCAAGAGGGCACTGCATACACTCTGCTTAAAAGTCAAGCACTTTTGAAAACATCTGCTTGGAATTGGGAGCCACTGATTGAAATGAAAAAAAAAAAAAAAAAAGCCTTAGCTGCCAAGCAACCATGGAAAGAGGAAGAGGAGAAAAGAACCAGTGACAAACAGCTAGTTAACACATAGCCACAGATGGTCCCACAATAAGAGCCCAACCCAAAAACATAACCTAACATATAAAGATGGCAGAGGTTTTTGCCAAAAGTTATTTGACACTTCAGTAAGGGGAATAGAAAACTGTTCTTTTTCTGTTGAATGGCACAAATCTACAGGGCTCATTTTCTTTAGTGGGACATTCCTCTCATTTGTTGGTTCTAACACAGCATGGCTGCCCCAGTGCAACTAAGCTGGTGGGTATCTGACTTTTGCAGGAAAACAGCTCCCTGGCCTTTGTCCTCACTGCTCTGGTGGCAGAAGGAGAGCTGGTGCTGGGACCTTGGAGGGAGAGCTTCCTCCTCCCTCCCAGCTCCCACATCAGGACAGAAAACTAACTCCTGCTAGCAGTACTTTGGAAGAAGTTCTGCTCTGGACTTTCTAGGTCACGCAGTCAGAGGGATTTAAATCCAGACAGTTCAGAGTCCACACCACCTTGTGAACCCTTCTGCTTCTCTGTGATGATAGTTTAACCTTATCTGACCGTGGCTAGTGTGCCTGCCTCAGAAAGAATTTGTTTATCCTTAACGAAAAGGATCTTGCATTTTTATAAACTCTGAAATATCCCTCTTCCAATCCAAAACGAACATAACTTAGAACTCAGAGCTGAAATTGCATGCTCATGCTCAGCCTGAAAGTGGATGGGGGTGCTGAGGTAAGGACAGGGCTTCCTTGGAAAGACCTTAAGGAGGACCACAGGCTCCTGGGAACCAGGATTGGCCTTGGTTATAGGAACAGGGTTCAAAACATGCCCACACAGCATCCTCACTTCTCAGCAAGAGAAGAGCCTTCCCAGGAATCAAACAGCCCAGCCACATTTTATCTTGTGAAACTATTTGGCCTAAATTCTCCATCTCCCTCACCTCCTACATCTAATTGATTCCCTCTTCATTGTAAAAATTCCGTGAGCCCCTTTCTGCTTTCACTTATTTTTACTTCATACCTTGAACTTTGCAGTAACCTTGCCAATCTCCTTGTTTTCTCTCCTATTTTCTCATCCACCCTGCAGAAATGTCTGATTATCCCTTCCCTTATGCAAAAGAATTCAGACCTCCCCATTCCTCCTATGATCAAAGTTCAAAGTCTTTATCCTCAAATTCTTCTGATGCTATGATGATTCCCACTCAGCAGCGTGCATTATCTCCTCCATACTTGTTTTTCCCTAGTCCCTCAACACGCTTCATGATTCTCACCTGTTACCTGTCACCTTTATCCTCCCAAACAACACAGATACAGGTGAGATGGGCCCTCACTCTGGCTCCACACTTAAGGGGACCCTCCTCTGGCCTTACTCCTCCTTCTAGGGCAAAAAATTGGCAGAGCTAAGGGAATGTACCCACTCTGAGCCCACATCCTGCTATCTGGTCCCTGCTTGGGATGCCTGAGACCCCGGTACAATGGTTCAACGGCAACTTTCATGGCCTGTGCAAGTGATGGGGAAATAGACTGAGTTTAAACTTGCAGGCCTGGGTGTTTCCCCGTGTGCATAGGAGGCTCTTTACAGCACAGGTGGAGCCTGAGGGGAGGATTCAGGATGGGAGTGTGATGTACAAAATGGTGCATGGTATTGAGGAAGCCAAAGGAGTTTCAAGAAGAATGGAATGGTAGACAGTGGCAACCACAGCAAAGGTGAAATAGGACATGCACTGAAACATACATGTGGGTTTGGCAATTTGGAGGTCTCTTCATCTAAGCCTGGGAAAGCACCTCCAATAATTCTTCTCATTTTGAAGTCAGATCTATTTTTCTTAGTCTGTATGTACCACTATAACAAAATACCACAGAATCAGTAATTTATAGAGGATAGAAATTTACTTCTCACAGCTCTGGAGGCTGGAAAATGCAAGATCAAGGCACACACAGGTTGAGTGTCTGGTGAGGGCCCCGTCTCTGCTTCCAGAATGGCACCTTCGACTCTGTATCCTCATATGGCAGAAGGGATAGAAGAGCAAAAGGGGGATGAACGCTATGTGCTCACATGGTGGAAGTGCAGAAGAGCAAAGAGGTCTGAACTTGTTCCCTCCAGCCCTCTTGTAAGGCACTAATCCATTCATGAGGGTGGACTTAATCACCCATGACAATCGCTTCCCAAAAGACCCTACCTCTTTTTTTTTGTTTTTTGATTTTTTTTTTTTTGAGATGGAGTCTCACTCTGTCGCCCAGGCTGGAATGCAATAGCGGGATCTCAGCTCACTGCAAGCTCCACCTACCGGGTTCACGCCATTCTCCTGCCTCAGCCTCTGGAGTAGCTGGGACTACAGGCGCCTGCCACCATGCCCGACTAACTTTTTGTATTTTTAGTAGAAACAGGGTTTCACCGTGTTAGCCAGGATAGTCTCGATCTCCTGACCTCGTGATCCACCTGCCTCAGCCTCCCAGAGTGCTGGGATTACAGGCGTGAGCCACCGTACCCGGCCAAGACCCTACCTCTTAATATCACCACAATGAGAAGTAAGTTGCAACATTAATTCTAGAGGGACATATTCAAACCATAGCAGTACTCTTATTATTACAACTACAACACTACTAGTTGTACTAGTAGTTGTGGTAATAGCAATGATTGGATGGGGAAAACAGGAGTGAGTTACCCTAATGATGTTAGAAGGGATTATTCTAAGGAAAGTCTCTGAAGGTAGAGTTAGCATGAAAGACTTTGATGGACCCTTTACTCATCAGAGCTACAGCAATCCACTCTGTGAGCTGATTTTTTAAAAGTGGCCAATACCGACAGATACATGAAAAAATGCTCAGACTGGACATGGTGGCTCATGCCTATAATCCCAGGGCTTTGGAAGGCTGAGGCAGGCAGATTGCTTGAGGCCAGGAGTTTCAGACCAGCCTGGCCAACATGGCGAAACCCCGTCTCTAGTAAAAATACGAAAATTACCAGGCATGGTGGCACATGCCTGTAGTCCCAGCTACTCGGTAGGCTGAGGCATGAGAATCACTTGAACCTAGGAGGCAGAGGTTGCAGTGAGCCTAGGTCGTGCCACTGCACTCCAATCTGGGCAACAGAGCGAGACTGTGTCTCAAAAAATAAAATAAAATAAAATGTGGCCAATAAACCCCATATCTAACAAATGATTTCTGCATAGTTCATCATTAAAACAAAATCCCTCTTTTTGCCCTCCACTTATGTAAATTTAATTTATTCCCATTTATTAAAGCTACTTGCTGGGGCTTGAAAATGCTTTCTAAGTGTTCATTCCACTTCGACATTCACAATCCACTCCATTCAACACGTCTTGCTGCAGATTGAATTGCTCACTAAATTTGAAAGAGATCAATAAATAGTAGCAGAAACTACAGGAGGTCATTTATTTATTTATTTTTTTTATTAACAGGCCCAATAAATCTGAGCCTATTTTCTTCAAATAAATCAGCTGGAAATAAAAAATTGCTTTTGGGCAATTTACAAGGTTAAACCTCAAAATAAAATTTTACTTTCATTTGTGACTGGTATTAACATGACAAAGCCTCAACAAAGCTTGCTTAGTACTGAATTTATGTCCACCATTTGCACAAATATCTTTTGCATCGCTGTATGCAAGGAAGTGAATAGATCTGAAGCCGAACGGAGTGAGACTAAAAACACAGTCAATAGGCAGAAGTCCTCTGTATTTAAAGGGTTTGCGAAACATACGATATTCTGATTTTTACACAACATTTCCCCAGGAACGTTTCATTTTGAAAATGACCTGGATCCCATAGAATTTACAGTGGCCACTTTAAGGCAGGAGGAAGGCGCCTGTAACTTCCAAGGCTGATTTGATTTGAGTTCATCTAGACAAGGGGTGATATTGCTTTGGCTACAGCCCAGAGCATAATTTTCCCTTTGGTGAGCTGCGGTGGTTGTGAACAGTGATTAATTGGCTAATTAGAATTTCAAAGGGCAGTGATAACAGTGGTGAACAGAAGGAAGTGACAGGAGAAGTTCAAGTCCATTAAAACACTTTGCAGTGACTGAGTCTTTCTCCCATTCTGCAAGATTCCTTTCCCTGCGGGTCTCTTAGCCTCTTCTTTACTTCTCACTCTTCCTCGTACTAGCCTTCTTTGTGTTTCTCTTTATCTCCTTTCTTCAACCTCTTCCTTTGCATCTTTTTTCACTACCCGTAAAATAAAACTGAAAAGCATTCCTCTCTTGCTTTATAAAGTTTTATTTTCCCTCTTCTTAAATTCAAAAGCAAGGTGAATTTCTTCTCCCCTTCTAACCTATGGTCTGCCTGGTCTCTGTGTGGGGCTCCTTGAGTTTGCTTTTCCTCCTTCACATTATGGCGTCACAATATCAAATGTATTCCCATATGCAATGGAATCCCTTAGGCAGCTGAGGAATAGTGTGAATTTTGGGGGCAGATAAATCAACAATTAGGACTTTTCCCAGACACAATCCATATCTGTATCTTTAATACCATAGCCACATAAAAATATTTCACACATTTTCCTTCTTGCCTTAATTAAAACTACTTAGGCAAGTGGATGAAGCGATACCTGAGGTGGGGAAGGTGCTAGCACAGAGGCTGGAGGTACTCCTCTCCCTGCAGGCTCCTAAGCTGGAAAGGAGATTGGGGCCGCACTCTCAGGAAGAGACACCAAGGTCGCTCAATGTCCTGTGCACTTCAAATCGCTTCTGCCCCATAGAGCTGCTGAGATTTTGCACCAAGAAGTGAACTACATAAGCCTCTGACTTCCAGAAAGATTTACAACTTGTTTGTCAAGTTAGTACTGAAAACATTACAGTTATGACTACATACATAACACACATAAGGAAATGTTGAATAATTACATAATAATTCCCCACGTAAGGAAATGTTGAATAATTACATTGAATCATTTTGCTACCATTATCTTATAAATTTGATTATTGCAGACAAAGGGTTTTGTGTTTTAGGTTTTTTCCCCATACTTCTCCTTCAATCTCTCTCTCTCTCTCTCTCTCTCTCTCTCTCGCTTTCTCGCTTTCTCTCTGTCAATCCTTCCAAATCTGTTTACTAAGCAACTCCTAGTAAACAAGGGAATGGAAACTTCTCTTATCATTACATCACAGGGCTGGAGGCTTCTGTTTCTGACTTTGTCTTGGTTACACCTACCGGGCCTCTTGGTTCCTCCTCTCCTTATTTGTATAATAAGGATAATAGTACTTCGCATGCAAAGTGAGTCTCAGATGAACAGTAACTAAATGTTATTAAATATGATCATCATCCTGAAACATTCTGGGCATGGCCAAGGTGAACAAGGGATGATGCTGAGAACTCCCTTAAAAAAGACTCAAGAATTGGGCAGCGGAGCATGGTGGATAAGAGCCTACACAGAGAGAACCGAGCTGTCTGGATTTGAATGCCAGTCCTCCTTCTAACTAACTAGGTGGGCCTCCCATCGCAGTTTCCCCAAATGTGAAATATAGGTATATCTGTGACCCCCTCAGAGGCCTGTAATTAGGATTACACGAGTTAATATTTATAAAGTTCTTAGAACAGTGCTTTGAATATCAAAGTGCTGTGTAAATAAAACTTACACATTTCAGATTATGCTGGAATCAAGTCCCCACTTTGTCTGAAAAAACGCAGTCATGATTGTTGTCACTCATAAGCAAGACTGAGTTTAACTAAGAGGCTTCCGCTGATGTGGGTAAGAAGTGACCACATGACAGAGGACACAGCAATCCATTAACTGTTGATCTTTAAACTATGTTGCTTCTCTGCCTCCTAACAATGTTCTCTCATGTGACCCACCCATTTTAAATGTGATGTCTCAGATTCTATTATAACTTCACGTAAGTTTATTTTTTTAACTAGGAGGTAGAATATAGGCAATGAGATAAGACAAGGAGTGACTCAGATCAAATTGGGAAATGTTGGCCCTTTTGAATAATTGTCCCTAATATTACATTCAAATAAAAGTGCAATGGAGAAAAAAAACAAAAAAACAAAGAGCGACTAATTGCAGAACATATCTCATGACTCAATTTGAAAAAAATAGACTTTACCTACTTTATTCAGTAAAGCATGACCAAACTCAAAGAAATGACAGAAAATGCGAATGTGTAAATTTATCAATTATATCACCAAAAACTTTGGTAGACCCACAAAACATTCTTGTTGCATTTGAAAAGATCAGCCTCAATAATTTATACTGCTTTGGCTCTTTGGAATTAAGAATATGCATCTCTCTATATATGTATCATCTGAAATATCACTTTAGCAGCACCAAGATTTTACAGAATTTTGTATATAACAGAGAAAAATAAAAAGTCTTACATGCGCCAGGCACAGTGGCTTATGCCTGTAATCCCAACATTTTGGGAGGCCAAGGCAGAAGGATTGCTTGAGACCAGGAGTTTGAACCTAGCCTGGGCAGCATGGTGATAGCTTGTTTCTATCAAAAATTTTTAAAAATTAGCTGGGTTTGGTGGCACACACCTATAATCCCAACACTTTGGGAGGCTGAGGCGGGAGGATCACTAGAGCCTGAGAGGTCAAGGCTACAGTGAGCTATGATCATGCAACTACACTACAGCCTGCCCCTCACAACCACCACAAAAAAAAAAAAGTAGAAGAAAGCCTTATGTGTTTAAGTTGCCTTGATGCCTTGATGAATCATTAAAGAGGCTTCCCCCCACCCTTTTTTCTGAGACAGATTCTTGCTCTGTTGCCCAGGCTGGAGTGCAGTGGTGCGATCTTGGCTCACTGCAACCTCTGCCTCAGGGGTTCAAGCAATTCTCCTGCCTCAGCATCCCAAATAGCTGGGATTACAGGTGCCTGCCACCACACTTGGCTAATTTTTGTATTTTTAGTAGAGACGGGGTTTCACCATGGTGGCCAGCTGGTCTTAAACTCCTAGGCTCAAGCGATCCACCCCCCTGGGCCTCCCAAAGTGCTGAGATTGCAGGAGTGAGCCACTGCACCCGGCCTCCATTGTTTTTATTTATACCTTTATTTAGCTCTCTAACAGTTTGTACAGCCCGGAGCAATGCACCATAGTAATATTGGGAGTAAGTAATGAGATGGGAGATGGATATGTTTTTATTTTTTATAAATCGGTAGAAACAATTTTGCCTAAATGTTTTCTAAGCAATTATGAACAACTTTTCCTGAAAGTAGATCATCTTAGGGAAAAGCATTTATGGAAGTTGAGAATATCGAAACTGATTCCTTCCCAAAAAATCTGGGCCTTTGTATAGGTGACCCATCGTGGCTCCACAGCTTCCTTCTTGCAGACAGATGAGGGAGAAGTGGTTCCCAAGGACCGCTGGGATGGTTATCGGAAGTGAGTAGGAAGAACTATTATGGTTTCCTATTACAGGTGAAGATAGAACAAACTGGAAGGCAAACAGAGCAAAAGGAGCCCCTGGTTATGGGTGGAAAGAAGTCCTGTGATTGTCTTAAGCATTGGAGTGGCTATTGTTAACAGGACTCTATCACTTCCTTCACCCTGCACACTTCAGATACCAGTTGTAACTGTGTTCCTAATTGCAATTTACCAAAGGTTATGGATAGAGTTACACTTACAGAAGTAATGTATAAAGAATATATATTTAGTTTTTTTATAAATCCAGTTCTTTATCATCTGTGCTTTACAAATAAAGATGGAGAGTGGATTTAAAAATGTGGTATATGTACACCATGGAATACTACTCAACCATAAAAAGAAATGAAATAATGTTTTTTGCAGCAACTTGGATGGAGCTGGAGGTCATTATTCTAAGTGAAGTAACTCAGGAATGCGAACCCAAATATCATATGTTCTCATTTATAAGTGGGAGCTAAGCTATGAGGATGCAAAGGCATAAGAATGATATAATGGACTTTGGAGACTGAAGGGGAAAGGGTGGGAGGGGAGTGAGGGATACAAGACGACACACTGGGTACAGCGTACACTGCTCAGGTGACAGGTGCTCCAGAATACCAGAAATCACCACTAAAGAACTTATCCATGTAACCAAAAACTACCTGTACCCCAAAAACTATTGAAATTTTTAAAATAAAATAAAAATAAAGGTTGAATTGCTAGATAACAACCCAGTGAGGTTGTTACTGCCTTTCTGGTCTTTCTCCAAAAAATAAGAAATCTATAAATATTCAAAAGCTTTGACTACATCAAAGTGACTAACAGAACTTTGCAAATAAGAAAGAGAAAATATTTGCAAGACAATTGGCATTTCATTCTTAGAGAAAGCTGTTTTCTAACAATAGTTTAGCATTTTTGCTCGCATTTTATTTGAACGTAGACCCAATGGAGAAACTGTAGTTTAGAAGAAAAGACAGTATGAAAAGGAAGCCACTTCCCCCTCTCATCTCCATACATAATGTATGCTTGTGGGAGAGCTCTCTGGGGAAACAAACAGGCAATTGATTGCAATGACTATTCTCTATTTATTCCAGTGATAAAAATGAAAGACTGGACTCAATATGAGATTTTTTAAAATTAAAGAACTTAAATAAAAATGGTTTATTTGATGTCTTATTACATCATAAGCCCTTAACAAATTTGTAAGCATTCATTTTATTTTAGCATAATACCACTACTTAATGAATTGATTTTTTAATTGTAGGAAATTCAGGTATTTGTTTTCAATCCTGATTGTTTTAAATTCTATAGTTGCTTTTCCCTGAAGTAAAAATAAATGTGACAATCATAAATGGAGTGGGGAGGTAATTCATGCCTACAAACACATTTAATCAATCAGTCAGGATACTCATTATATATGTGCATTTGTATCTACTTTTATCTGTCAAAATGCTTTAGGCTGCTAGTAATAGAAGACTCAGCTCAAAGTGGTTTAAACAGCAAGGAAAATGCATTATCTCCCCCAACTCGAAGTGGGACACCCCCGGGGTTGGGCAATTCTGTGGCTCAACTATGTCATCAAGAATATAGTTTTCTCTCTTCTTTCTTCTGTGCCTTCGTGGACATGTAGGCTGTGTACTCCCACTGGCTTCTTTATGATTGCAAAATGGCTGTTGTAAGTACACTTATGTCACTTAGGACACCATCTGATTTCCAGTGGTAGAGGAGTCCATCTCTTTTCCAGTGTCTTTCTCTTTTTAGGAGCCAGGCAACCTCTCCAGAAGCTCGAATCCTACCTCAAGTCTCATTAGCAAGAATTGGGTTATATGTCTCTGCCTACAACACTCACAATCAAAGACAGTAGGAATGCCCTGATTGGTTTAGAGAGTTCAGGTTAACCCTTAAGCTCCATTGCGGGTGGGGAAGTAGTATATTCGACAAAATTTTGGATTGATGAGCAGGGAAACTTGGAGTCGGGAGGTGGTCTGAGGTGGCTGTTGGGGAGGCAACAATACCAAACATTTATTAGCATAAGTATAGCTCTATGAAGTATGAATGTTATTAATTCTGAAATGTTCCTTGTGGTTTTAGGCATCCTAGCCTTTAAAATGAGCAACCTAGAATTCGGACACCATGTTGCTTTATTTTCTTAATGACCATCAGAAAAGATTTATGTACAAAGTTGTTTTTGTCGCTCTCCTCCACTCGAAGGTAAATTCCTGGAGAGAAGAGACTGTATTGGCCTTGTCCATAGCTGCATCTCCAACATCTAGAACAGTTTAATCAGCACATGGTAGGCACTCAGGATTTTTTTTTTTTTTTGAGGCAGAATCTCACTCTGTTGCCCAGGCTAGAGTGCAATGGCGCAATCTCAGCTCACTGCAACCTCCTGGGTTCAAGCGATTCTCCTGCCTCAGCCTCCTGAGTAATTGGGATTAGAAGCATGCACCACCACACCCAGCTAATGTGTGTATTTTTAGTAGAGATGGGGTTTCACCATGGTGGCCATGCTGGTCTCAAACTCCTGACCTCAGGTGATTTGCCTGCCTCTGCCTCCCAAAGTGCTGGGATGACAGGCATGAGCCATCATGCCCAGCCAGGAAATGTTTATTGAATAAATGACCAAAATTGCCATTAGAATGTTATAATCCCTCTCCAATCACAGTATATGTTTTTATATTGCAAACTGAACATGTACATTCCTGTATCTTTTTGTACACACGTGGTTCCATTCCATCACCTGAAATGGGAGAAAACCACAATAGTTATTGTCCACTCTTCCATTAAGGTGGTTCTGTGACATGGTGCAGAGAAGAGGTTTGATCGTGTCATACTCCAATACAACCTCAGGATAGAAAAACACAGCTGGAAAAACACCTGT
Organism: Papio anubis; assembly: GCF_008728515.1. Lineage (NCBI taxonomy): Eukaryota > Metazoa > Chordata > Mammalia > Primates > Cercopithecidae > Papio > Papio anubis. The sequence continues at coordinate 114,441,490 of NC_044981.1, read as the reverse complement.
AAGCACCACAATAACATATTTAAAATTACCCATGCATCGGGCCAAGACTGACAGAGACAAAGCAGGGAAAATTCAAGCACCAGAAACATTACATTTCAAGCTGGTACAGACTGGTTTGAAAACTGTAAGAGGATTCATCTGCTAATCTCTAAACATGTACTTTTTGATTTGCCTGCAAAAATTATGTCATGAATAATTGAAGTCGATTGGGAAGAGTTACCTACTCTAGCAGGGTTTTTGATATGGACTATTTCAATTTATTTTAGAATTTATATACGTATATAGGATACAATTTTTTCAGATATGTAACCCCTGAAAGTGTTGAGATTTAATAGCATTTTAACAGCACTGAATATTTTACTTATCTGTTATTTCTAATACTTATTAAGCACCCTCACCCTTAAATTTTAAGAAGCAAAACTGTCAAAGAAATCACAATTCCTCCTTTTAAGTATCTTATGGTCTAGAATAAATGTTGAGACATCCAGGTGAGCAATTATAATTCAAGGTTGTATGGGATGTCTCAAGAGTCGTACAAACAAAATATTGTGGCAAATTCAATAGAAGATAGATATTCTGAGAAGATCAGAGAATGGCCCATAAAAGAAGTGGTATTGGGCCTGAGTATGTCAGATGGATTTGGGGAGGTGGATAGAAAGACTCCCCCAGAAGTCCCAGCCACAGGATTAGATCATGGTACAGTTAGCTGGAGCCATTACCAAGGCGTTCTTCAAGCAAGCATTTTATGCTCCACCAGCATTTGACTTTAGCTGTGTTTTCTCCATAAAAACATTGCTCTACAGTTTAATGTTTTTATGGAGAAAGACAGCATGCTTATTAAATTAAATGTAATACAAAGCAGGTAGAAATAGAGACTACACTAAATGACAGAGAAAAACTCCAAGAAAATCTTGGCTGGGCGCAGTGGTTCATGCCTGTAATCCCAGCACCTTGGGAGACTGAGGCAGGCAGATCACTTGAGGTCAGGAGTTCAAGACCAGCCTGGGCAATGTGGTGAAACCCCATCTCTACTAAATAATGCAAAAACTTGTTGGGCATCATGGTGCATACCTGTCGCCCCAGCTACTGAAGAGGCTAAGGCAGGAGAATCACTTGAACCTGGGAGGCGGAAGTTACAGTGAGCCAAGATCGCACTACTGCACTCCAGCCTGGGCAAAACAGCAAGACTCCGTCTCAAAAAAATAAAATAAAATAAAAACAGCAAGACTCCGTCTCAAAAAAAAAAAAAACTTAACTGGCTAAAATGACTGATGGGGTCTAACATGATATAAATGTAAACTCTTTGATTTTTTTCCAAGAATTTTCTGCCCATGTACAGGATAGAATTGCCCTGGCTTAACAACAACTCACATAAAATACCTGGGGAGGGTTAGTTGACTACATGTGACATGTCTACCCTAAAGCTGATGCAAACTGTATTCATTTAGCCTAAAATGCGTCATTCAACAAACATTTTTAAATTAACAGTCGGCAAAAATTACTATACAAGGAAATGGAGGTTTAACAATTGATAAAAATGATCCCAGTCCTTAGAGACACATAGCTTATATAGCTTATGATAGAGGTGAACAAACAAATACTAAATGTATGAATAAAGTATAGGCCCCCAAAATAACAAATAATTTCCCAGTACAAATACTGTTCGGATAACACCAGAGTTATACCTCAATAAAGCTGTTAAAAAAAAAAAAAAAGTGATGTCCAAATTTAGCAAACAGCTTTATTGAGATATAACTTGTATGCCTTATAATTTATTCATTGAAAGTATACAATTTCATGATTTCTCATATATTCATGAAGTTGTGCAACCAACACCATAAAACAACTTTTGAGCAGTTTTTTTGGCAGGGGGAGACAGAGTGTTGCTCTGTAGCCTAGGCTAGAGTACAGTGGTGCGATCTCAGCTTACTGCCTCCAGGTTCAAGTGATTCTCCTGTCTCAGTCTCCTGGGTAGCTGGGATTACAGGTGCATGCCGCCACGCCCAGCTAATTTTTGTATTTTTAGCAGAGATGGGGTTTCACCATGTTAGCCAGGCTGGTCTTGAACTCCTGACCTCAGGTCATCCACCCGCCTCGGCCTCCCAAAGTGCTGTGAATACAGGCATGAGCCACCACGCCTGGCCAGCACTTTCATCATCTATAAAAAAGACACAGTAACCATCAGTAGTCATTTCCTGTTCACTCCTAACCCAGCCCCTAAGCAACCACTAATCTACTTTCCATCTCTATAGATTTGCCTATTCTGAATGTTTTGTATAAATGAAATTATACTATATGTGGTCTTTTGTGACTGGATTCTTTCACGTACCACAATGCTTTGAGGCTCATCCATTTTCTATCGTGTATCAGTGTTTCATTCATTTTTATTGCTGAATAATACCTCATTGTATGGATATACCACACTTAATACGAACATTTGAATATTGATCAATATAAGAGATTTTTGTTTCTTTTTCTTTTTCTTTTTTTGAAAATGGAGTTTCACAGTATAGACCAGGCTAGTCTCTATCTCCTGGGCTCAGATGATCCTGCTGCTTCAGTCTCCCAAGTATCTGGGACTAGAGGTGGGTGCCACTGCTCCTAGCTATAAGTTTTTATGCCAATATATGTTTTATTTCTCTTAGGTATACACCTAGGCCATATAGTAACTCTATGTTTAACATTGTTAGACATTGTCAAAAACTGGCAGTTTTCCAAAGTGCACCCTTGCAGCACCCTTTTACATCCTCACTAGTACTATGTAAACAGGTTTTGAATTTTTCCACATTCTTGTGAACACCTGTCAATTTCATCTTTTTAATTATAGCCACTCTAATGGGTGTCAAGTGGTATCTCATTGTGGTTTTGATTTGAATTTCCCGAATGCACTTTGTCCATTTGTCTTCTTCGAAAAAAATATCTGTTTGGCTCTTTTGCCCATTTTAAATTGAGTTATTTATCTTATTATTATTGATTTTTAAGAGTTCTGTATTCTGAATACATATCCTCTATCAAATATATGATTTGCAAATATTTTCTCCCATTCTGTAAGTTGTCTTTTCGCATTCTATTTTGTACTGTTTGCTACACAAAAGTTTTTAATTGTATAAGATCTAACTTACCTATTTTTTCTTTTGTTGCTTGTGTTTTGGTGCCATATCTAAGAAACCGCTGCCTAACCTAAGATCATGAAGGTTTACTTCTATGTTTTCTTCTAGGAGCTTTATGGCTTTAGCTCATATTTTTGTGTCTATTATCTACACGGAGTTAACTTTTCTGTGTGGTGTGAGAAAAGGGCTCAACTTTATTCTTTTGCATGTGGATATTCAGTTAATTCCAGCATTATTTGTTGAAATGTCTATTTTTTACTCACTTAATTGTTCTGACACCCTTGTTAGCAATCAATAGACCATACATGTTAAGGTTTATTTCTGGACCCTCAACTCTGTTCCATTGATCTATGTCTCTTCTTATGTCAGTTCCATGCTGTCTTGATTATTGAAGCTGTGTACAAAGTTTTGAAATTGGGAAGTGTGACTCCTCCAACTTCGTTCTTCATTTTCAAGATGGTTTTTCCTAATCTTAGTCCATTGTATTTTCATGATCAGCTTAGGACAACATATTTTAAAAGAATACTCATAAAGTGGAGTGGATCCAGAGGATACTGGGAGAAAGATTACAACAACTGGTAGTGTTTAATCTGCAAGATGAAATATAAAAGTGGAATGCAAGAGATGACTTCACGGGCTTAAAATGTTGCTGTAATATAGAAAATGATTTCAGTGAATTCTTTATTGCCCCAGATAGTTAAAATGATAGAAAAGCGAACATCAGCTCAGTATAAGGATGACCTTTAATACACTAAACTCATTCATAAATAACTTACATTTTCTTACACACTGGCCCACCCATCCTTGAAGAGATTCAAGTCTAGGCAAGATGACCTGTTCATCAGGAATGTTGTAGAAGAAATGTCAACATTGGAAGGAAAAAGATGTAACTCTTTGATATGTGAGCATGGATACCAGTGAGAAATGCATGCTGTCAGTGGCTATTAACTAATTAATCATGCAACCATATGAGATGGATACTATTATTATCCATTTTGCTAGATAAGGAAAAAGGCTAAGAGAGATTTAGCAACTTACCTAGCAGCACACAGTTAAAAAGTGACAAAGCTTGTCCTTGAACCCAGTTCTGTTTGACACCAAAGTCCATGCTCTTACCTGGTATGATCTGGACAAGAGTTGTAGTGGCAGATATAGGAAAAGAAATTAATATGAAAGATCACATCAAGGAAAAGGGACAGGAGCCATTGAATTGGCTGAATGTGGTCATTGACTAAGAGTACATTGCCAAAGATGAGTTTGAGGTTTCCAGCTTTAACAACCAGCAGAGAAGGGAGGATTTATTAATAGGAATATGAAGGCAATAGGAAAAACAGGTTTTGGTGGATGTGAAAAACAAGCTCATCCATTCAACAGGCAACTGTTGATATTCAGACTTGGGCTCAGGCCTACTGGCTCAAGAAGCCATGGTTTGATCCTTCTTCTAGGTGAGTCCAGGATAACTGATTCTGAGACTCTGAACCTGGAGTTCTAGGGAACAGAAGTAAGATTAACAGAAAGATAATCTGAAAGGAAACTCTCTTTGGGGAAGAAACTGATACTTGGTGTTGTCAGGTATGATAAATTTGAGCTGACAGTAAAACATGCAACTATGCAGAAGACAAGTAAGATGTGGGACAGAACCTTAGATGAGCAGATGGGATTGGCCCTCAAGAGGTGGCTGAAGACAAAGTATTAAATCTCTAAACCAAAGATTGTGAGGAAGGAAAATCAGAGGACTTGGCACTTAGCTTTTCATCCTACAGTCCCACTGTGCATCACCTAAAACTTGCAACTTGTACGTCAAAGATTTCCTAAAGTCAGTGCCCATGCGAAATTAGCTTTTAGTGTTTCTTTATTCAGAACTCTGAGCCTGGCACCTAGCAGAGAGCTTTTATGTATAGTACATTATCTGGTATATGTAACAAAGATTGGATGCAGTTGGTATTCTCTCCAGTTAACAGATGAGGAAACTGAATCAGAGAAGTTAAATAGTGAAGGAGGCCGAGGCGGGTAGATCACCTGAAGTCAGGAGTTCAAGACCAGCCTGACCAACATGGAGAAACCCCGTCTCTACTAAAAATACACAATTAGCCGGCGTGGTGGTACATGCCTGCAGTCCCAGCTACTCGGGAGGCTGAGGCAAGAGAATTGCTTGAACCCAGAAGGCAGAGGTTGCAGTGAGCCGAGATCACGCCATTGCACTCCAGCCTGAACAACGAGCAAAACTCTCTGTCTTAAAACAAACAAACAAACAAAAAATAGTGAAGCAGAGCCAAGGGTAGAGCAAAGATTGAGACCCAGTCCATCTGACACCAAAGTCCATGCTCCTTTCAGTACTGCAAGGCACCATGCTGTAGCGCTCGGCTTCTTTGCCCTCTCCTCTGCCAGAGAAAGAGGGGGAAGCTTTCAAGCAGACTGGAACCTTCACCCACCCAATGCCCACCATTTTTGCTTTCTTCTTTCTCTCTTTTTATTCTTTCATACATTCATATCATTGAAAACTGTGTATTGTGCATGCACCATGTGCCAATCATTGGTGATACAGGTAGGAACAAGAATCAATTCCTGCTTTCGTGGTGCTTACAGACAAGAGAGAATTAAAGACATTAAACAACGAATTACACATTAATTAAAACTATCTAAATCAGCCAGGCATAGGGGCTCACGCCTGTAATCTCAGCACTTTGGGAGGCCAAAGAGGGAGGATTGCTTGAGGTCATGAGTTTGAGACCAGCTTGGGCAACACAGGGAGCTATCATGGCAGTTTTCTCTCTACAAAAAATAAATACGAAAAAAATTAGCTGGACATGGTGGCACACACCTGCGTTCTTAGCTACATGGGAGATAGATGAGAGAATCTCTTAAGCCCAGGAGTTTGAGGCTGCAGTGAGCGATGATGGCACGACCGCACTCCAGACTAGGTGATAGAGTGAGACTCTGTTTCAAAAAAAAAAAAAAAAAAATCTAAATGTTCCTCCCTTTGTTTAATCCACAGAGAAAAAGAAAAAAAAAAAAATACTAGAAAAAAAGATAAAGTTAGCATTTGCTGTGAAATGAGTACCACTTAGGCTTTTTTTGGGCAGGGGCAGGGGTACAATTTGAGACAGGGTCTCACTCTGTAGCCCAGGCTGGAGTGCAGTGGTGCCCTCATAGATCACTGAAGCTTCAAACTCCTGGGCTCAAGGAATCCTCTCACCTCAGCCTCCAGTGTAGCTGGGCCACAGGCACTCGCCCCACCATGCCCGGCCTACCACTTAGGTTAATTGCAGTATCCTAAGCTTGCTTTAGAATTACTGTTTCTATTGAAAAATGCATTCTGAGTTGCAGTCCCTTTAAGCCATCTCTTTAAATAGCTAGCAAACTTAGCAAAGCTTATTTTTTTAATTGGTTCAAGGGGTAAGTTTGAATTTCATTGTGTGCGTGTGCATGTGTGTGTTTATACTTAATATCTGTATTTGGCTTCTATCACTGAGATTTCTGCAAAGCATCTCAGGCTTGGCAGGATCCCTTCCCTCACTCAGGGCATATCTGGGCTAGACTGAGTTAACTTTGGGTGGGGAGGTGAAGATAAAAAGAAGGAGGAACTGGCCGGGCACGGTGGCTCACACCTGTAATGCCAGCACTTTGAGAGGCCGAGGCAGGCCGATCACCTGAGGTCAGGAGTTTGAGACCAGCCTGGCCAACACGATGAAACCCCATCTCTACTAAAAATACCAAAAATTAACCAGGCATGGTGGCAGGCACCTGTAATCCCAGTGACTCAGGAGGCTGAGACAGGAGAATCGCTTGAACCCTGGAGGCGGAGGTTGCAGTGAGCCAAGATTGCACCATTGCACTCCAGCCTGGGCAACAGAGCGAAACTCCGTTTCAGAAAAAAAAAAAAAAAAAGAACAAGAAGAAGGAACTGAAGCTCAGGCCAAGAAGCTGAAGAACCTGGTGGGGTCTGAAAATGCTTATTCTGTAACATCAGAAATATTGTCTAAAATGTACCCGCAATGGGTCTGTGGGCTGTCTTTGGTCCCAGGTGAAGTAGAATAGTGTCCATTTGGGGATAATCTGATAACAAGCACAGACAATACATGGATTCTCCCTCCTCCTCGCTCAATACCGCCGTTCTGTGATTTTGGCTCAGAAGTTTGATGAAAACAATGGTCTACACCCCAGGGGCACTTGCGTCATAATGAGTCAATGGTAATCACATAACTAAACCCGGTTCTGCAAAGAACGTAAGTTTTAAAAGATAATTGGTGTATGTGTACGGTGGAGGTGGATGGGGGTTGTAGGTAAATTAACAGCCCCTGATTGCTAACCTTATATTATCGTGTGACCTTAATCATTTGGCATTAATCTGGTCAAATGTATTTAACTCATTGAAAGAAAAGACAAAATCAGAAAAATAAAATATCTCTAATCAAAAAGATACTTTCTGTTACTATAACTCCTTATTGTCCTTTTTAACCTACTCAATCATGGAGGGATAGCTAACACTATTATTTTTTCAGCATGATTATTTTCCACAGTATATGTTAAACTGATTAGAAACTGTATAATTTTTAAAATATGTATTTGTGCATGGTTTTACATGTCTAAATTATACATGAACTCAGCAGTTTCCAGGCTATAATAACATGTCCAGGAGCCCTATGGTTGACTCTTACACATATATTTTGATGAGTCAAACCCACAACTCCTTGTATTTCAGCCCACTTATTCACAGGGACCAGTACAAACATGTTTGTAGCAATGCTATTCAGTAAATAATAGTAGACGCAAAGAGTCAGAGAAGACTTATGAGTTAAGAACTTGACTCCCACAAGAACTCCTACTTTTCCAAAATGGCCTTGAATTTTCCCCTTGACTAGTTACATGTTATTTCTAGAACCTCTAAAGTTTACTAGTGGACAAAGTCAATCAAACCTTATGATGTCTCTCATTATTAATGAAATTGTAAAAGATACAGGCAGAGACACTGTAGGCTAGTTTTCTTCTTATATTTTAAAATTCCTTCTTTCTGTTCAAGGACTCTGAAGGACGCTGTTCATTCATTATGAATATTAGGATTCAGAAAATAATGGTCTAATACAAGGACTCTTGGAGACTTCATAGCACCTTAGGCGTTGCATTTGCGTGGCAAGGAGGGGTGTGGGTAGAAAATGGTGGCATGCAGGAAACTATCCCAAGCTATTCCAGAGGTCAGGGAACAGGAAGGAACACAGACTAAATTGGACTGCTTAAATCACACAGTTCATTAAATTAATTTTTTTTTTTTTTTTTTTTTTGAGATGGAGTCTTGCTCTGTCACCCAGGCTAGAGTGCAATGGCACGATCTGGGCTCACTGCAACCTCTGACTCCGAGTTCCAGTGATTCTTCTGCCTCAGCCTCCTGAGTAGATGGGATTACAGGCACCCACATCATGCCTGGCTAATTTTTGTATTTTTGTAGAGACAGGGTGGCCAAGCTGGTCTTGAATTCCTGATCTCAGGTGATCCTCCTGCCTCGGCCTCCCAAAGTGCTTGGATTATAGGCATGGGCCACCGCACCCAGCCTCATACAGCTTATTAATTTAAAACACACAGGGACAAGCAAGGGGAAGAAGATATGGTCAGTTCATAAGGATGCACAGCAAACCCTACTTGACTTCTAAACTATGCAAGCTCCAAACGTCCTGTCTTTCTCTGCACTAACAGTGTGGTCAGGGGACCAGAGTTGAGGTTTGAGCAAGGGGGCCCACAGACACAAGGCCTGCTGTGCCAATGACACACATTTGCTATGTCAGAGAGATGCAGGGATGCTATGGTTTGAATGTGCTCCCCAAAAAGCATGTGCTGGAAATGCAATCCCTGATGCCACAGTGTTAGGAGGTGGGGCCTCATGGGAGGTGTTTAGATCATGAGGGTCCCATCCTCATGAATGGATTAATGTGGCTTAAAGAAGGGCTGGGGGCTGTGAGTTCCATTTTCTCTCTCCAACTTGCTCTCCGGCCCTTCCACCATGCGATGACGGCAACAAGACCCTCACCAGATCTGGGCCCCTTGACCTTGTACTTCCCAACCTGTGGAACTGTGAGAAATACATTTCTATTCTTTATCAATTATCCCGTCTGAGGTTATTCTGTTATAGCGACGGAAAATGACCTAAGATGAGAAACAAGGACCCCCTGGCCAATTTGCTTACTGAACAGTGAAAGGTTTTATCGGCATTTTTTTTTTTAGCACAGTTCATGTGAAACTCAGAATGAGACCATATTGAGTTACCAATGAATGGCTAATCTAGAGATGACTGAGCTGTCAGCCTAGAGGTAGAATGATCAAGACATATGACTTGACATTTCTATCTATAATATTCTTCTTTGTTCCATCATATATTTCAGGTATTATGTTTATCTTTAACATGCCTCAGTATATGCTATATTACTCTCTATACTGAATACGTCTTATAAGTTTTGCCTATATCCCATAAGGTACCTGCTTACTTACCACCTATGCCCAGGGTTTATGGTGGATTTCATTATTCCATTTTTTTTTTTTTTGTCCTCTACAGCAAAATTGAATATTCTTAAGTAATGTTGTAAATTCACATTATAACCAGTGTCGATTCTGATAGAACTTTTTATTCCCACATTCATCAGGGAGCTGGAGAATTGAAAAAACTGCCATCCAAAGACACGTCACTTATACATCTCCCTCATAGAGCTCACTTATTAACTATCAAACCCAAGTAGTCTAGACACAGCCTACCTGCTTTTAGGGCATGTGGTATCAGCAGACATGGGCAAAGGGACTGTCTAAACATTCCCTGGACAGTCAACTAGCTTTCCCGCAGAGCTAGTTGAAAGAGCCTGAAAATACCTGGCCCTCCATTTTCTCCCTGGCCTCCCCCTACCCTTCCAGGCCTCCTTGCTGTTCCTGCTTTATGATAGGTCTGCCACGTTTTCCAGTGCACATTGTTCATAACACAACTCCAGTGGACACCACTTACATAGGGTACCATGAGAATAGCACACCCTAAAAATGGGCATCAGGGTGGCCCCAGCTCAGAGTCTCTGCATTTGCTGTTTTGGGGCCTGGAATTGTCTTCCCCATATGACCTTACAGCTAGTTACTTTTTCTTCAAGTTTTTGTGCATATGTAACCTTCTCACTGAGTTTTATCACTTTATTTAAATTACAGCTATCACCTTCCACCTCAAAGCCTCCTATCCCTTTTCCTAGTTTCACCCCATAGTATTATTTTATTTTATTTGTTTATTTATTTATTTTTGAGATGGAGTCTCTCTCTCTCTATTGCTCAGGCTAGAGTGCAGTGGCTCAATCTCAGCTCACCACAACCTCCGCCTCCCAGGTTCAAGCGATGCTCCTGCCTCAGTCTCCTGAGCAGCTGGAATTACAGGCATGTGCCACCATGCCTGACTAATTTTTGTATTTTTAGTAGAGACAGAGTTTCATCATGTTGACCATGCTGGTCTCCAACTCCTGGCCTCAGGTGATCGACCTGCCTCAGCCTCCCAAAGTGCTGGGATTACAGGTGTGAGCCACAGTGCCCGGCCTTTTATTTTCTTTGAATACACCATATGAAGTCTTCCACATATTTTGGTCATTATATCTTACCCACCCTGTCCCTAATGTGTGTAGTGTACATACACATACACACACACACACACACCCCAAATTGTAAATTCTATGAGAGAAGGGATTTTTATGACTTTGCTCATTGCTGAGTTTCCTGGACTAGAAAAGTGCTTGGCGTACAATGGGTTCTCATTGAATATTCATTTAATACATAGACATCACTCTTTTGTCACATCTAGGCACGTTCCTCTGCTACTTACCCAACCTCCATTCCAGGTGAGTTGGGGAACTACAAATATGAGTAAGCTCAAAAATAGCTCCCAGGCCGGGAGTGGTGGCTCAAGCCTGTAATCCCAGCACTTTGGGAGGCCGAGACGGGCGGATCAGGAGGTCAGGAGATCAAGACCATCCTGGCTAACACGGTGAAACCCCGTCTCTACTAAAAAATACAAAAAACTAGCCAGGCGAAGTGGCGGGCACCTGTAGTCCCAGCTACTGGGGAGGCTGAGGCAGGAGAATGGCGTGAACCTGGGAGGCGGAGCTTGCAGTGAGCTGAGATCGCGCCACTGCACTCCAGCCTGGGCGACAGAGCGAGACTCCGTCTCAAAAAAAAAAAAAAATAGCTCCCAAAAGTCACTCTGGGATACGCTGTCCTTCTGTGACCAAAAGAGCAGGCAGATTGCAGGGAGCTGGGCAGGGGTACGGTCGGATAGAAGCAGAGACAAAAACTGTGTGAATCTGCAAAGTACCGAGTATTCACTGGCCCATGAATTTGCCATGCCAGATGGTTAGCTCAGCTAGGGACATTAGACTTACTGAAACTCCAGCATGGGACCTCCTTTTGAGGGGCTTCTGAACTTATTTGTGGTAGGCTTTGCGCTCACTGATTCTAAGTAGGTTTGTTTGACTGAGAGACATATTTCTTTGGTCTAAGGTGAGGGTTGTTTGTTCTGTAGGGACTCATAATGACTAAGTAGTTTGGGGATGTGGGCATTTCCTAAAGGAAATGATAACATAACAGTGTGATCCTTCCAATAGGAATATAATAATCCTGTCCCATTGTCACCATGATATGGCCTTAGGATGTTTTTCTAGAGGGAGTGTTGGCTCAGGGCTGCCCCTCCCACATGTTCCTAGCACCATGCTCTCCCGTAACAGGGCGTGGATTTGAAAGAAGCCTGACTAGCTGAACCCCTGTGAAAGGGAATCTGGCTTAGCTTTTGAAACCTTCTTTGTTCTCAAAATCTGGACTCCTTTTCATTGTCAGAGCTCTGGAGCAGGCACCAGACATGTTGAATTCTACTCCAGGTCCGGCCCACGCTTGCCAATCAATCTCCAGCAAATCACTGTGCCGGAATCATTGTCTCTCTTGTTTTTAGTTCTTTCATCTGTAAAAGCAGCACCTTGCTAATCAATCTCTCAGCCATGACATAAAGATCAGCTCAAAAATGGTTCATAAAAAATGACTTTAGGAAATGTTGTCATTCTATAATAGTGCTTCTTTTTTTTATTTCTACTTGCAAAACCTATCTTCGTTCCCTCCTCTGCCTAGCTAGGATGCCCAGGGAACGCCTAAACTTCCAGCAAATATTGTCCCTGCCTTGAGCTACACTCGAGTGCTCACACACAAGCCAGATGGGAGCTGATGAGTGTCAGTGTTGACCGGTACTCATGCCCCAGCCCTGGCCTTCTCACCCCTTCGGCATCACCTGTATCTGGTTCATCTCTCAGGACGCTGACGTGTGGCAGTAAGACAGAAAGCCTGTACCATGTGTCATTCTGTCCCATAAAAAAATGCAGTTATATCAGAGATCTATCATTCAAAGGTTCTAAACGAAAACAATTCCTATGCCTAAGAGGACGAACATTTCTGTTGTTTTGTTTGTTTGTTTGTTTGTTTTTTAACCTGAACCAGTGCCTCACTGGGGAAAGGAAACACTGAAGTGTTCAAAGACTAGGTCTAAACATTGTCCCAACACAGTGTTCATCAACACTTGGCCCAAGGTTGCACTGCAGTTTTAGTTGTCTGGGTTAAGTGTAGGGTAAATTCAAATTCTCACTGTTTTCATGGAATAATTGCTAATGAATATAATCATCTTCCAATGTCATCTGTTTCATTTGAAAGTTGGCAGGAATGAAGGCAGCTTTCTTTAGAAATGATTAGAACATGGTTATTAGGGTGAGGTCATTGGTTTACAATTAAGTCATTTTTCCCCCTACAGTTATAATAACAGTGATGGAACCCAGAATCTTGTTGCTGGCTCTTTGGCAAAAGAAGGAGATCAAATTTTCAGAGTTTGGGCTGCCTTCCCTTAGTTGAAGGAATATTTTCCCACACCCGAGGCTGCTGGTGGGTGGCTGTCCCTCATACCACATGCATTTCTCTATGCGTCAGGGCTCTGCAGGCCAAGGCGGCTCACAGTATTCGCCAACTTGGAGCTGAAGGCTTTTCAACATGATAAAGAGGAAGATATTTTAAATTAAATTCCCGTTTGGCATTATTGTCATTTGATCTGTCCTGGGCTAATAAAGGGAAGAGCTATTCTTTAAAGAAAGAGAAAAAGCATAGCCAATGATTTTGTGCTCCCCGTGAAAGAAAAATATCTTCTTGCTGGGGTCAGGAAAAGTTATCAGCTTCAGACCTCTAGGCAGGATTTAATTTCCCACATCATTATTTTTGCCTGCATAGTCACCATTTTTTTAAAGTTATGTTTTTATCTATTTTCCTCTCTTACAAACAAAACATGTCAAAGTCTTCACAGACCTATTTTTGGCAAGCTCTGAAAAATCTGTAAAATATTTAAAGACCATCAAGGGGAAAAAAATATCCACTGGAATTAGAACCATCAGATTCTAGGTACTCATTGAAATAAGTACAATTTCAAATTCTGCTGCCCCATTAAAGATTGTTTTTATTTGTTTGTGGGTTTGAGATGAAGAAATAGTTGGAAGAGTCTGGAAATAGGAACTGAGACCCGCCTTCTCGTCCGGGCTATGTGGTTAACTAGTTGTCAGGCCCTGAGCAAGTCACTCAACCTACCTGAACAGCTGGATTACACACGTATTAAGAGCTCTAACAACCCAAATGCCTCCAAGCAAGTGGACACATTCAAGTGCTGAAGTCATACATTTTGCAGTTGCACATCTAGAATTTTCTTAAAATACATGCTTTGAGATGAGAACTACTAGGCAAATGGCATCTCCTCTTGCTTTTAAAACTTGAGATTTATAGACCCCTTGAATTGTGTCTAAGAAATTCATAGCGATATGCCCATTGTAAAGTCTCAGGGTACACATTTATATTCTGTATAAATATTTAAACAGAGAATTTGAACACAGATAGTCATCAGAAACGAAGCGAGCTACAATATCATATAGCTGCATAAAGCAGTAAAACTTCATGGTTCAGAGGGTAGGTTCTGGAGCCACGCAATTGGGGTTCAAATCTCTGTTCTGACATTTATTAGCTCTGTGACCTTGGGAAGCTGACTTAACTCCTTCATGCCTCAACCTTCTTATCTGGACATGGGGCTAATTCCGTAATTCGTATGACTGTTGTAAGGATTCAAGTAGATCATACATTTGTATCAATTACCTCTATTACTGGCACAACAGCAAGCATTCACTAAATGTTAAATGTTATTTTTATAACCTGAGAATTGGGTCAAAAATGAAGAGCCTGAGACCTGAAACCCTCATCCATGAATTACTACTTTCATCTTCTTATGATTTCATATCTGATAGAGTTAAACAAAATGGTCCTGAATGATCTTTGATTTTTGTTAGTTTCTTGGTGCCTTAGTTGTTTCCACACATAGACATTGTAAGATAATGTAGGACTATTCAGGATTAACTGTGGTCAACCAGTCTCTTGCTATTTACATGCAGCTAACAAGCAAATGGTGAGGACTTGACTAGTAGTGCTAAGGGACTATTTTCCTTGTGTAAGTAACAAACTAAAATAAAGTCATTGTGATTCAGAGAAACCGAAAGGGTGGGAAAATATGTGAACGACTTCTCCATTCCAGTGGGAACCTGGATGGAAACCCTCTTTTTGGAAGCCAAGAAGGCAAAGTTCCATTTTTTCTTGGCAAGGCACTTTACGAGTCTCAGTGTCTTTGGACTCTGTATTTTGGTAGCTTGGAATTAGCCTGGGAACACTTTCATGCCCAAGTGATTTCAGAATCTCTCCCTTAATAACAGAGACTCCAATTTCTAGTGTTCAATCTTTCTCAAGGCCAAGTAAAGTGTCCATTTGCATCTATTTCAAGTCCCCTTTCACTTGCTTTTCACACCCCAATGTTTATCATAACTTTCAAAGAAAGCACGTTTGTCATTCACAAGGTTATTTACAAGTTAAGAGAGAACCTCAATATTCCATTGTATTTCTTTCAAAAAGAGTAGCTGCCACTATAACAAATACATACTGCAATTTATTTGGATCTCTTCTCTGGTGGAATACACTATGAGGGCCTCGGGATCCCTTATGCCATTGGTTCATCTACAGATAGACACAATTTTTCTAGGATTCTTTTTCTGTATGAACTAGCCCAAGCCAAAAGAGGGAAAATCATTTCTTCCTTAAGGACCATGGGCTCTGACTCTATGCTGGGTAAATCTGTGTTCTCCAGTTTGTTGGCACTCAATATGTGATTTTTTTTTTTAACTCTTACTAATGGTATAAATCCTATAGGTTGGCTACCTCTAAAAACAGGATGTTTTGGCTGGCTGATTGTATGGGAGAATAGGTACAGTGGCTCACACCTGTAATCCCAGCATTTTGGGAGGCCAAGGCGGGTGGGTCACTTGAGGTCAGGAGTTTGAAACCAGCCTCACCAATACGGAGAAATCCCATCTCTACTAATAATACAAAAATTGGCTGAGTACGGTGGCTCATGCCTGTAATCCCAGCACTTTGTGAGGCCAAGGTGGACAGATCTCCTGAGGTTGGGAGTTCGAGACCAGCCTGACTAACATGGAGAAACTCTGTCTCTACTAAAAATACAAAATTAACCAGGTATGGTGGCTCATGCCTGTAATCCCAGCTACTCGGGAGGCTGAGGCAGAAGAATTGTTTGAACCTGGGAAGTGGAGGTTGCGGTGAGCCAGGATAGTGCCATTGCACTCCAGCCTGGGCAACAATAGCAAAATTCTGTCTCAAAAATAATAATGATAATAATAATAGTAAAACAAAAATTAGCCAGGCGTAGTGGCTTGTGCCTGTAATCCCAGCTACTCAAGAGGCTGAGGCAGGAGAATCACTCGAACCCAGGAGGTGGAGGTTGCAGAGAGCCAAGATCACGCCACTGTGCTCCAGTCTAGGCAACAGAGTAAAACTGTGAAACTGTGTCGCAAAAAAAAAAAAAAAAAAAAGAATTTAGTATGATCAGGAAACTTGAAATCCTGCTTTAAAGCTGGACTTTCACGTTTAGCTCCCTAAGCAATCGTGCCAACCATTATTGAGCTTTACAAACATGTTAGTAATTGGGAGACTATGGAAATGAGGAATGACCAGTTTTATGTTTTAGAGAAATGATGCCAGGAAGACCACTCTTTCATTAAATCAGATCTGATCCTCCACATTAGGCTATGCAGGGAGACTTGCCATGTGGGAAGCCCCTGGCCCACCTGGCCAGGATTTGGAGTGTCTCCTCTGACAACTACCCCAGCCTCAGGGGACACTGCCTGCCTCAACTCTGTTGGCAACCGCTGACTTGAGATTGGTTTCTGAATTCCCGAAAGCACTCTGAGACTAGGCTGGAACATATAAAGAAAACCCTATTAAATGACTAGGAATAACAAAAAGAATAAAATAACACACTATTTTGTTCTGTGCTCCCAACACAGCACTTGACCATCTTCCCCCTTTCCCAGTTGTAAGCCTGCATCCATGTGGCAAGGCCATTATTCCCCTCTACCCAGCAGGACCCAAAAGCATGCTTAGACTCCTGGAAGCCTAGACCTTACCACCTACTAAGTTTTGGTATATCCTGCCTTCAAACACTTATTTTCCCTGCATGTTTACACTGGACAATATATCCCTATCATGCAGAGGAGACTGGCTTTAACAGGCCATGGTCTTTCCCATGGCCTCAACAAGACAACCACATCAGAATACTACATTCACATATTGGTGGATGAACACACCCAGCGGCAGGACGTTGTTTTATTCTAAAGGGTTATTATGGTAATACAAATGTCACAGACATTTAGAGAGTGGGCCACTATTCCTGGGTGCTAAGGCGTTGTTTGCAGCTCTAGTGGGAGGCAGAGGAAGGTACACATTGTAGGCCTCCAGTTTCTTTAATAGGGAAGACCCTCTTAAAGAGGATGATGCTGTTGTTGTTGCTGCTGCTGTTTCTCCTGGGGCCACATGTCTGACTGCTGCTATTTCAGGGCAACTGGGTCACAGCTGTGCTGCCGGCCACAGGGCTTCTCTAAGCAGAGACCCCAAAGACAACATGAGGAAGGCCACCTGACAGAGTGGATTCTTGCTTTGCCTGACTGTAAGGAAGAAAGAACTTCAGTTGCCCTAAGCTGTTCACAGGTTCTGGGACCTGGGGCTTGAGCCCTGGGGCGCGCGCGCGCACGTGTGTGTGTGTGTGTGTGTGTGTGTGTGATTACAAGCTGTATCTTGGTATTACTTTTTCAAATCCACATTCCATTACCCCATGTTCAACTCAGTTGGTTTCCAGGAGCCCTCCCAAGAGAAACAGCTGCTTAGTGCCTTAAAGAGGAAATGTTAAAAGCTCTTGAGATTTAGAATTTTAGAATCTGCAGGGTTGATAACTTCCTCTCTGCTTATGAAAACAAACAGCACTAACTCCTCTTTCTCAACACAAACACGGTTCCCAAACGATTGTTTTCCTCTCTCAAATACAGTTCTATGAAGGAAGAGCAGATGACACCAGGTGGCCTGCAATTAAGTTGTAGATGCTAATAATAAAATCGGTTCTTGGTATTATAGCATGGACACTGTTCATCATTATGCTGCAATTGAAAAGTGATACAAAGATAGAGACCAGAGAACTTCTGCTTGAGGCTAGACAGTTTCTTGCCTTTGAGATACAAAGAGTCAATCTAACACAAGTGACTACTGATTTGGGAACATTACGTTAGAACAATTAATTATCCCATAGTAAATGCATTGCTGGTTGTCTCTGCTGGGGTTCTTTAGTAAGGTGAGTTATAGAACTGGCAATGTAGCTCTTAATAACTGAAGGGACTTTTTTCTTTCAGAATACATGTTAGTGAGAAGGGGATAGTGTTTTGGTTTGGTGTGGTTTGGCTAAGGTTTGGTTGTCAAGTTTGAGAAAACAAGAATTAAGCTGGGGACCAGGTGCGGCGGCTCACGCCTGTAATCCCAGCACTTTGGGAGGCCGAGGCGGGTACATCACAAGGTCAGGAGATTGAGACCATCCTGGCTAACACGGTGAAACCCCATCTCTACTAAAAAATACAAAATAATTAGCCAGGTGTGGTCGCGGGTGCCTGTAGTCGCAGCTACTCAGGAGGCTGAGGCAGGAGAATGGTGTGAACCCGGGAGGCGGAGGTTGCAGTGAGCCAAGATGGCGCCACTGCACTCCAGCCTGGATGATAGAGTGAGACTCTATCTTAAAAAAAAAAAAAAAAAAAAAAAAAAAAAAAAACAGGAATTAAGCTGGGAAACATCTGCTTATCCCTAACACATACACAAACACACACGTGTACATATACATGCATGCTCGGACTTTATGTTTTTCTCTTCTCTTCTCTTTTTTTTTTTTTTTTCTCTCTCTCTCCTCTCTCTCATAGATTACCCATATCCTTGAGAGCTGACAGAACAGTAGATTCAGAAACAAGAGCTAACAGGAATAAGTTAGAAGTCTTTCCATTATCATTTATCTTACCCTCATTCAGTTAATGTATTTTCCTCTGGCAATTCTTTTTAAACAGAATATTTCCATTAGAATTGTTTCTTTCTCTCAACTTCAGCCTGAAAATGTTAAGGTAGTGAGGTAAAGTTTATGTGTGTGTGCTTTAAAACAAACAGTAGACTTTTTTTGGGTGTTGAAAATGATTTGTGACAGCATCAATACCATTCATTTGTGTTATTTCACACATTTTTCCATAAAGGGATTCATCTCAGGACTCATTTATTCTTGATTCAACTCGATTCTCATCATTAGCTTTTGGTACAAGTACAAAAAGAGTTCTAATCCTCCTAAATATTTGCAGATCAGATAGACATAAAATAATAAAGGACTATTCTATAGTGAAAAATAAAATATTTTAAGGAAAGGATTACTTTGTATCAACCATGATCGGGTTCATAATTTATCTGACATGCTTGTAAACAAACAGCTAAAAGATCTTCAGCCTCCAAAGTATTATGAATACTTTTGCAGTGAAAAAGTAAATGTATTCAAAAACAAAATGATTTGTAAATTTAACTAAAAGTTTGTGTCGCTACTAGTTTACTGGTATCTAAAGAATATCACACACTCCTTTTTTCCATTTACTGATTCATTCAATATTTATTGAGTCCTTAACCTATGCTATGTACTTGTACTAACTGTTTGGAATGCAGATGTCCCTACTCTCAAAGAGTTTACAATCTAGTGGGGAGACAAATAAACAGTTCCAGTGAAGTGCTGCTAAAAATAAGGGAAGAAGGCCAAGGGCGATGCAATGGAGCATCTATCCCTGAGGGCACAATGTTAATTTTAGTGAATTTGCCATGGTCCATGGACTAGCTTCACAGACTCAGAAACCTTAGCATAGATGAAGATCGTCTCTCAGAAGTGAATTCCCATTGGCCAAGTAATTAGAATAACTAATAATAAACTAGAATGCTAATTTATTAATTTGCCCTGAGAAATGGAACTGCCCAAGAAACAAGATCCTTAAGTTCAAGGTCCAGCACACCATAGGCCACCACAGTGCAGCTCAATTACAGTAAGAAGGCTTCTTGGTAAGCTTGAAATAGAAGAAATTAAGGTTTGATAAAAGCTCCTGAGAAATTATAATGACACCAAGCTAAGATAGCCTGGTACATCCATCTCCTAAAATGGGGAGACCTGACACTGTGATGGCAGAAGTCAAAGCTGGAGACAAGAGCACCTTCTCTAGTGGACAGTTAGCACCTTCAGGCCACAGCCGGAGTTGGCCCATCCTGAACCCCTTAGGAGATGCCTTTAATAGTTGCCATCCACCTTTATTGGCTGGGTTGATACTCAGCTGGAATGCAGTTATGGTCATATCAGGGGTCTAAAATCTGGTTTTGTGGGGACCTAAACCTTATACAAGTTTGTGAGGCCTCTTAAAGAAACAATAAACCTTTATGAGTAAAAATTAATTATGAAAGTAAATATTTACTTGGAAAGTTCCCATGCAAGTGGGGACTCATTTATTTCACAGAAAATCCACCTCTGCAAACCAATTGTTAAGTTATGGAAATATCTTCATGCTCTGTAGTTGATAAAGCGCTGCCACCCTGGCCACTCTGGCCCCTCCCTGGGAAACCCTAGACCTCCTCAGATTCCAGCAATTAAAGGATTAGTGGCTGAGAGTATATACCATCTGTTCTGAGAATGGAAATTGGTAAATATGTTTAATGAGTATCTCTTTTTTAGACATAGGTATATATTTATGATGTAACGCATGATGTATTGATTTTACCATTTAATTCTCAATGCTAAGCCCTTATTTCAAGTTCTTGGAAACCTCACAATCACCCCTGAATGCTAACAATTAACACAAGTCCGCAATATTTAACATTTATTTCACAATCCTCCAAACTGCCAAATAGTGGAGTTGAGTGGAAGCTTTATCTCTTAAGCAGTACTGGTTTCTAGGACATTCCCAACAAGAGCTCCTAAGAAAGAAGCTTGGTGAGGGTGGTAATCCGTGATAGTGCAGCCCAGGGTCCCGAAAGACTAGGAGAGAAGGCAGTAAGGGCATTTTCCTGTTTGTTTATTTTAATCCAGGAGCCGGTACAAAGCTTTCCCCAGGGGAAATTTGATATATTATTAAAAGAAGAATGGGTGTTTAGTGAACAACAAACAGCAAACACATCCTCAATAATTCTAACTCTTTGCAGCATAAAATGCAGAATTCTGCCGTAAGAGTACGAGTCCTCAAAATCTGCCCTCTCCCTGATATAGGTACATTTGTCAGGGGGTGGGTGGAACATTTTTCTTGTATCTTTATGAAGAAGCAATTACCATATTTGACTGCGGTACTTAATTTTCCGCAAATTTCCCATCAGTTTGGCGTAAAGTTGCTCTTTGGAACATTTGCAACATTTTCAACTTCATCAAGTCACAAAGAACAGTTTATGAAAGCAGTCACTTCCTCCCCCAAGCCTCAGAAGGAGCTTCCTTTGGCACTAAAGCATCTCCATATGATTTGTAGCTGTGTTTCCCAAGGGGAAGATATACAAAGGACACTGAGAAAATCTGCTCCTTATTTAAACTGTGAAGTGTTGATAGAACTGTCTTCTGACAGTCAGTGACGACCACTGGGGATGTGAAATGCAAACAAGCAAACATTGTATTTTTTTTTTTTTTTTTTTTGCATTCTGTCCTTTTTAAACTAATTTGTACAAAATCTGCAATTAGGATTCAATATTTTACATACTAAGAAAACACAGTGTATGGTTCCTAGAAATGTGACAGTTTACATAGTATAGAACCTGGCCCACAGTGAATGTTTGATGAATAACTGATGAAGGAATGAATGAATGAATGAATGACTAAAGAAGCAGGCCAGCAAATGGCTTTCTCCCTGAGAAGGCTCACAGATTAAAAAAATAAATTTACATTTTTTACTTATTGTCTAGCAAAGAATATACAGGTCTTAGAGCAGTGGATGACAACTTTGCTAAACAAGTGAATGGCAGCATAATTTCCCTGAGGAGAGAAGCTGCTTGTCAGAATGAATACTCCTGCAGAGACTGTAGATGTGAGTGCATGTGCACGTGTGTGTGTTTGTGTGTGTGCATATGCACACGTGGGCTGCTAGGGGAGACTTGGAGGAATTGGGAAGTGGCATTTCAGAGCTACAAAAAGGCTCATGTGTAAACAGTCTGTGTGATCAAGCCAGGTGTTCAATGCTTCTAGGAGGCAAGGTACCAAGGTACACTGGGAAAAACATAGGCTTTGGGTCTAGACACATAGGGGTACCAATCTGCAACTTACCTGCCGTTTGACCTTGACCAATTTAACTTTCCTCCCACAGTTAACTCATCTTAAAGCAGTGATAATAACATTTACCTCTCCAGGTCGTGTCTGAGAAACAGAGGTAATGATGGCAAACACTACTACATACCAGGCACAGTTCTGAGCACTTCATGTACATTACCCCATTTAAACCTCACAAAAGCCATGTGAGACAAGATGCTGTCTTTGTGAATGAGGAAAACTGAGACAAACAGGGGTTAAGTAATTGCCTAAAATATATAGCCTAGGGTCTGTTCATGGAGGATTCTCAATAGACAGTAATGGTCATTATTTATGGTCACAGTCCTAAATGCTTTACCTTCATTCTCTCACCTGATCCTCAAAGAAAACATATGTGCTTAGAATGGTGCCTGGCATAAGGCAGGTGTTTGATAAATGTTTGTTAAGTGAGTGAATGAATCTTCACTTTACAGCAGAATTAACTGAGGGTTAAATACTTGCCCAGAGCCACACAGCCTGAATGTGAACCCTGCAGATGAACTCCAGGGCCTGTGCTCTTAGCATTGCCAGTCATTTACAGTCTCTGCCCTCATCCCCCTGGCATCAGAGAGAAGAAAGGTGCAGATGGGGGAGGGGCATAACACCTGGGCATATCAGAATCATTTCAAGAAACCAAGACAGACCGTCTGCAGGGTTGTTTAGAAAACACGGAAGCATTCGTCTTTTCCTTTCTCTTGTTCTGTCTTTTTCATCTCACCCTGGATATCTGCCTCGGCTCCTAAAAATCTTTGCTCTGCAACCTCCGGTTTCTAATTCTGGCTAACAGAGAGAAAAATATGAGAAATTGTACTCTAAGCTATCCATCATTCAGCTAAGACTTCTTAAGGGTTCTTAAGTAATCAGCCATTTGGGGCTTAGGATTATATTTGAGAGAAGAGTGCTGTGATGGGTAAAGAAGTATGCAATCCATTTGAATACATGATTCTCACAGGCTGCAAATAACCAGGCCTAAAAAAGCCTAAGTCTTTAAAAAAAAAACAAAAAAAAAAAAAAAAAAAATTTAAAAAAAAAAAAAAAAAATAAAAAAAAAAAAAAAAAAAAAAACTGTATTTTAAAAAAAAGAATGAAACATTACTGAAAATATGATACAGTGGCTGTAATTGAACATTCCTATTTAATTAATTACTTTGACATGCATTATTTCTATAGTATTGATAGGTGGACAGAGCTTCCAAAAACTATTGCTTTGATTTAGAATTAGAAACCATCATGGGTATTTGCTTCTAGCTTGATGGACTAATTGCTAAATTCTATCATCCCTAGTGTTTCAGTAACTTGGTGTGATTAAGCATGGATAAAAGCTAAAATTTTAAAAAGAAAGAAAAGCTCATTACCAAATCCTAAACAGCTTCAATAACTTTGTGCCAGTCTCTGAAGGACATTTGTGCCTTGTTATGACAAGGAATTATTCATAATATGTGCCTAGCATATAGATTGCATCCTTTATTTGAAACAATAAAAGAGTCATCCTTAGTAGCTGATGGAAATAAATAGGCAGGCAAAATTTAAAGGGAAGAGAAAAAAACCAACCAACAGGCCCTATAATAATTGCTTGTCAGTGTAACATCAAGTAGTTCATCCTTTTAGGAACTCGTTATGTGGCTAGCCCATTATGTTCTCCGGATAGAAAAAAAACATGCAGTAATTCACAGAAAAGCAATGACAGGATTCTGCCAGTTTACCTAATAGTATTGACGAGACAGGAGAATTATGGCTTACAAACAAAGAGTGATTCTATATTGGAATTGTTTTGCTCTCTTTTTGTCCAATCAGAATTTTTTTTCATTTAAAAAATATCAATATCCCTGAAAAATATCAAATATACCACCAACAGCTTTTTGATCTGACTATAAGAATGCAGAGTTTCTAGATTCTTGCTCAATTACTTGCTTACCGAAACCTCTGCTGTGGCTAGGAGAAAATAGATGCTATACTTTAGTGCCCCTTGCTGGTCAACCTGAAGAAAATTGGAGGATAATGACTCCAAGAACCCAGGTTTCAATAAATAGAGTGGCAAGTTCTATTAAGACAGGTAGGAAGCCAAACTGATGTGGCCAAAACATCTGCAGCTAGTATAAAGAATCATTACGATGAGATGAGGCATTTGGAAATGCACATATTTTCTTAGAGAGGAAAAAGTGCAATAGAGAGAAAAGCTACACGTTAAGTCTTAGCCTAACTTAAATCCAGGAAACACATTCCTATGAATGCACTCATATGAAGTAAACTCTAGGCTTGAAGTATGACTTTGCTTGATTATGTCTCCAAAAATGTGTCTGGCCTCTCAAACCACAAGGGAAGTGATAGATACCCAAAAATCCCTAGTGGAATTCTCAGTTCAAATTAAATTCCAAAAATAATGCGAAAACTTCTTTCTACAGAGGAAAAAGCGTATATCTACAGTAATGCATTAGATAATTGAAAATAACATTACAGCCTATAGCAAGTAAATTCTGATTACAGTGAATTTTCTTCCCTGTTCGCCATTTTTTTAGGATGTAATTATATTACTTTTATAATTCAAAAACAACAGCTACATCATGGCTATACTGACACTATCAAAGCTAATTGTTAATAACTCTTAGGATTCCGGAGTAAGCCATCAGACCTAACACATCAACCCTATGAGAGCTGGACTTAGAATTTCATCTCCTCCCTCACAAAGTACCCATCAGGAATTTGGATTCACAAGATCCCCCTCTAGGCCCTAGAAAAAGTCTATTCAGGTAGACTGAATAATTCAGTGGCACACGGGGACTAGCCCATGGGGCAGCCTCGGCACATGTGCAAGCCAGCCTCAGATGCTCAGCCTGCAGATAGAATCTGGGACCAGGCACCAAAGACTGCTGGTCCTTCAAAAGCCTTGCAAGCTTCATGGGACCTAGAATAACCAAAACGCGCCTAAAAAAGAAGAGCAAAGCTAGAGGACTTGCATTTTCTTATTTCAAAACTTACTACAACACTACAGTGTGGTGCTGGCATAACAACAGATATATAGATCAGTGGAATCAAATTGGGAGTCCATAAATAAACACTCATGTTTATGGTCATTTGATTTTCACCTAGAGAGCCAAAACAATTCAACTGGGAAATGAACAGTCTTTTCAACAAATAATGCTAAGTAACTGAGTGCAAAAGAATAAAGCTGGACCCCTACCTTACACTATATACAAAAAGTTAACTCAAAATTAAAGACCTAAATATAAGAAAACTGTAGAACTATTAAAAGAAGATATATGAGTAGATCTTACCTTAGATTTGGCAATGATTTTTTAGAGATCACACAAAAAGCAGAAGAAACGAAAGAATGTGATTTGACTTCATCAAAACTAAAACTTTTGTACTTTAAAAGACCCATCGGCCGGGCGCAGTGGCTCATGCCTGTAATCCCAACACTTTGGGAGGCTGAGGTGGGCGGATCACAAGGTCAGGAGATCGAGACCATCCTGACCAACATGGTGAAACCCCGTCTCTACTAAAAATATAAAAAATTAGCTGGGCATGGTGGCGCGTGCCTGTAGTCCCAGCTACTTGAGAGGCTGAGGGAGGAGAATCACTTGAACCCAGGAGGTAGAGCTTGCAGGGAGCCGAGACTGCGCCATTGCACTCCAGCCTGGCGACAGAGTGAGTCTCTGTCTCAAAAAAAAAAAGACACCATCAAGAAATAAAATATAGGCCAGGCGTGGTGGCTTACACCTGTAATCCTAGCACTTTGGCAGGTTGAGGTGGGCAGATCACCTGAGGTCAGGAGTTCAAGACCAGCCTGGGCAACATAGTGAAACCCCATCTCTACTAAAAATACAAAAATTAGCCAGGCATGGTGGTGTGCACCTGTAATCCCAGCTACTTGGAAAACTAAGGCATGAGAATCGCTTGAACCTGGGAAGTGGAGGTTGCAGTGAGCCAAGATCATGACACTGTACTCCAGCCTGGGCTACAAGAGCGAAACTCTGTCTCAAAAGAAAAGAAATAAAATACAACCCATTAAATGCAACAAAGTTTTTGTAAGTCATATATCTGATAAAGAAACTGGAACTAGAATATACAAAGAATGATAATGACTCAGCAATAAGACACAGTAAAAATTAATTGCCACCAGGTACAATGGCACGCACCTGTAGTCCCAGCTGCTTGGGAGGCTGAGGCAGAAGGATTGGGATGTAGTACATTATGATCATACCTGTGGATAGCCACCATACTCCAGCTTGGGTAATGTAGCAAGACTCTATCATTAAAAAAATAATAATAATAATAATTGCCGATTAAAAAATAAGCCAAAGATCTGAATAGATATTTCTCCAAAGAAGATATATGAATGGCCAATAAGCACATGAAAAGATGCTTAACATCACTAGTTACTGGGGAAGCAAAAATCAAAACCACAGTGATTTGCCATGCCACACTTACTAGGATGGCCGTAATAATAATAATTCTTAAAAAAGACAGTAACACGTGTTAGCAAGAGTGTGGAGAAATTGCAACCTCATTCCTTGCTGGTGAGAATGTAAAATGGTGCAGCCATTTCAGAAAAGAGTATGGCAGTTCCTCAAAGTTATACCCAGAGTTTTCATGTGATCTAGAAATTCTACTTCTAGATACATACTCAAGACAAATGAAAACGTATGTCCGTACAAAAACTTGTACATGAATGTTCATAGTAAATTATTCATAATAGCCAAAATGTGGAAATAAACCAAATGTCCATCAAATGATGAATGGATAGACCAAATGAGATGTATTTATACAATGGAATATTATTTATCAATAAAAAGAAATGAAGTACTAATCCAAGTTACAACATGGATTAAACTTTGAAAAAACATGTTCTAAGTGAAAGACACCAGACACAAAGGGCCACATATTGCATGAGTCCACTGTGTTAGCATGCGAGGGCCACCATAACAAAATACCACAGGCTGGGTGGCTTTAGCAACAGAGGTTTATTTTCTCACTGTTCTGAAAGCTGGAAGTCCAAGACCAAGGTGTTGGTAGCTTTCATTTCTCCTGAGGCCTCTCTCCTTGGCTTGCAGACAGCTTCTTCTCCTTGTGTCCTCACGTGGCCTTTTCTCTGTATGCACACATTCCTTGTGTCTCTTCCTCTTTGTAATGGACACCAATCCTATGGGATTAGGGCTCCACCCTTAGGAAGCTTGTTTCACCTTAATTACCTCCTTAAAGGCCCTATCTCCAAATATAGTCATATTGAGGTTTCAGCCTTCAAAATATGAATTTGGGGGAAATACAAGTCAGTCTATAACATCCGCTTATAAACAGGCAAATCTCCTTTTCAGTTGTGGCGCATGACTGGACTTGGTTGAGTTTTGAGATGCTGATGAGCTTAAGGTCTGAGGCTTGAAAGAATCACTGAAGCTTTTTTTATTTGTTTTTTTCTTTTGAGACAATGTCTTGCCCCATTACCCAGGCTGGAGTGCAATGGCATGATACCATCTCTGCTCACTACAATCTCCATATCCTAGGCTCAGGTGATTCTCCCACCTCAGCCTCCTGAGTAGCTAGGACTACAGGTGTGTGCCATCATGCCCAGCTAATTTTTGCATTTTTATAAAGATGAGGTTTCACCATGCTGCCCAGGCTAATCTTGAACTCCTGGACTCAAGCAATCCACCCGCCTCAGCCTCCCAAATTGCTGGGATTACAGGCATGAGCCACCACACTTTTCAAGTAGATAAGATATATTTAAACAGGTAATCTTTAATATCTACAGAATAGAGATTTTTGCTTCTTTTGTCCCTTTTGTAGTGGTAGTAAGGGTGAATTTTGACATGGCCTCAATTATCTACAGGAATATTTACTTGACAATTTTGTGCCTCTGCCCTATAACTGAGTTGGTCCCATAGAAAATTTCTATGGAATTCAATTCCATTATTTAAAGTAGTTTTTCTGTGAACCAGCCATGGTCTGTAACTTGACAGTGTTAACACCAAATAGCAAGACCTTAACCATGGTTCACATACTCAACGAAGATACGACTCATCTTAGTTTTTCAAGTAGATCAGTTTTAGAACACATTAATTCTAACTGGACTAACTATTTCACAACTATCTAAGACAACTTTATAAAATGCTTTAATTTATAAAGTTGGTGTTAAAGTTACATTCTTTTGACTCTTCTAAAGATTGTTATTTTACAGTATCTTCTTAAATATGTGTATTCCTACAGTATATTCTTAAATGTTCTTAAATGGTAGAGTTTGATGAATGCACATCTGTAGTACAATGTTAAGCTACCTTCATTTTGTTGCTATGCTAAAGAAATTTTTCGAAGTGTCTTATTTTAAAAATTGGTTTATGTGTTTTGTAGGCTTACAAATTTTTCCATAGTACCATCTATCATTTTAGTGATAAAATTTGACCCTTTTGATAGAAAAACAGGTCAGTGAGTTCCTTGGGATCCAAGAGGAGTTGACTGCAAAGAGGCAGAAGGGAATAGTTAGAGTTATTCTATAATTGTTCTGCATCTTGATTATGGTATGACCACGCATTTGTCAAATCAAATCTTATACTTAACAGGGTGAATTTTACTGAATGTAAATTCAGATTTCAATAAACATGACCTTAAAAACTTACAAAATAAATAAATAAATAGGCAAATCTATAGACATGAAAAGTAGATTCGATCTGGGGTGATGAGAGCTTTGGGGGTGACAGGTAAGGGGTGCGGAGGCTTTTTTGGCATAATACTCTGAGGTTAACTGGGATAATAGGTGCACATCTCTGGACTATATTAAAGCCATTGAATTTTACACTTTAAATGAGTGAATCATATACTATGTGAATTAAATATCAATACGGTTGTTAACAAAAAAGACAAGCTTAAGGGCAAAAGAAGTCATCAGTGAAGTCTCTAAGAGGTAGCAGGATTCTACCTAGAAGCATGGAGTTCAGAGCCAGGACTAGAGTCTTTACCCACGTATAAGGAAGAGCCCAGTTCAGATCTTAAACCTTATGGATTAAGGAATCCCAGGTAGAAGGGCAGGCATCATATCTCTGGCATGTGGTTAGGGCTTCCCTGGTGGCAAATGTGGCTTGAACCTGAGTCACATAGGGTTGGCCTAGGGCTTTTCAAAGGAATTTTTTAATTCCTATCCAAGGCTGGCATTCATCTTAGAGACCAAAGTTGACATCTGCCTGGGAAGAAGAGAGTTCCCAAGGCCAGGCCTCAAGTAATCTCTCATGTGTTCCTGACTTCCGTCGCCAATTCCTTTGGAATTTGAATATTAGACTTTAGTGAGCGTGTAATCCTTTCAGTATGATTCTCCCACAGGCTCTGGGTTTTCAAAGCATAGGCCTGCCAAACTGCATTTATTAAGCACACATGCTGTATTGTCATTGTCAGTTTACCTTTTTTTTTTTTTTTTTTTTTGAGACGGAGTCTCACTGTCACCAGGCTAGAGTGCAGTGGCCCAACCTCGGCTCACTGCAAACTCCACCTCCTGCGTTCAAGCAATTCTCCTGCCGCAGCCTCCCAAGTAGCTGGGACTACAGATGCGTGCCCCCATGCCCCGCTAATTTTTGTATTTTTAGTAAAGACAGGGTTTCAACATGTTGCCCAGGATGGTCTCGATCTCTTGACCCTGTGATCCACCCACCTTGGCCTCCCAAAGTGCTGGGATTACAGGCATGAACCATGCCCAGCTGTCAGTTTACTTATTGATCTGCTCCACTAGTGTGTAAGATTCTGGAAGATGGGAACTGTCACTTTTATACCTGCACTCCCAGTGCTTTGCCCACTGGCAAGCACATAAAAATGTTCCATGTTGTGTGATGAGTAAATGAATAGATGAGTACTTGTCTTTCCCTTGTTTTTAAGAGATGGGGATCTCACTATGTTGCCCAAGCTAGCCTTGAACTCCTGGGCTCAAGAGATCCTCCTACCTCAGGCTCCTGAGTAGCTGGAATTACAGGCACACCACCATACTCGGCTTTCCATTTATTATGTGTTAGAATGCTCATACCATCTTGTTTGTGCTAGATTGAGCCATTTTCAAAACTAGCAAACTAAAGAATCCTAAATCATTGATTTTTCCAGAGTTGACATAATTTTCCATAATAATAGCTTAACATTCATTGAACATTTTTGGACCAGGCTGCACTAAGCAATTTAGATTTAAAATTCCTTTGTAGTCCTTACAATAAACCCCTGAATAGATAGTTTTATTACCCCCGTTTTACAGATGTGAAACTCAGGATCACAGAGATTAAGTAACCTGCCCAGAGCTGCAGAGGTAATAGTAGTGGAACCGAGGTTCAAAGCTGTCTCAAACTCACACATGAATGTTCTGAGACTACCTTACTCCATACGTAAAAATTACTGTCTAAACTGCCCCTTATATTGAAAAGGGAACCACAGAAATAAGGCACACATAGAATGGGTGGGCTTCTTTCCCTAGGTCATAGATTCAGTCTGTAATCAACCAAAAGCAGAAAGCCTTCTCAGATTGTTTTCACTGCCTACTGACTCACAGCTTCCACGGTTTTCATTTTATCCTTTCTTTCCCCTTATACATTTTAGCTGCACTTCACAGAGTTCTGCACAAAGGGAAAACTCAATACAAGTTGAAAGCTTACCAGAATGGAACAATTCTGACATTTCAGAACAACAGGCTCAGCTTGAAGGTGTTTCAAAATGGCATGCACCAAATGTCCTGAAAGTTGTTATAAGAGATTCAGCAGCTTTCATGTTGACCTCAATGAACAAAATTAAATGTTTGCTCATTTCATGGTTACCATGTTCCAATACAAACAGCCTGGTATTTTTCCTGTTTTCTATTCACCTCTGTTACCTTGGCCATGTCTATGTTATAACTGGATGGTACTCAAAGATCGTTGTCTGTGAGGGGTTAGGGAGAGATGTTTATGCCCAGAGTGAGGGCACCTCCTGTTCCAGGAGAGCTTGGAATCACTCAAGGCCAAAGCCTACAGATTCGGAAAGTTAAAACAGAAGCATCAGAGTTAATCCTCACACTCAAGGCGTTCAGCATTTCTAGAACTAAGCCAAAATTCTGTGAAAGGACAGGGTTGCCAATGCCCATGGTGTAAACTGTTCCCAAACTGTTCTCAGTTTGTTCTACTGAACTGCATGGCCAAAGAGAGAGGAAGTCCAGATATCACTCTTGAATTTTTTCTTTCTTTTTTTTTTTTTTTTTGAGACGGAGTCTCGCTCTCTCGCCCAGGCTGGAGTGCAGTGGCCAGATCTCGGCTCACTGTAAGCTCCGCCTCCCGGGTTCACGCCATTCTCCTGCCTCAGCCTCCGGAGT
Organism: Papio anubis; assembly: GCF_008728515.1. Taxonomy (NCBI): domain Eukaryota; kingdom Metazoa; phylum Chordata; class Mammalia; order Primates; family Cercopithecidae; genus Papio; species Papio anubis. Next base: position 114,410,313 of record NC_044981.1, on the reverse strand, counting down.
AGCTAGGACTACAGGCTCCCGCCACTGCACCCAGCTAATTTTTTGTATTTTTAGTAGAGATGGGGTTTCACCGTGGTCTCAATCTCCTGACCTTGTGATCCGCCCGCCTCGGCCTCCCAAAGTGCTGGGATTACAGGCGTGAGCCACCGCGCCCGGCAAGGGCAAAATGCCCCCACTCCGCTACCATCCTCACCAATATGCAAAAGTAGGTAAGCCACTCCTGTTGAAGGCCCCATGGAGAGCATTCAGTCCTTCGCCCATCCTGGTCCTGGTTTATGGCTGTGCTTGTATCGCCACCTATTGCTGGGTGCTCCGGGAAGACAAGGCTAGGTCTGTCCTGCTCATCATTGCACCTCCAGAACCCAGCACATGCCTAACTTAATACCCTTTCATTCATTGCATAAATGAAATATAAGGTCAATGGAGAAGAAATGTCTGGGAAATATATGGCTGGGAACTGACTCTGCTTTCATAGAGAAGACTTTGGAGGGTACTCCTTATACTAAGAAGGAAGTACTTCTGTTGGGATCATAACCTCTTTTTAAAACTAAGGTGATTTTTATCATTTTAATACCATTTGAAAGCACTGTAAAGCCTGGCTTTTTACTTATTTATTTATTTACTTTTTAAGAGACAGGATCTCATTCTGTCACTCAGGCTGGAGTGCAGGGGTGGAAACACAGCTCACTGCAGCCTTGAACTCCTAGACTCAAGTGATTCTCCTGCCTCAGCCTCCTGAGTAGCTAGGACTACAAGGTATGTACCACCGCACCTGACCAAGTTTGGCTTTTTTTTTTTTTTTTTTTTTGAGACGGAGTCTCGCTCTGTCGCCCGGGCTGGAGTGCAGTGGCCGTCTCTCAGCTCACTGCAAGCTCCGCCTCCCGGGTTTACGCCATTCTCCTGCCTCAGCCTCCCGAGTAGCTGGGAATACAGGCGCCCGCCACCTCGCCCGGCTAGTTTTTTTTTTTTTATTTTTTAGTAGAGATGGGTTTCACCGTGTTCGTCAGGATGGTGTCGATCTCCTGACCTCGTGATCCGCCTGTCTCGGCCTCCCAGAGTGCTGGGATTACAGGATTGAGCCACCGCGCCCGGCCAAGTTTGGCTTTTTAAATGATTCTTTCCCAGTTTTTATTTCAGAACAAAATGGCATATTTAAAAACCAACATTTTTCTTTCATACAAGTTTGAATATAATATGCATATATATTTGAAATATATAATCTTTTGAAAATACTAAAAGAACAGAGATCAGAGGATATCATTTTCATAATGTTTTTTTCAATTTTCATGAAAGTTGAAGAAGCTTAATATTTATATTATGAAATATTTGTTGGAAAATGTTTCTTTTTTAAATCAAGATTGTTTTTAAGGCTGGGTGCCGTGGCTCATGCCTGTAATCTCAATGCTTTGGAGGCCAAGGACGGAAGATCATTTGAGCCCAGGAGTTTGAGATCAGCCTAGGCAACACAGCAAGAACGTGTCTCTACAAAAAATCAAAAAATTAGCCAGATATGGTAGAACAGCCTGTAGTCCCAGCTCTTGGGAGGCCGAGGCAGGAGGATCACTTAAACCCAGGAGTTTGAGACTGCAGTAAGCTATGATCACAACACTACACTCCAACCTGGACAACAAAGCAAGACTCTGTCTTTAAAAAAAAAAAAAAAAGCTTATTTTAAAATATTGCTTAAATTATCACGTTAATCGTCTTTTAGTTGCTCCTCCAAAGAAATCTCATGATACAGTTTGTGCATGTGTTATATAAACATAATAACATTCAGCAGTTTCTCATGTGTCTTGTTTAGAATCTGCATCATGTTTAATGTTTGGTAAACCTCCTATAACGGCTTTTTTTTTTTTTTGAGACAGGGTCTTGCTGTGTGGCCCAGGCTGGAGTGCAGTGGTACAATCTTGGCTCACTGCAACTTCTGCCTCCTGGGTTCAAGCGATTCTCCTGCCTCAGCCTCCCGAGTACCTGGAACTACCAGCGCGTGCCACCACACCCGGCTAATTTTTGTATTTTTAGTAGGGACAGGGTTTCACTGTGTTGGCCAGGCTGGTCTCGTACTCCTGACCTCAGGTGATCTGCCAGCCTTGGCCTCCCAAAGTGCTGGGATGACAGGCATGAGCCACCGTGCCCGGCATAAAGGCTTTTTAAATACTAATATATTGTCCAAATTTTCTACCATTGAGTTAATCACCATGAAGATTTCCACCTGGTATTTGACAAAAGCAAGTCCATGGCAAATCCCTAGATAGAATAGTCAACCCTCACACCTCTGCATTGTATCCAAACAGCCTCTCCTCATTGGAAGGAGTGGCTGCACCACCCAAGCTTCCTGAGTTGGAAGTGTGTAGGTTTGACTCTTACTTTCTATTATCTGCTGGGTCTCCATGTCCTTGCCTTTCTCCTATTTATAAAACATGTGCCTATCTCCCTATGAGAAAGGAGAGGTGATCAGAATATTTCAAGTACTGAAATGAAATGCAAACAGGGCAATTTATGTGGTAAGTGGAAGTGGAACACGTCATGAAAGCTAAACCTGGGAGGAGAGATTGGAAGCGCCTCTCAGCCTTAGCAAAGGATTTCTAGATACAGGTGGCGGACACAAATTGCCTGTCCAGAGATTCACTCCATAACGAGACCAGCCATGTAGAACAGCCCCAGTGCCACCAGGGGACTGCCGCCACTGGCCCAGATCTTTGGGGCTCTGAGGCAGGCTGCAGGAATGACAGTCCTGCATTCTGCCACAACAGCCACATCCCTGCAGGGTATGGGGGACAGACAATGGGGTTAGTGCCATCAGCACCTTCATGCTGCCCCTGCCAAACCATCAGCCAAACAATGGGTAGAAAAGGAGGGAATAAGAGGAAGGAGGAAGTGATCTGAAATCAGGCATGGTAGGGGATGGGCTTGGGTAGGCAGAAAGGAAATGGAAAAGGACATCCATTTGTCTTCAGGATCTTTCTGTCATCTTTGGTTAACGATCAAGGGGCATGCAACAAGCAAAAGGATGGAAGAATTGAATCACACTCTATCTTGACCGTGCCTTTCTCATGTTTTCCCCCAGCTTCGTGCACTCAGATGCCCGTGAAAACACTGCACTCTTCTCCAGGCCCACACACAAACTGCACACACACACACACACACGCTTATGCTCGCACGCTTTTCCCAGTGTCTTATTTGCGTCTGTTCACCTCTGTGCTTAAAACGGAAATGACAGTAGGGAGGCTGTGCTGTGGACAGGGTGGTGATCTCGTTTCCCAGTATTTAGTTCCTGTATAAGATATCAGTTTTCCTGGACAGCACGGCAATATCACTCTCAAAGTCAAGATCAATTCTGAACATCTCCCTCGTACTAAGGAGAACCCATTTTTTCTCCTGAGTCATCATGCTCTCCGTAACAAACTTCCAGGACCTCTCACTGGGGACACAGACAGGTGTGGTGTTGCATCCAATATGGCATTTCCAAGCCAGTTTTCAGCACCCAAGCTCCCTGTTGGCTTGACAGTATCAAGCCAGGCCACTAGGCTAACTGCAGGACCCGCAGCTGCTAGTTTTATGAAAAATCTGGCTTCACGTCAGACTCAGATAGATCCCAGGGAGCAAGTTGAATAAGACAAAGTTCAATGAAGGCCGGGCAAGATGGCTCACACCTGTAATCCCAGCACTTTGGGAGGCCGAGGCGGGCAGATGGCCTGAGGTCAGGAGTTTGAGACCAGACTGGCCAACATGGGAAACCCCGTCTCTAGCAAAAATACAGAAATCAGCCAGGTGGCAGGCACCTGGAATCCCAGTTACTCGGGAGGCTGAGGCAGGAGAATCGTTTGAACCTGGGAGGTGGGGGTTGCAGTAAGCCAAGTGCGCTCCAGCGTGGGTGACAAGAGTAAGACTGTCTCAAAAAAAAAAAAAGGAAAGAAAGAAAGTAAAGAAGGAAGAAAGGAAGGAAGGGAGGGAGAGAGAGAGAGAAAGAAGAAAGAAAAAGAAAGAAAGAAAGAAAAAGAAAGAAAGAAAGAAAGAAAGAAAGAAAGAAAGAAAGAAAGAAAGAAAGAAAGAAAGAAAGAAAGAAAGAAAGAAAGAAAGAAAGAAAGGAAAAGAAAAGAAAAGAAAAGAAAAGAAAGAAAGGAAGGAAGAAAAAGAGAAAGAGCAAAAGCCAAAGCCAAATTACTGGGGGTTTTAAGCTTAGAGGAACGGAGCTGCTGAGGTTGTAAATTCAGGCAAACACTCTACACTAGAAAAACACCATAATGTTAGCACTGGAGCCTCTGGGAGAGGCGATGGAGACGCAGGTTTTGAGAGATGATTCTGAAGAAGTTGGAAGAGGACAGAAACAGCAGACAGCACTGCAGAGAGACTGCAGGCAGACTCCTTGGCAGGATCACCCTTGATTCCTCCAGGGTACCTGGCACAGGACAGGTGCCCAAGAAAAACCTGATGAGTCAATGAATGAATATGCGGTGACTGAAGCCTTCCCCGAAGAAGCAGAAGGTGGCAGGATGAGTTTCACATTCTTGAGAAAGCCTGTGCCTGCCTGTGGAGAGCCCATCCTTCTTGCATTCTTAAGCGGGTTTTCTGAACTCGTGTCCTGGGGAAGCAGAAGGCAGTTCTGAGGTTCACTGAGCTCGAACAGCGTTTTGATACAAACAGACCTGGGCCCACTGAAAGAGTTATGCACTTGGCCGGAACACCACCTTGAGTTCAGTCAGAAAGCACATCTGTGCCTCATTGATAATGTAATAACCTACATTACATTCTTGGCCGAGAGCACCTGTGCACGGCCCAGAAAGTCAGCCCAGGGCAACCATTCTGATGGAGGTGATATTAACAGCTCTCATTAAAACTGATGACTCTAGCGGTGCCCAGAAGCGAAGCTACAGTGAAGCGTCTGTCCACATTTCCATTACAAGCCCCCATTTTTGGAGATCATAACTCAACCATGAAAATATGCTTTGCATTGAACTGAAACCTGAAAAGAAAACTGTCACAGGGTAAAGAGAGTTAGACTTTTAGGGCTGTAAAATGTGTCAGTTGTCCATTACCATCTGTACACGTCCAGCTCCATGTTAGAAGGAATGTTCCTGTTTTCCTGCCCCTGTCTGGATGGTGGAAATGGAAGACCACATGAGGGTGGAGGACTCATTTCTGAGCTGGTCCAGAGGAAATCTGAATGTCTTAACTTTTATGCATATTGGGGATGCTAAGAGCTCTGTCATAATGGAAGTAACACTTGTATGACAATCATTTATCCTAGGTGTTGTTCTGTTTATTGTTACCTGTGCAAAACCAGCAAGCAAAGAACCCCTAGGGCTCAACCTGAGGCTTAAGGAGGTTACATAGGGCTGGATGTAACTTTCAACACCTTTCTCTGATGAAAGGGAGACCTGAAGGCATGCATTTCACTGAGGTAATTTGAAAGGACTCTTTTTTATTTTGACCAAAAAAAAAGATCTTGTGAAATGCATTCCTGTCATGGTTGGGCAGGTTAAAGCTCAATGGTCTATATATCTGTATCTCTGCCCCAGCTGGGAATGTAGAACAACTCTTACCCCTCCAGAAATATGAAGGATCAGGTTCATAGAAGACTTCTTGGAAAATATAAGCAGATTATTACTTCTGCTTTTTCTAACAAGTATTGCTTGGGAAGAAAAAGGTCATTATTGTCTTCAGTATCTTCCAGTCCTTTCTCTAAACACCACAAAAATTACATGAAGACTGGAATCAGATCATGCTGTTTCTCTGCTTAAAATTCTTCAATGGTTTCCTGTTGGGTTACAAATAGAATTCACATTCATCTCCATTGCCCATGAGGGCTGTACAACCTGGCCTCTCAAGAGCCTTGTGGCCTCTTGTCGTGCTGTCCACACCCAGTCATACTTGACTTTTTCCAGTTTCTCAGCTACATCAACCTTTTTTCTCCCACCTCAGGGGCTTTTCATTTATGAATCTATTTGCCAGTTATGTTTCTCTTCCCACACTCAGAACGGCTGGCCTCTTCATATCCTTTGAGCTTAAATGTCACCTCTACCTGCCTGCTCCATCACCTCTCTTAACAATCTCCATCTCAGCCCCCTGTTGGCTTCTTTTTAAAAATTGAGCACAGCTATTGTTTTACTAATCTGTTTTCGTGCTTGTCCTTTATCTATGGCCATCTAGAAAGCATGCTTCATAAAAGTAGGGGCCTTGGCCATTATTGTAGTCCCAGTGTCTAGTACAGACCACGTGCTCACTATTTGCTGAATAAATTGAGATTTATGTATTACATAATGCATTTTAAGTTTAAGCTTTAGTAGTCATTATTCTCTTTGAAGTATGTATAATAGAATAATTTCTCCTTGATTTTTGTATAACCTCCACTTTGCAAAGAGGAACTAGAATTCCCACACCAAATGACAGTCTTAGAAATTGGATGGATAAGGCAGACATGATGGCACACATCTGCAGTCCCAGTTGCTTCAGAGGCCAAAAGAGGAGGACTGCTTGAGCCGAGGAGTTCAAGGTTACAGTGAGCTAAGCAGGTTCCACTGCATTCCAGCCTAGGTGACAAAACAAGACCCTGCCAAGAAAGAAAAAGGAGGGAGGGAGGAAGGGAAGAAGGAAGGAAGGAAGGAAGGAAGGAAGGAAGGAAGGAAGGAAGGAAAATACATTGGATGGATAAAGAAATTCTGTTCTTTTACATCTTTCATCATAAAATTGTGCTGAACTTCTGCAAAGAGTTTGTGTACCTAACCAAGGTGCTCCCCATGCTTCTTGAACTTGTAGATCCCAGGTTCTTCACTAGATGTACTTCGAGCTCTGAATGCTGAGACCACAAAAAATATGCTCAGTATTTTGCAAACCTTAGAAAAGTAGATATAAGAACATTCATGAATGTTCCGACTTGGCCTGATTCACTCAGAACATAAAACTTTGTCCTGGATAGAACTGGCTCAAGACCCCACAGCTAAAAAAAAGCCATCTGAGACCTGTGCCCAAGCCTTCTGATGCTGGATCTATGCCTTAATTCAGGGAACTACTTCTGTCTCTGGAAAGGCAGGGTTCGTTAAGAATTAACAACCCATGATTCTCCAATTGAACTCTTCAAGCACTAGATCCTCATACTTTTGTATGACTGGCTCCGGAAGTTTCTTTAAAAATCCAGGCCCCATATTAGAAGTGGTAATACAATTCAAGGAAGCTGTCATTGTCAATCATCGCATATCCAGCAATTCTTTTTTTTTTTTTTTTTTTTTTTTGAGACGGAGCTTTGCTCTGATTGTCTAGGCTGGAGTGCAATGGCATAATCTCAGCTCACTGCAGCCTCCGCCTCCCAGATTCAAGCGATTCTCCTGCCTCAGCCTCCTGAGTAGCTGGGATTGCAGGTGCCCACCACCATGCCCAGCTAATTTTTTATATTTTTAGTAGAGACGGGGTTTCACCATGTAGGTCAGGCTGGTCTCGAACTCCTGACCTCAGGTGATCCACCCAGTCTCCCAAAGTGCTGGGATTACAGGTGTTAGCTACTGTGCCCAGTTCCGAAATACTTCACCTGATTCTTTTCTTCTCTGCCACTAGCTAAAATTTGGTTGACTGAAAGGAAAATAAGAAAAGGCTTAGATAAAATAAGAAGAATGTTTGCATAGGAATAAGACCTTTAGCAAGTTGCTTAGTCTCTAAGACTCGGTTTCCTAAGCTATAAAACGGGGATATAACCTGTATGACCTACCTCACAGAGTCCTTAAGACAATGAAGATAATGCATGTAGAGCACTTAGCACAATGTATACAAAGGGCCCAATGTTAGCTCCTACTGCTGTTGTATTAATATGAACAATTCCAATGTAAGAGAAGCTCTAGAAACAAGAGGGCTTTTCTTTTCTTTTTGGACAGGGTCTTGCTCTATTGCCCAGGCTAGAGTTCAGTGGCATAACCATGACTCACTGCAGCCTCAACTTCCTGGGCTCAAGTGATCCTCCCACCTCAGCTTCCCAAGTAGCTGGGACTACAGGTGTGCACCACCATGCCCAGCTATTTTTTTTGTAGAGATGATGTCTCACTATGTTGCCCCAGCTAGTCTTGAACTCCTAGGCTCAAGCGATCCTCCCACCTCAGCCTCCAAAGTGCTGGGATTACAGGTGTGAGCCACCATGCCTGACCTCTTTTCTTTTCTTTTAAAGGGAGGCTGGGAAAGCCAGAGAGCTAGTAGGAGCCAAGGCACGTAGAGAGTGAGGTAGTAGCATGCCTAAGGTACACCTCAGCAATTCCAGAATTCTGCTCCGAGTGGCCCTCCATCAAACTACTTCACCTCTCTGAAGCCTAGTTTGCTTACCTGAAAAGGAAATATAATACCAACTCTAACCTATTTCACCAGGTTGTCAAGGATTCAAATAAGACACACATCTGTAAATGCACTTTGCATCTCTTAATGGAAATGTTAGATATTGCTTTCACATATGTTACAGATAACTGGCTGTTGTTTCAATCAAGTCAGTGGTTCTAAACTTTGGCTGCAAATTAGAAGCACCCGGAAGCTTCAAAAAAATCCAAACACCCAGGCCACACCATAAATTAAGCCAGAACCTCTTCCGTGGGACCCAGGCCCAGTACTACTTTGTGTGTGTGTGTGTGTGTGTGTGTGATGGAGTCTCACTCTGTTGCCCAAGCTGGAGTGCACTGGCAAAATCTCGGCTCGCTGCAACCTCTGCCTCTGGGGTTCAAGCAATTCTCCTGCCTCAGCCTCCTGAGTAGCTGGGACTACAGGTGCACGCCACCATGCCCAGCTAATTTTTTGTATTTTTAGTAGAGACCAGGTTTCACCGTGTTAGCCAGGATGGTCTCAATCTCCTGACCTGGTGATCAGCCTGTCTAGGCTTTCCAAACTGCTGGGATTACAGGCGAGAGTCACCGCGCCCAGCCCCAGTACTACGTTTGTAAAGCTCCCCAAGTGATTCCAATATCCAACCAGCATTAAGAGTCAGGGAAAAAAATGTTTCTTAAACCTTCCCAATGATAAGGAGCCCCAGAGTCCCACCATACCTACAGAATCAGCCTTCAAAGGGAAGGGGGCGTGGAGTCTATTTTCAACAGGCATCCTTAGCTGACTCTTAACAGCAGGCAATTATGAGAAACAATGTGTTGAATCATAGTCTGAAAGTTGGAAGGGATCTTGTTTAAAGTCTTCACCCTTGAATCATCTCAAAACCATGTGAAACTTTATGAGTCCCATGAAGGAAAGGCCAATATGTGTTAACCCACTACATGAACAATAAATAATACGACTGTTAGCTATTTCTCTGTCCCGGAATCATCACCAGCCTTTCAGTTCCGTTCAGTTCCGTTCAGTTCCTGAACTTTCTAGTTCAGGAAATTTTGACTGACAGAAGAGATTTGCAACTATATGAAACTTTTCTGAATCAAACAATTTGGGATGCCAGGAAATGCATAGAAAGAATCTTTCATTTAAAAAGAAATATTCAAATATTGTGAAATAAAATAAGTTGAGCTTTTTGATGTGCACAAAGAGAACTGACCTCCAGATGGTACAGACACAACTAAATTTTTATTATTTTTCTTTCAAAAGGAAATATTGCACAGTTCTATAAAGTTTACCCTATTACTTGAAGCTCACATGGGAAAGATAGGCAGATCACATTTAATGTAAATAACATAGAAATAAGCTACTAAAAAATGTAATCAACTGCTGATATGCAAGTTGTAAAACTCTGCTCAACTCTGTGCAATTTCCCTCATCTACCATTTTGAGAGCATCAGACTGCCAGAATGGTTGGTCTATCAGCTTCTGCTGAACATTCTAATGTTGTCATTGAAAAGTTAAGCCCTGTGGAATTCCATTCCCTCTGGGGTCACATCTACCTGCATGGCCTAAGTAATTAACCTTAAAGTATTTTCTCCTTCCTGTTTCCTGCACTGTTTGAGTTCAGCCTTCATCTCAGCTTTGTTTGAGCCATAAATACTGTCAACATTAAGAGACTATATTTATTTCTAAGCTTTTTAAGAAGAAAGATAATGGAGATTGATTTTAATAAACAGATGAGTTTCAGATATTTGCATTTCCTTTACAATGGCTTCATATCAGTTACTCAGTTTTAAACTTTGTCAGATAAGGCATTGGGGAATAACAATGCTGGATCCAGTTTGAATTATGTCTTTGGAAATTATAGCCATTTGCTACATGTAATAAGTGCTTGTCTTAATGTGTATTCACCATGCCCATTTCTTAGTATCTCTTTTTATTTTTGATAAAGTGTTTTAATAGAGAATATCAATGTAGCCTACCTTTTAATAGTATGAAATAACAATACATTATTGCCAGGTTTGTTTACATTTGGAAAAAGTCCTTATCATTAATAAGAGGGTATACTATGAATGCTTGGAGTCCCATGTCCCGTGGAGGTGTGGCAGCTAATAGCTGAAATCTGACTTGTGAGGAGGAACTAGTGCACATGATACCTTGAGCAAGAACAGAGCTATGGGCACTCCCAGTCGTGTGCCCTCCCTCTCAATTGGTTTTGTCTTTTTTTCTTTTCTTTTTTTTTTTTTTTATGGGATACGATCTTGCTTTGTTGCCCAGGCTGGAGTACAGTGGCACAAATCTCCTAGGCTCAAGCAATCCTCCCACCACCACTTCTCAAGTAGCTAAGACCACAGGCACACACCATTATGCCCACCGAATTTTTCAAATATTTTACAGAGACAAGGTCTCACCATGTTACCCAGCCTCACACAATTCTCCCACCTCAGCCTCCCAAAGTGCTGGGATTATAGGGGTAAGCCACCACCCCCAACCTAGTTTCTTTAGGTTTGTAATTTTTCATACTTTCCTGTGCTTTGTTGAGTCATTTCATTGTTAGATTGCATGTTTGGATGAGGGCCCACTTTGATGGCCTCATTTTAATTTAATTACCTCTGTAAAGATCCTATCTTCAAATAAGGTCACATTCTGAGATATTCAGTATATGAATCTGAGGGGTGTGGTGGAGCACAATTCAACCCTCAACAGTAGTATTATATATGATTATTTTAAACATTGTTTCTATATCCTCAAATCATAGCTGATAAATGCAAATAGGTTTGTGGAAAGAAAACCTTAACTGTGACGGTGTTCTTTGGAACAGGACTTTACTGGTATTTGGCAGGGGAGTGGCTACCTCCCACAACTGTGAAAATGATCATCTCCCAGTTAGCTATCTCCCAGTGTACAACTATTTTCTGTTGCACACCATAGACTGATATACACTGATGTTATAGATTTGGCTTCTGTGCTCCTATAGCACAGCTGTAGGAGCTGTATTCTATAGCAAAAGCTGTATTCAATGGTGCAGAATTTCTCTTTTGGTTGCTGGGACAGAAAGAGGATGGACAGACTAAGACCTTTCTGGTATAGAGAAGGAAACATACTAGAAACAGGGAAGAGGGTGGCCAAGGTCACAGGACTAGTTAGTGGCAGCCCTGGAACTAGATCTTGGGTCTCCTGAATCATAAGCCGGTGCTCGTTTACCAAACCACGCTATCCTCCACCCCGGGTATCCCTCACCTTACCTGCTAGCTATCAAAACCACCCACTGCTCGCTAGCAATGTATGCTTTTCCTTACTCACTTTAATATTTTTAAAGTTTTTCTGTACTGAACTGATCCTAATTGCTAAGTAAGTGCATTACTGACACCCGTGAGCCAAATTAAAATTGGGCAGTTATGCCTTTGGTGATTGTTTCCCTAAAAACCTGTCAACCTCCTTAAAAATCTAGGCATCTAATTTACATAAGGTAGTGGGTTTCTTGATCCTTCAGATCCCATTTCTTGGCTAAAACTTGCCTTATCAGCCAGAATTGTAGATATATGCTCCGAAGTGGAAAAAAAAATTGTCTGAGATGTCAAACTAGTGGCAGTTAATGATTATTTTTGAAAACAAAATGAAACAAAAAGACTCTTACCTTCTGTTTTACCAAGTTCTTGGTTAATACACCATCACTGATATTAGAGGTTTGAATTTTAGATATCTTCTCCCTAATTCAGCCACTTTACAAATAAGGAAATGGTAGCCTGGGCAACGGCGTGTCCGAGGCCACTCAGTTAAAGAGAAATCTAGGGACAGGTCTCTGTCTCTGGGACTCTGGACATCTCATTCACAACTTTTTTTTTTTTTTTTTTTTTTTTTTGAGACAGAGTGTCACTCTTGTTGCCCGTGCTAGAGTGCAGTGGCACGATCTTGGCTCACTGCAACCTCCTGCTCCTGGGTTCAAGTGATTCTCCTGTCTCAGCCTCCCAAGTAGCCAGGATTACAGGCGCCCGCCACCACGCCCAGCTAATTTTTGTATTTTTAGTAGAGACAGGGTTTCACCATGTTGGTCAGGCTGGTCTCGAACTCCTGGCCTCAGGTGATCCACCTGCCTCGGCCTCCCAAAGTGCTGGGATTACAGGTGTGAGCCACCATGCTCGGCTCATCCACAACTCCTAATACCACTTCTACCGCTGCCTAATGGTTATGTTAGCACATTCCTAAGCTACAGGAAGTTTAATTTATTTTTCCCCACGAAGATAGGAGAAATACTAGCCCTAATGTTCCTTAGTGACTTGATGCTTTACCATGTAACTCTGTTATGTCACACTCACAATATTAATTTTAAAGAATAGACTGTGTTTTCCAAGAACGTGTACTTAATGTGACTATCCTCTGACTATTCACTGATGTTACCAACACCTAAACTTATTTGTGTAGGGAAATGCCATGCACATTAACTTTTAATATTTTTTAAGACTCTATAAAACTTTTGTTTTATTTTATTAAAAGGGAAATGTTTTTATGTTTCCTTTAGATGTCTTCAAAATTCATGTTTTTGTAACTTTTTTTCAGGGTTATCAAATCAGGTTAAACTAGATTAAGCCCCAGCGAAGGTGTTTCAGAGTTTGAAGCCTAGCAGATCAGCCAACTCTACAAAGTGTTCTCAGAACAGAGGACATTCTGAGACGTAGAGTCCATGCATGAACACTAATCCTAGAACATTAAACTTACCGTGTTAAATGGATTTCTGGATGTTTCTCTGTGGAAGTCTTGGACTAGTCCTCCCTTCCTTTTCTTGAGCCAAGAAAACTCTGAACCAGAACAATTCGAATTCAATTTGTGGAAAAACTATACTCAATGAGCCAAACCCTGGCTGGGAGTTTTGTAGGGGCGGGGAGAAAGGGGCATTTGGATCACTGTTGTATGTTAGTTACTAAAATATCTGGATTTCTATTTAAATGTTCTGAGATATATTTTCAAGCTTTGTTTCTGAGGGGCATTTGCAAGCTTCATTTTAAAGTCTGAGAACCCGAAGAACGAAACTTGCTTTTGTGTCATAGTTATTGTGTTATATGTTAAGCATTTGGAAGGGACCCCAGTGAGGCCTCAGGAAGCAGTTGCTGCCTCTCTTATCGTCCTGAAGGCGATTTGTTTTAAAGTTGATAATCCCTAGGGCTGTGAGAGTGTCCCACATCTGCCCTGAATTGAAAACAGATTCCCATTTAGAGCCTTACATCAGTGCTGCGGATTCATGCGATCTGAGTCAGAGAGGAAGTCAGAGACCATTTGAACGTATGGCCAGCAGCTCACTTCATGGAGGAACAAGATTGCAGGGTATGTAGGCTGTCTGTTTTCAAATTTTAAGACTGTTTTTAGGTGTCCTTCTGACATTTAGACTGGTATATTCAGGAAAGGACTATTGTGGGAAACAGGTATAAAGTAACTGTCAGTATCTAGGGATTTTCAGTGCTACTGATGAATCCATCAAAATTCCGAGGGGGCTAGGCAGCGACTGCTTCAGAATTCCTTCACCGGGCTTTGCCATTTTTGTGACTTACCATTCATTATATAAGATATATTTATATAATTATGTAGATATTTATTTTCCCCCAAGACTCTAAAAAAGGTTTTGTAAGCCAAGAAAAGTTTTTCCTGTTAAAGACCAGAGCTTTTCCAGCCTCTGCTTATCTATGAAAACTTTTTTAAAGATTTGCACACATGCTAAGAATGAAGGATGTAATGATGTACTTCATATTGCAACCCCCAGGGGATAGGGACCATCTGATTAACCATTTAGCATCTAATATTCTACTGAAGGAGTTTTCTTCTCAGGTTGCTGAACAACTTTGTTTCCGTCTTCATCTTCTCTGTAGAAATCGTATTCTATAGATTGTGAAGTTCTTTTCCTTTTTAATTAAAAAAGGGGTTTAGATTTGAGCTGAATGTGGGGGCTCATGCCTATAATCCCAGAACTTTGGGAGGCCAGGATAGGAAGGTTCCTTGAGCCCAGGAATTGGAGACCAGCCTGGGCAACATGGCAAAACACTGTCTCTACAAAAATTACAAAAATTAGCTGGGCATGCAACTGTAGTCTCAGTTACTTGGGAGGCTGAGGCAGGAGGATCTCTTAAGCCCAGGAGTTCTGGGCTGCAGTAAACTATGATCACACCACCGCATCCTAGCCTTGGTGACAGAGTGAGATCTTGCCTCTCTTATCTCTTCCTTTCTTCTTCCTTTTTAATTTTTTTTTTTTTTTTTTTTTTTTTTTGAGACGGAGTCTCCCTCTGTTGTCCAGGCTGGAGTGCTGTGGTGCGATCTCAGCTCACTGCAACCTCTGCCTCCCGGGTTCAAGCGATTCTCCTGCCTTGGCCTCCTGAGTAGCTGGGATTACAGGCACCCACCCCCATGCCCGGCTAATTTTTGTATTTTTCATGGAGACAGGGTTTCACCATGTTGGCCAGGCTGGTCTTGAACTCCTGACCCCAGGTGATCCGCCTGCCTTGGCCTCCTAAACTGCTGGGATTACAGGCATGAGCCACTGTGCCCAGCCTGACCCTGTCTCTTAAGAAAAAAAAATAGACGGATAGCTAGATAGATCGATGGATAGATAGAGATAGATAGATAGATATAGATAGATGGATAGATAGATAGATAGATAGATAGATAGATAGATTTGTTCATGACAAATAATTAAAGAGTACAGAGATCACGAGGTAGAGTCTGAGAGCCCAACCACTTGATGCATGGGTGCTGAGCCCCAGCCTGGCCTGAGGGCCCCTCCTGCCCCTTCTCTGCTTCTGGCCTGGGCTTTGGTGAGTTGAGGCCTCTCAGATGGGCTTCTGGAAGGCTGCTTTGCTCACTACTGTCTCTGAGGAGCTGAGAACAGTGCCTGGTACTGTCGGTGCCCAATCAATACTTGTTGAATGAAAGTAGAATTAGGGAAGGGAACTCTAGAAGAAACGTCAGTTCGGGCATTTAGCCTTTGCTTGGGCAAATTTCTCCTCGCTGTCTTGGTAGGATAGCAACCAGAAGGAGAGACTGGGTCATTGAGAGAAAAGTGTTTGACTGCCAGTCAAAGCAACTGTGTATGAAACATAAAATTCCACGGTCATGGGATGAACAAAGCAAAAAATATCTGAAATATGAGTTGTGAGAGGTAACAGTCATGCCCTAGAGGGTATTCAGGAGTCCAAGGGAGGCTGGTAAATGGGAGAAAGTGAACAGACATGGCTGGCAGGTTCTCCCTTCAACTTGGGGCAGATGGGCTCATCAAAAATGTTCCAACAGAACAAAGCCTCCTCTTGTTACATGCGCTTCCCCTGGTTTCGGAAACAATACGTTCAGAGCAGCCCAGTTGGCAGGTAATGTTTTCAGTCCAAATGCCAAAACTCTGGTCCCTCTTGACTGGTTGCCCGCAGTTCTTTAAAGAGGGAAGGTTTTTTCAGGTGCCAAAATTTGACTGCAAACTGTGTCATGGGACTATGCCCTCTTAATCCCAGCAAGACAGAGGCTTTCTTTTAGAAAAGGAAGCAAGCACATTTGGGTTTTTGTGCTGAGGATGCAAAATGATGTATTGATCAACTGAGACAGAAAGGGGAATTATCAGCCTTAGGAATATCGTTCCTGTCCTAAGGAGACAAGGGAATGAGCCTTGAAATCTATAGAAACAGTTCCAGTTCAGACAAGCTTCCTTTGTGGGAGATGATTGCATATATATCTTATTTTAACTAACCTAGTTAATCTACCTGATTAAGTTATCAACCTCAGAAGTTTGGGGAGAAAATAAAATCAGCGTGGCAGAGACTTCCACAGTGATACCTGGATTATAAATTTACTATTACCTCGAAAATCCAGATCCGAAATCTCTCTGCCTCTTTTCCAGTAACAAACTCAGCATATCTTCATTTAGGGCAATATCCTCTTGCCCTGCCCCTCCTCTAATTTACAGCCCCATATTTGGACACCAGGGATTCAATGACCTACCGCCAAGGCACCAATGGGTGGTGCCACCATGCCAATTCACAGAATTCATGGCTCTTCAGAAGTTTTGTAAGCCATTGTTTAGAATTCAGAACACATTATCACCCAGAAACAAGGTTAGGCTCCCAGCTCTACTCCTGAATGCAAATTTATCCTAAAATACAGAGACTTTGCTACAAGCATCTGGAAAAGGGAAGAAAGAACTTCCATCATACTGTTTAATGGCATTGGAGAATACATTTTACAATGACCTGTAATAATGTTGTCGAGAGCATTTTTAATATCCTTGAGAATTCATTCTTGGCCCTGAACATCATTTGTTTCTTGGTCTGGACCCTAACCACCTATTCTAGGTGCTTTGTCTCCTGCTGCTTCCTTGAATGGTACCCTAGGCTGAAGTCCAAGAAAATTATTTGCATGTACTTTTCCACTTGTGGTTTCTTTTGCCTAGACTGTCTTATTCCTCTTCTAATTCCTTGCAAACTCTTGATCAGCTCAAACATTCACACAGTTAATACTCTCTGATGCCCCCGGTCAAACTTCCCCCTCTCTACTCCCTTGGCCACAAACCCCTCTAAGAAAATTTTGCAGACAACTTCAAGTGATTCCTCCACTGACCTTCCAAAATTTCAAGGACCCCAGTTCAAAAATCTGCCTAGGAAATATTAGAAATTCCCCTCCCTACCTCACTTGTATTTCCATAAGATCTTATAAGTACTGCTACGTATTTACATTAATCACATTATATTGCAATTATTTTGGGGCATGTGGTCTCACTCTGTCACCCAAGCTGGAGTGCGGTGGCATGATCATGGCCCACGGTAGCCTTGAACTCCTAGACTAAAACAATCTTCCTGCCATAGCCTCCCATGTTGCAGGGACTACAGGCATGCACGATCACAAACCAGCTGATTTTTTATTATTTGTAGAGACAGGGTTTCACCATGTTGCCCAGGCTTATCTCAAACTCCTGATCGTAAGCAATCCTACTGCCTCAGCCTCTCAAAGTGTTAGAATTTCAGGCATGAGCCACTGTGCCTAGCCTACTTCTACTTTTTTGTGTGGGAGGAATTATGAGTAGTGGGAAGAGACTGGAGCTTAGAGTTAGCGTGTATACGCACCAACGTTGGCTCTCTGATTTCCAGTTGTGTGGCCTTGGATAAGTTGATTATCTCTCCATTTTTGCTTTTCTTCTTCATTTGTAAGATGGGAGTAATACCTGCCTTTAAGGAGTTGTAAGGATTAAATAATAATCCATCTAAAAGCCCTAGCCTAGTGCTTAAGCCATACAAAGGGAAAGATAAATGTTAATAAAATATGAATCTAAATTTGAAATGGTGGACATAGAACTCTGAAGCCAGAAGGAACTTGCGTCTCTTCTGTCCAACCTTGGACTCTCTCCTTTTGTGACTCACCCCCTTCTGTTTGAGGCAGCATGTCAATAGGCTGGTGTTACCTTTTTACAGCCACTTCTCAGATCACTTCAGTGACTAAAATAAAATAAAACTTAGGAGAGTAAGAGAAAAGAGAAACAGCGCCCAGTTGATTTGTAAGTATGAGAAAGAAAAAGTAAGCTAGGATGGAGGAAGAGAGAACAAAGTACATGCAAAGGAAAAAGGGAGAGGATGATGAGAAAGCTGAGGGCAGGTAGTAGCAAAGGCAGAGGGAGAGGAGAAACTGCACTGCTGGTAAATTACACTTCCAGGATCATAGAAGAAGCACTTATTCATTTAAATATATACACCTGCGAGTGCACTCCTGTGCATTTTTTACCCAAGAAGTGCCTTGTGTAGTTCCAAGTACTTCACACAAAAAATCTTGGTAGCCTGACACGGTGTCTTGCACCTGTAATCCAAGCTACTTGGGAGGCTGAGGCAGGAGGATCACTTGAAGCCAGGAGTTAGAGACAAGCCTGGGCAACATAGCAAGACCCTCATCTCTAAAAAAAAATAATAATGATGATAATTATACATTACTAAAACTTACATACCATTTATTATGTGCCAGGCACTGTTCTAAGCTCTTTAGAAATATTAACTCATTTAATCCTCACAACAACACTGTGTGGTAGACGCATAAAAATCCCTATTTTACTGATAAAGAAAGGAGACACACGAATAGTCCTATAACTAGGATATATGGGAGCCAATATTTGAAATCATAGAGTCTGCCTCCGGAGCCTTGCACTCTTAATCAAAATGACAACCATCATGCAGAAATGCACCTGCAATGGAGGTGGCTCCTGGCATGGGTCAGGTGGTCAATGTGGCCACTACAGTCAACAGCGCAGTAAAGTCCAGCCTGGTGGACATTCCCACGGATATACGTTCCAAAATACCATGCTACCACCTGAGAAGTTAGAATGGTAGAATTGTATGGCCTGGAGAGACACTGGGTTCACTGTGCTCAGACCAGCCAGCTGCTTCTGCTGAGAGTGCCAGGAAAAGCTGGACGCAGGGTCACCGGTCAGACTCTCTGGGGACAGACATAGGGCAGAAGTGAGTTGACCTCAGCCTCCCATATAATCCTTTTTCCAGGTAATGTCCAGGAAATTCTACAAAAATTCTTTCTGAAAGTTTGCAGACATTATTATGTTGACACTCCAATAGTTTTCCAAATATGAACATAAAGACAATTGTGCTTTATTTTTAAGAACCGTCTATTTTGACCTTCTTTTAAAAGAGACAAAATATGCAGGGTTTTGTTTTGTTTTGTTTTTTGAGACAGAGTTTCACTCTACCGCCCAGGCTGTAGTACAGTGACGTGATCTCAGCTCACTGCAAGCTCCGCCTCCCAGGTTCAAGCGATTCTTCTGCCTCAGCCTCCTGAGTAGCTGGGACTATAGGCATGTACCACCACACGCAGTTAATTTTTGTATTTTTAGTAGAGATGGGGTTTCACCATATTGGCCAGGGTGGTCTCAAACTCCTGACCTCGTGATTCGCCTGCCTCACCCTCCCGAAGTGCTGGGATTACAGGCATGAGCCACCACGCCTGGCCTTGTTTTGTTTTTGTTTTTGTTTGTTTTTTTGTTTTGTTTTTTGAGACAGAGTCTCGCTCTGTCACCCAGGCTGGAGTGCAGTGCATAATCTTGGCTCACTGCAACCTCTGCCTCCTGGGTTCAGGCGATTCTCCTGCCTCAGCCTCTTGAGTAGCATTATAGGCACCCACCACCATGCCCGGCTAATTTTTTGTATGTTTAATAGAGACAGGGTTTCACCATGTTGACCAGGCTGGTCTCAAACTCCTGACTTCAGGTGATCCACCAGCCTCGGCCTCCCAAAGTGCTGGGATTACAGCCGTGAGCCACCGCACCCGGCCGGGAGAGGCTTATTAAATGTCTGCCCACATCTTGGTCTCCATTATTTTTTTCTCATTACAGCCTGGCTGGGGAACATCTTACCTAAAAACTCATTCCTGCAAAATTCTATTTCCTTTGAAGCATTTTTAGGTCTTTTCACATGTCCTCGAAATAAATACTGAATTAAATTAAATTTTAATTTTAATTTAATTTACTTTTAAATTTAATTTAAATTCTGAATAAAAGGCCTTACATAAACTGACTAAAAAGAGCTTAACCATGCAAAAGCAGGTTAAATAGAACAAGGCACGTTCAAGTAGACAAAACAATCCCATCATTAGAAAAAAGAAAATTCTGGGCCCACTTCAGCAGCACATATACTAAACACTAGCATGGCCCCTGTGCAAGGATGATGTGCAAATTTGTGAAATGTTCCATATATTTTTTAAATAGTTAAAAAAATCTGCAAGTGCAATAAATACGTAATATAAACACTAAATTAAGTTAGATATGCCCTTGGAGGAACTAATTATTTTCATCGTTAAACTGCTCCCAAATGCCAAGAAAATATAGAACACTAAAATGAAACCTAGACTCTCAAAGGTCTAGAGGTTGAATTTTAAGCAAAGTCTTCATTGAGCAAATGAACCTTTTTTTTTTTTTTTTTTTTAAATGGAGTCAGAGTCTCGCTCTGTTGCCCAGGCTGGAGTGCAGTGGTGCAATCTCAGCTCACTGCAACCTCCGTCTCCTGAGTTCAAGCAAGTCTCCTACCTCAGCCTCCCAAGTAGCTGGGGCTACAGGAGCACGCTGCCATGCCCGGCTAATTTTTTGTATTTTAGTAGTAACGGATTTCACCATGTTGCCCAGGCTGGTCTTGAACTCCTGAGCTCAGGCAATCCACCCGCCTTGGCCTCCCAAAGTGCTAGGATTACAGGTGTGAGGCACTGCACCCAACCGAGCAAATGAATCTTTAAGAAACTGGTTTTAGGCCACCTGGCTACTTGGCAGGGCTATTGTGAGGATAATATGAGATTTAATGAATGTAAATCTCCCAGCCTAGTGCCTAGCATGCAGTGGACACTCACTCAATAATATTTTGTTGAATAAGTAGTCAATCACTTGGCCAAGCCAACTCAGCTATCCCATTAGGTTCTGGTTGCCATGGGGTAGCATGGGTTATCATCAAGGGTAATTCTAAGATTACACAAAAACACTTCCTAGAAAGAGCAATTCGCTGGGAAACAAAATCCCAGAATGCTGGGATTTGCTTTCTAACCTTTTACAAAAGGGTAAATTAGAGTTATGACTGAGTTGCTCTGGGAATTAAATGAAATTATGTTCATCTATCCATCCATTCATCCTTTTAAAAAGTACTGATTGTCAGGAGCGGTGGCTCACACCTGTAATCCTAGCACTTTGGGAGGCTGAGGTAGGCAGATCACTTGAGGCCAGGAGTTTGAGGCCAGCTTGGCCAATATGATGAAACCCCATCTCTACTAAAAAGACAAAAATTAGCTGGGCATGGTGGCACACGCCTGTAGTCCCAGTTACTCAGGAGGCTGAGACAGGAGAATTGCTTGAACCTGGGAGGCAGAGGCTGCAGTGAGCGAAGATCACGCCACTGCACTCCAGCCTGGGTGACAGTGAGACCCTGTCTCAAATTAAAAAAAAAAAAAATCCTCCCCCTGCAACACTCCCCCCAACATTCCCCCTCAATATTTCCCCCGACATAAAAAAAAAAAAAAAAAAAACAAAACAAAACAAAAAAACAAAGGATTGTGTATTTTCAACATGGCAAGGATTGTTCTTGTACTTGGCTGATGGTGGTGAACAGACCAGCCAAGATCTCAGCCCCATGGAACTTACATTCTCCCATGAAGCACTTGACATGCAAGTCCTGCCATCACCTAGCACTAGGACCCGCCTCTGGGTGGTTGCCCTGGAAAGAGCAGTCAGCTTGGAACTCAGACTGATGCCCACTGCAGGCCAACCTCCACCACTTGGCAGTTATTCACCTGTGAGAGTTCAGGGTCTTGGGAAAAGCTTCTGAGCCGCAGCCCTGGTCCACAAATGGATATAATAACACTCACCTTGCAGGGATTCTGTGAAGGTGAAATGAGACATACTGAGTAGAAAGTACATTATGTGGCACATACTAGGTGTTCAATCCATGGTAGTCTTTTATTACCTTGATGAACAAATAGATCAAAAGAGGATCCAAGGACCCTCACAGGGGTGAGCCACTGTACCCATCCCTAGGATTGTTTGAGCCCAGGAGTTCGAGATCAGCCTGGGAAATAGAGAGACCTCGTGTCTATCAAAAGAAAAAATTAGCTGAGTGTGGTTGCACATGCCTATAGTCCTGGCTACTCAGGAGGCTGTGGCAGGAGATTCGCTTGAGCCTGGGTGGTCGAGGCCATGGTGAGCCATGATGGCACCACTGCACTCCAGCCTGAGTGACAGGGTAAGACTTTGTCTCACAACAACAACAAAAGAGGCAGAGAGAGAGAAAGAGAGAAAAAGACCTAGTACTAGCACAGAGAATAAGGCACATCATTGTGAAATTTCAGAAGAGTAGGGTTAAATAGGAGAGCGTTGTTTTGTTTTGTTTTGTTGTTTTGTTTTGAGACAGAGTCTTGCTCTGTCACCCAGGCTGGAATGCAGTGTCGTGATCTCAGCTCACTGCACCTCCGCATCCCGGGTTCAAGCAATTCTCCTGCCTCAGCCTCCCAAGTAGCTGGAATTACAGGCATGTACCACCATGCCTGGCTATTTTTTGTTTTTATTTTTGTTTTTGTTTTGCATTTTTAGTAGAGACAGGGTTTCGCCATGTTGGCCAGGCTGGTCTGAATCTCCTGACCTCAAGTGATCCTCCTGCCTTGGCCTCCCAAAGTGCTGGGATTACAGGCGTGAGCCACCGCACCTGGCTGGCATTGACTTTTCAACAGGAACACTAGCATCCAAGAAACAACAGACTGGAGATTCTGAGGGCAAACGATGTCCGACCTAGAACTCTCCATTAAGGGTCAGATGGACTGGAAACATAGAAGGAGTCAAAGCATTTATATCACCTACACCCCTTACCTGCAAGCTCCTGGAGGACATGCTCTACTAAAACAAGGGGATGTGCAAAGCACAACCGAGTCAAACGGGACTCCAGGCGGCATGTCTCAAAGAAGGAAGAAATGGGACCGATTCATGAGCCGGACGACTTCAGTCTCCCATGAGGTGTGTCATGGTTCTGTCAACGCTTGGAGCAGAGTAATGGATAGGGACATAGAGAAGTGACCAAATTTTAAAAAGAAAACTCCAGGCCAGGCATGGCGGCTCACACCTGTAATCCCAGCACTTTGGGAGGCCGAGGCAGGCGGGTCATGAAGTCAGGAGATCGAGACCATGCTGGCTAACACGGTGAAACCCGGTCTCTACTAAAAATACAAAAAAAAATTAGCCGGGCGTGGTGGCGGGCGCCTGTAGTCCCAGCTACTCGGGAGGCTGAGGCAGGAGAATGCCGTGAACCCGGGAGGCAGAGCTTGCAGTGAGCCGAGATGCACCACTGTACTCCAGCCTGGGCGACAGAGCGCGACTCTGTCTCAAAAAAAATTTTTTTTTAAAGAAAGAAAAAAGAAAACTCCAAGAAAGAAAAAATAATGAGAAAAGAAATGTGACTATAGTACACAATCAAGTCAGCACTGGTATAAATGAAACCATAAATTAGAATATAACTGTGGTGGCCGTGGAGGTGGACCACAAAGACCTCCTCTCGAAGGACCATCTTGAGGGAAGTATCCCCACTTCAGGACCCAAGCTATCTTCACAGAAAGGTCCCCGCCCCTGGGCTACTGTCAGCCAATGGCTGAGCGGGGCAGGAAACTGGCGTGGCCATTCCTGCAAAGTGCAGGACTTCTCCAATAGGCAGTCTTTACTATGGGTCTCCCATGGGCCTGGCAGTGAATTTCTCGGGACTACACTGAAGTCTAAAGCTCTTCCCATTCAACCTCCTCCCTTGCTGCTCTCCTTCTCAGGCTCCATCCTTCACAGGCATCCCGCCCAGATTTTTTTTTTTTTTTTTTTGAGACCGAGTCTCACTCTGTCGCCCAGGCTGCAGTGCAGTGGCGTGATCTTGGCTCACTGCAACCTCCGCCTCCCGGGTTCAAGCAATTCTCCTGCCTCAGCCTCCCAAGTAGCTGGGATTACAGGCGCCTGCCACTACGCCCAGCTAATTTTTGTATTTTTAGTAGAGACGGGATTTCACTGTGTTGCCCAGGCTGGTCTTGAACTCCTGACCTTGTGATCCCCCCGCCTTGGCCTCCCAAAGGGCTGGGGTTACAGATGTGAGCCACCACGCCCAGCCTCAGATCTTATGCATTTCTAATTCTGTCTTGGGGAATCAAACTGTCAGAGGAACCTAACTAACACAATCACTATATTAGGAGGAGAGAAGAAGGAAAATTGGGGGTTAGAGGCAGAATACATACAGTGTTAGGTTCTTTTATTTTAGATGCGGTATCCTTTCCCCAATCTACAGCCCAACCCTAGTCCCTCTCCCCAGACTCATTTCTCCCTGTCGTCAGAACTGAGCTGCAGCCACTGGTTCTAAGCACAACTCCTTTGTCTGCCAGAGAAGACACACCTAAAGGTGTATCCAGAGAGCGCCTGGAGTCAGGAATACATCAACATATCCCAAGGAGAAGACCTGAAGCGATCCCAAGCTAACTGCTTCCCATTTTCATCTGGGGACTCCCTGCCGGAAAGCTTAGAATGTGCTTGCAGTGAAGTAATATTAGAAGATTCCTTCTTCGGAGGTTATTAGACCTCTTCCTTCTTCGGAGATGTCAGCAGCTGGTCAAACTAGTTACACACTGTCCTCCCGAAGAGCTGAGTGCACCGAATGAAGAGGACAGGGACAAAGCAGAAAGAGATGATTGCAAGTCAGCTCCTCCTCTCCCCCACCTCCCCTGCAGCTACGACCACTGCTTTGCAGCCACTTCGGTCTTGAGACAGCTGCCCCAGAGGCCCCCAGACCCCTGCTACATACTTTCCTTCCAGAGCAGTCAGGCTGGGTAGAATGTAGGCAGGGAGGTAGGGGGTGTGTGCATGAGTGTGCTTGTGTGTGTATACGTGACAGAAACCACACAGCATCACAGCACATGGTCATAGGAAGAACAAGAGTATTCCGGCTGGGCCTAGTGGCTTATGCCTGTAATCCCAGCACTTTGGGAGGCCGAGGCGGGCGGATCACCTGAGGTCAGAGAGGGAGACCACCCTGGCTAACATGGTGAAACCCCCATCTCTACTAAAAATACAAAAAATTAACCGGGCGGAGTGGCATGGGCCTGTAATCTTAGCTATTTGGGAGGCTGAGGCAGGAGAATCATTTGAACCTGGGAGGCGGAAGTTGCAGGGAGCCGAGATCGCACCACTGCACTCCAGCCTGGGTGAAGAGCGAGACTCCACCTAAAAAAAAAAAAAATGAGTATTCCCCACTTGTGTGTATTGTCTACCTGGCTCTCATACTAAGCCAGTGAAGAGCTTTCCTGATCTACATCTGGTCTTGCAGTACATGGAGCAACACAGGAACACACTGAATTGTTTACGGGGAAATATCATGTCTATGTAATTTTTTTAAAGTGCAATAACCAGGAGGAACCAGAAATTCCAAAATGCCTTCCCTTAACCCTGTGAGTTAGCTATAGTTCGTTAGCAGGAATAGCACATTATCCACTTCAGGCTAAGGATAAAATCATTCCAAAGACCACTATAGGAACCTACCTGAAGATTTTCGATGACAAGAACTAATAGGCAGAGTAAATTTTATAATTTTTTTATTATATGAAAGTAATACATGGCCAGGCATGGTGGCTCACACCTGTAATCCCAGCAATTTGGGATGCTGAGGCAGGCAGACTATCTGAGGTCAGGAGTTCGAGACCAGCCTGGCCAACATAGTGAAACCCCGTCTCTACTGAAAATACAAAAATTAGCCAGGCATGGTGGCACACGCCTGTAGTCCCAGCTACTCAGGAGGCTCAGGCATGAGAATCGCTTGAACCAGGGAGGCAGAGGTTGGAGTGAGCGGAGATCGTGCTATTGCACTCCAGCGTGGGTGACAGAGTAAGACTCCATCTCAAAACAATAAAGTAATACATTCTCTACTGTATGAAAATTAAAATTTATAAACAAAATAACCATAATTGCATAACTTAATCCAGGGGCACCCATTGCTTTGTTTCCTGTTAATCTTGTTTCAGAGTATTTTCCAGAGCTTTGAAGTCTTATTTTATACATAATTTCATATCCTAATTTTCCACTTAAAATTTTATCAAATGAATTTCCTCGAACCATTACAAACTCTTTGAGAGCATCTTGTTTTGACGTCTGTATAATATTCCAACTCATAGAGGTAGCTTAATTTGCCCAATCATTCTTCTTTGTTGGACTTTTAATGTTTTTTTTGTTGTTGGTGGTGGTTTTTTTTTTTGTTTATACTTTAAGTTCTAGATACATGTGCACAACGTGCAGGTTTGTTACATATGTATACATGTGCCATGTTGGTGTGCTGCACCCATTAACTAGTCATTTACATTAGGTATATCTCCTAATGCTATCCCTCCCCCCTCCCACAATAGGACCCAGAGTGTGATGATCCCCCTCCTGTGTCCAAGTGATCTCATTGTTCAATTCCCATCTGTGAGTGAGAACATGCGGTATTTGGTTTTCTGTTAGCTGAGAATGATGGTTTCCAGCTGCATCCGTGTCCCTACAAAGGACACGAACTCATCCTTTTTTATGGCTGCATAGTATTCCATGGTGTATATGTGCCACATTTTCTTAATCCAGTCTGTCACTGATTGACATTTGGGTTGATTCCAAGTCTTTGCTATTGTGAATAGTGCTGCTATAAACATACGTGTGCATGTGTCTTTATGGTAGCATGACTTATAATCCTTTGGGTATATCCCCAATAATGGAATGGCTGGGTCAAATGGTATTTCTAGTTCTAGATCCTTGAGGAATTGCCACACTGTTTTCCACAATAGTTGAACTAGTTTACAGTCCCACCAACAGTGTAAGAGTGTTCCTATTTCTCCACATCCTCTCCAGCACCTGTTGTTTCCTGATTTTTTAATGATTGCCATTCTAACTGGTGTGAGATGGTATCTCATTGTGGTTTTGATTTGCATTTCTCTGATAGCGAGTGATGATGAGCATTTTTTCGTGTGTCTGTTGGCTGTATGAATGTCTTCTTTTGAGAAGTATCTGTTCATATCCTTTGCCTACTTTTTGATGGGGTTGTTTGTTTTTTTCTTGTAAATTTGATTGAGTTCTTTATAGGTTCTGGATATTAGCCCTTTGTCAGATGAGTAGATTGCAAAAATTTTCTCCCATTCTGTAGGTTGCCTGTTCACTCTGATGGTAGTTTCTTTTACTGTACAGAAACACTTTAGTTTAATTATATCCCATTTGTTACTTTTGACTTTTGTTGCTGTTGCTTTTAGTGTTTTAGACATGAAGTCCTTGCCTATGCCTATGTCCTGAATGGTATTACCTAGATTTTCTTCTAGGGTTTTTATGGTTTTAGGTCTAACATTTCAGTCT
Source organism: Papio anubis (assembly GCF_008728515.1). NCBI lineage: Eukaryota > Metazoa > Chordata > Mammalia > Primates > Cercopithecidae > Papio > Papio anubis. Next base: position 114,383,162 of record NC_044981.1, on the reverse strand, counting down.
CTAATCCATCTTGAATTAATTTTCGTATAAAGAGTAAGGAAAGGATCCAGTTTCAGCTTTCTACTTATGGCTAGCCAATTTTCCCAGCACCATTTATTAAATAGGGAATCCTTTCCCCATTTCTTGTTTCTCTCAGGTTTGTCAAAGATCAGATGGCTGTAGATGTGTGGTATTATTTCTGAGGACTCTGTTCTGTTCCATTGGTCTATATCTCTGTTTTGGTACCAGTACCATGCTGTTTTGGTTACTGTAGCCTTGTAGTATAGTTTGAAGTCAGGTAGCGTGATGCCTCCAGCTTTGTTCTTTTGACTTAGGATTGTCTTGGAGATGCGGGCTCTTTTTTGGTTCCATATGAACTTTAAAGCAGTTTTTTCCAATTCTGTGAAGAAACTCATTGGTAGCTTGATGGGGATGGCATTGAATCTATAAATTACCTTGGGCAGTATGGCCATTTTCACGATATTGATTCTTCCTATCCATGAGCATGGTATGTTCTTCCATTTGTTTGTGTCCTCTTTTATTTCACTGAGCAGTGGTTTGTAGTTCTCCTTGAAGAGGTCCTTTACATCCCTTGTAAGTTGGATTCCTAGGTATTTGATTCTCTTTGAAGCAATTGTGAATGGAAGTTCATTCATGATTTGGCTCTGTGTTTGTCTGTTATTGGTGTATAAGAATGCTTGTGATTTTTGCACATTAATTTTGTATCCTGAGACTTTGCTGAAGTTGCTTATCAGCTTAAGGAGATTTTGGGCTGAGACAATGGGGTTTTCTAAATATACAATCATGTCATCTGCAAACAGGGACAATTTGACTTCTTCTTTTCCTAACTGAATACCCCTGATTTCTTTCTCTTGCCTAATTGCCCTAGCCAGAACTTCCAACACTATGTTGAATAGGAGTGGTGAGAGAGGGCATCCCTGTCTTGTGCCAGTTTTCAAAGGGAATGCTTCCAGTTTTTGCCCATTCAGTATGATATTGGCTGTGGGTTTGTCATAAATAGCTCTTATTATTTTGAGATACGTTCCACCAATACCGAATTTATTGAGAATTTTTAGCATGAAGGGCTGTTGAATTTTGTCAAAGACCTTTTCTGCATCTATTGAGATAATCATATGGTTTTTGTCTTTGGTTCTGTTTATATGCTGGATTACATTTATTGATTTGCATATGTTGAACCAGCCTTGCATCCCAGGTATGAAGCCCACTTGATCATGGTGGATAAGCTTTTTGATGTGCTCTTGGATTCGGTTTGCCAGTATTTTATTGAGGATTTTTGCATCGATGTTCATCAGGGATGTTGATCTAAAATTCTCTTTTTTTGTTGTATCTCTGTCTGGCTTTGGTATCAGGATGATGTTGGCCTTGTAAAATGAGTTAGGGAGGATTTCCTCTTTTCCTATTGATTGGAGTAGTTTCAGAAGGAATGGTACCAACTCCTCCTTGTACCTCTGGTAGAATTTGGCTGTGAATCCATCTGGTCCTGGACTTTTTTTGGTTGGTAGGCTATTAATTATTGCCTCAATTTCAGAGTCTGCTATTGGTCTATTCAGGGATTCAACTTCTTCCTGGTTTAGTCTTGGGAGAGTGTAAGTGTCCAGGAAATTATCCATTTCTTCTAGGTTTTCTAGTTTATTTGCATAGAGGTGTTTATAGTATTCTCTGATGGTAGTTTGTATTTCTGTGGGGTCAGTGGTGATATCCCCTTTCTCATTTTTATTGCGTCTATTTGATTCTTCTCTCTTTTCTTCTTGGACTTTTAATGTTATTTCAACATTTTCAAATTTAAATGCTATGATGAACTTATGGCAAATAAATCTTTGTCCTCATTTCAGATAATTTTCTCCCAATAGAAGTCCCAGTAGAAATGGCACTCCTCGGCCAAAGGGTATGAACATTTTTAAGGCCAAATAAATCTTTTTAAAGGCAGATTTTGAAAATTTTGTTTAATATTTAATACTTTTTCAAACAAAATGAACAAACCAACAAGTACGTGCCCATTACCCATTATCTGGCTTAAAATAACATCTTACCTCCACAGCTAACACCACTCCGGACCTCTCCCACATCCACACCCCCTCTCTCAACTCCAAAGGCAGCCATTATTCTGCATTTGTATTCTTTGGATTATTTAAAGGAGCAGAAGTTCAAGGATATATAGTCTTCCTGTTAGAGAATAAGAGAGAACAACAGAAAGGGAGGGAGCCTTCCGATAGAAATGTTGAGCCCCATAGAAAGACTCTGGTTTGAGGTAGGGCTGCCTGCCCTGGAGTCCAACCTCCAATACTTGCTTGTTTCCCTGGAAAAGAGGTCCTGTTTGTATCCCTGGAAAAGAGGTCCTATCTCCTTGCTATGGTTGCGGTGTGGGTTAACCAAGATAAGCATCTAGCATCCTCCAAGGATAGAACGTTACTTTACAGAGTGGCCTCTGGCTATTGGGTGCCCAGGGAATGCCACTTTCTAGGAGAGTAGCTAGAGAACACTTTACAGGTTTTATCCAGTATTGATGCTGCCCTTGCTATTTTTCCCAAAGCAGTGACAGGCTGTTTTGTTTTTTCTCCTCTCTCTCTTTTCCACAATTTTCCTTAGGTTCTAAAACAGACATTGATCAGATCTTTGAGTAGGGTTTCTTACAGGTAATTCCTGTAGAAGATGTTTCTCCCCTTTCTTTACTTTTCAAGTGAAAAGTGTAATGCTCTGAGCATATATCAGTCCTGCAACCCTGGATTCATTTCACTATGTTCTCACCAAATAAGAAGGGAAGTGCCAACAGTTTTCAATGCAAACACATAATTAAGGTAGTAAGATGTCTGAATTATAGATTTGGTGATCTACAATGAGCAGGTGCCTCAGATTCTTTCTGTATTACTGAAGTCTCTGGTTGCTTGCATGGGTTGGAAATTAAAGGAATTATAAACATTAAAGATTGAAGTTTAGTTCTATAAGGAACTTTAGCGATAATTTAGTAATAGTCAATGGATGTTAACTTTCTCTTATTAGGAGCGTCTCTAAAATTATGATTCTCCTCTAAAGAATGTACCTTTCTCTAAAAAGTGCCCACATGCACATCCACATAAAATTTTTACAAACATCAAGCGATTTGAGACTTCCCTGAAGTTGATTCATGGATCCTCCACTAAGAGTCCTGTATTAGATCATACCACTGCACTCCAACCTGGGCAACACGGAAGACTTTGTCTCAAAAAAAATAAAATCAAATAATTTTTAAAAGAATTCCATTAGCTGGGCGTGGTGGCATATTCCTGTAGTCCCAGCTACTCGGGCAGTGGAGGCAGGAGAATCACTTGAACCTGGGAGGCGGAGGTTGCAGTGAGCCAAGATGGTGCCACTGCATTCCAGCCCGGGTGACAGAGCTTGACTCCATCAAAAAAAAAAAAAAAAAAATTCTGTATTAGTTTGCCTAGGGCTGCCATAACAGAGAATCACAAACTGGGGTGACGGAGTGGGGAGCTTAAACAACAGAAATTAGTTTTTTCACTGTCCCAGAGGCTTGAAGTTGGAGATCCAAGTGTCAGAGATGAAGGTGTCCACAGGATTGGTGTCTCCGGAGGCCTCTCTCCTTGGCTTGAGGCTTGCTGTCTTCTTCCAGTGTCTTCCCATAGCCGTCTCTGTGTGTGTCTGTGTCCTAACCCCCTCTTCTAGAAGGACACCAATCATACTGGATTAGAGCCCACCCTAGTGACTCATTTTAACTTAATTACCTCTTTTAAAACTCTGTCTCCAATTACAGTCATATTCTGAGGTCCTGGGGAGTAGGGTTGCAGCATATAAATTTGGGGGGATGGGACACAAATCAGCCCATAACAAATCCCTAAGCTACTTAGGGAACTGCAACCCAGAGCGGTCCAGAGACTCAACCATGCACTCACATGAGTGTTTAGCAGCAGAGGCAGAACCACAGCCTGGAGGTCCCATCACCCAGGCTTCCATACCACCCTGCACCCTCTCCATGCACTTTGTCAGACCACAGTGTACTGCTCCAGGAGCCTATGGGTGGAGTCCGAAGGGTCAGATTTGAGAGATGAGACGTGAGTGGAGGTGCTGTTCTTGCCCCAGGTCTCTGATGGCCTCAGGAGGAGACTTCAGCTCCAGGATGCTCTCCTTCCTCCAGATGCTTGGGCAATACCCACGACAATACCCCAAGAAGTCAGTTCCTAATGATGGCTTCTTGAGGATCAGTGGGACAATTATTGGGTGCTGATGTGAGCCAATGTGCAATGTGCTCTTTCCTCTACTATCAGAATTCAGTGTCCTCTGGGCCAATAGTCCCTACGCCTTGGAAAATTAAGGATTTTAGTAACAAATATTTAGAATCTGTCAGCATGTTAACATTCAGTGTTCTTCAGTCTTGGTGTCCAGTGGCCCCTGCTCTCTCTCCTTCGAGGTGTGTGTCACATCTTTTCCAGGATCCTTTGAGGATGGCCACACCCCCTGCCACCATGGCCACAGTCTGTCTCCCCAGTAACATCCATCAGAGATAGCAACTTGCTGCTGTTGAGCTGCTGCCTCAATTCTGCATTAAATCTATTCTAATGCTCCTTTGAACGTCTGTATTTAAGAGTATTTTATTTTGGGTCTGAGCAGATTGTTACTTCACACTTCACTTTCTGCTCTGTGTATGTGTGTGTACATGCCTGTAATCTGTGTGTGTGTGTGTGTGTGTGTGTGGTATTCCTCTGTTGTTTGCAACACCTCCCAGTTGGGGATCGTTTGTAAATTTAGTTAATGAGCATTTAACACATTCCCTTTGATGAAGCTGTTAAATCTGAGTGCACACTGGCATCCTCCCAGACATCTCCCGTCTCCCAAGCCATTTGTGCTTCCCTCTTCTTAGCTGCTTAGTGATGGTTTCTAGTTTGTTGGCACAGTATGGAACTAACCTTTAGTCCTCTCTGGAAAAAGTAGGGCTTGAGTTTTGTAAGAAATGCTTACATCTGTATTCAAAGCAAGTCCACTTTTCTGGTGGGCTTTCATTCTCACCAAACAAAATAAACTGCAGACAGAAAAGACGTTTCATCATCGCCCTAACTGGCCGTGCATGTGGCAGTGGGACATAAGCTGTAGCTGTCGGCTTTTGCAAGAACAAGCACCAAGCTCAAAACCCGCAGGCCCCAGCTGTCAGAGAGTTTCCTTGGATTTAATTATAACTTGATCTCTGAAGAGGGAGTGTATGTCAAGTGTGCTTTTCAATCACTTAGAGAAATCAGAGTAAATGACAGAGCAGCCCTGGGATTCGCCCGTGCGATGAGCCCTCATTACCGTCTCCTACAGTAGAGGCATCACGGGAATCAGCCCAACCCTGTGACAGTGGCAGAAACACAGGCTGTCTCCAAAGATGTAGATTTGAAAAGAAACAGCCCCCAGATGTCTGCAAAAATCAATTATCTAAAATTCAATATAATTTAAAATGCAGAAATAAACCAAAGGAAGGGGTTGAACTATCTATGCATCTGTACGTGAACCAGGAAGCCATCTCTCAACATAAACAATCCTGCCACTGCTTTACTTCTTATCTACCACATGTATGGTCCTTGCTTGCTATTCCTGACTTCAAGAATATGTGACTTCTATCATTTCCTACACGTCAGCAACACCACGCCATCACTAGAGCCATCACAGACACACACAGAATACACACGTGTGTGTACACAAACACACACACACACACTTTCCAGCCTGAGGCCACTCTAAGATCAGAAAAATGTCCTGATAGTAATTAGATTGACACTTCCAACCTGGTTCTCAGCAGCTAGCCCCAGTGTCTGTGTTTCTAAATGTGAACACCGCATGTCACCCAAATTATTGACATCAAACCCTCGTTACCAGACAAGACTAGCCAGAGAGATTTCACCTCCTACCCTTTAGGTTACTAGAGAGGCAGTAAAGTGGAGACAGCTGAATCCCACACAGTGCACAATTTAGGGCATGCCTGTGCCCTTTTTCCTTTCTTTCTTTTTTTTTTTTTTTTTTTGTTACGGAGTTTCGCTCTTGTTGCCCAGGCTAGAGTGCAATGGCATGATCTTGGCTCACCACAACCTCTGCCTCCCAGGTTCAAGCAATTCTCCTGCCTCAGCCTCCTGAGTAGCTGGGATCCCTTTTTCTTTTTTACTGTGCAAAACAAAACAAAACAAAGCGCTAAAACACAACATCAGTTTCAAGGGATTGTTTGTTTTCATTCCCAGCCCAGGTCACCTCACAATCCATAACTGAGAAGCATTTTATACTTTGAGTTGATGGAAGGCAAGAAAAGAGAAGGGAGGGATGGCCAGTGTTGACTCAGGGCAGGGAGAATGGCACACTTGCTGTCAACACCCCACTGGTCCCTTCCTGTGGAAAGGTGTGAGCCTACCTAACTTCAAATGCCTCACAATCTCCAGCCTACAGCCTCTAACCTCATTTTTGTCACTACTTTCCTTTCCTGTTGACTTTGGGGTAAAAGGCGGTGAAGTGGTCAGAGGAAAGGTCTGCCCCTCAGGCATCTCTGGTGGATTTGTCTGGTCAGGGAACAACAGAGATCTTCACGGTAACCAATGCCTCTGCCACGGAAAAGTAAGTTGGAGCTGGCTTTTAGGCAAAGGTTTCTTTCAGGAATCTAAAAAGAAGTGCAGTGAGCTTTGTGTGTTGTGGAACAGGGGAAGGGGACGCGGTCCCCTTTGATAAATAACCAGAGAGCGATTGCATTTATACCCTGACAACATACACATGTTGTATAGCCACTGTGAACACAAATGACAGCCATGAGTTCTGTGAGGAAAATGTTTTTTTGTTTTTTTGTTTTTGTTTTTGTTTTTGTTTTGAGACAGAGTCTCACTCTGTTGCCCAGGCTAGAGTGCCGTGGCACAATCTCAGCTCACTGCAACCTCTGCCTCCCAGGTTCAAACGATACTCCTGCCTCAGCCTCCTGAGTAGCTGGGATTACAGGCATGCGCCATCACACCCGGTTAATTTTTTTATTTCTGGTAGAGACCGGGTTTCACGATGTTGGCCAAGCTGGTCTCAAACTCCTGACCTCAGTTGATCTGCCCACCTCGGCCTCATAAAGTGCTGGGATTACAGGTGTGAGCCACTGTGCCTGGCCTTCCGTGAGGGAAATCTCAGTGTTAATTACATATTTAGTTCTTATCAGTGATTACAACCAACACCCTTTAGCCTTACATGTTTGATTCCCAAATATATGAGGAAAAATTCTCTTTTCTCTCCTGGTTGAGAACTAGGAATTAATAAAAAGGTTCTTGGCTGGGCACGGTGGCTCACGCCTGTAATGCCAGTATTATGGGAGGCTGAGGTGGGAGGATCACAAGGTCAGGAGATCGAGACTGTCCTGACTAACACGGTGAAACCCCATCTCTATTAAAAATACAAAAAATTAGCCGGGCATGGTGGCGATCAACTGTAGTCCCAGCTACTCGGGAGGCTGAGGCAGGAGAATGGCATGAACCCAGGAGGCAGAGTTTGCAGTGAGCCAAGATCGCGCCACTGCACTCCAGCCTGGGCAACAGAGAAAGATCCTGTCTCAAAAAAAAAAAGAAAAGGTCCTTAGAAATTTCATTATGTTTTATGAAAGAGATAAAAGGCATCTTTTCTTTATGCCTGCCTTCTTCCACGTCATCTTTTTTTGTTTGTTTTTTGTTTTTTTTTTTTTTGAGAAGATATTGCATTGTTGCCCAGCCTGGAGTGCAGTAGTGCAAATCATGGCTCACTGCAGCCTCAACTGCCCCTGCTTAAGTGATCCTCCTGCCTCAGCCTCCAGAGTAGCTGGGACTATAGACACGTGCCCCCGTGCCTGGCTACTTGTTTTGTTTTTTAGAGACAGGGTTTCACCATTTGCCTGGCTGGTCCTGAATTCCTGGGATCCACCAATCCTCCCTCCTCAGCCTCTCAAAGCACTGGAATTACAGGCGTGAGCCACCTTACCTAACTTACTTTATTCTTCGCATTATTTCATCTCACACTGTTTCCACCGTTTTCCTTTCTACCTGTGATATCCAAGCCAAATGAACCAGAAATAACCACAATATCACTATTTTAATAAGGTGCAATGTGATTAGGAATTTTTGTGGTGCTGATTCTCTTTATTGGTGTTTTTAGAATATTGGTTGATCCATGTCCATGTCCTTTTGAATATTTTTCATATTGAAGAGTGAATATCATAAAGAGTACATTGTGACTACCGGTTGCTTTTTGATGCTCACATTACCGGCCCTCATTGGAAAATCTTCAGAGTACCTTGAAATTAGTGGTCCAACCCATGTGGTCAGGTCTGGGAGCCAGGAGGCCATGAGTATCAGCCTCCCCAGCACACTTGCATTCCCTGACAGGCAGCTCAGGTGCTGTCACACTGAGGCGAGCACAATGTGACATGTCTCGGTGTGTCCTCGATATTGGATAAACCCGAATTTCTGCAACTTAAGAGCCATGAAGTAATATCATTGCTTGGACGGTTTCCGTCACTTTTTTGGAATAAAGTTCAAGATAGTTTAATTCCTATTTAGCAAAACACAGATTACATCACAAAAGAGAAAAATGTTTAACTTTATTAAGAAATGCCAAGGCTCTTGATATGGCTGAGAGCCAATGGATTTCTCCTATGGTATATTTTATCTTGAATTCTTCTTGCTCACTTCAATTAGGGGAAGAAAAAAAAAAAAACTTCTGCTGAAACTATTGGAAAAGAGGTGCTTCACTGTATAATTTCTAAGATGATTGATTTAAGCCCAGAGCTGCTGATGGCCATCTCCCCGCCATACAAAAAATGATGCCTAAGATAAAATCAGCACAGAGAAAAGCAGGGCTTAGGTAAAGAGAGACACAGATCCCCAGTGACCGTCCAAGCACCTGGCCCCACTCCTGATACTTCAGTGATGGGAACCAATCAATTCCCCACAAGGACTGGGTGCAATGGCTCACACCTGTAATCCCAGCACTGTGGGAGTCTGAGGCGGGTGGATCACCTGAGGTCAGGAGTTATAGGGCAACCTGGCCAACATGGTAAAACCCCATCTCTACTAAAAATAAGAAAAATTAGCCAGGTATGGTGGCAGGTGCCTATAATCCCAGCTACTCAGGAGGCTGAGGCAGCAGAATCACTTGAACCTAGGGATCGGAGGTTGCAGTGAGCCCAGATCACGCCATTGCACTCCAGCCTGGGCAACAAGAGCGAAACTCAGAAAGGGTGAAAGAGAGGGAGAGAGAGAGAGAGAAAGAGAGAGAGAGAGAGGAAAGAAGGAAGGAAGGAAGGAAGGAAGGGAAGGAAGGAAGGAAGGAAGGAAGGAAGGAAGGGAGGGAGGGAGGGAGGGAGTGACTCCCAATATGACTAGGGTCACTTGCTAAAAGAGATCCCACACTCACCAGTGCAACATAGGCCCAAGCCTTTCCTTCTCCATCCCACAGTTGCATTTCATCCTTTTTAATGGAACCTCAGCACAGTTCCCATCCAGAATGTGAGAGCCCAGAAATCAATCCCTTCAGGCCTTCAGCATCCAGGACGTCTAAGGAGAGGAAAAAGCACAGCTTCAGCAGCTGCTCAAGGACCACTTTAGGGTGTGAGTTTGGGGTTGGAAGGTGCAAATACAATGGACAGAATACAAGACGCGGCTATGCTAGACTGGGGACTGGGAGAAAGAGGGGCTAAGGAAATTCTAACTGTTAAGGGAATGGGTGGAGGAGCCTTGTGCCAGTCAGCATGTACAATGATGATGACATATGTAGTCAGAAGACACCGTCCACATTGGTACCCACTGTAGATCTTAGAAACTAAACATGATCAGAGGAAACCTCACGATTTGACTGTGTAAAGTCATACCAATTATGTTTATGATGACTGCTTCCCATTTATGCCTAATTACCATGCAACATGATAATGATTATGTACTTTGTTAAGTGTGTGTCAGATGAATTTAATTTCTTAGATTTTATTTAATGGCATCTGTAAACACAACACATGTGTGCCCTGGCTTCCCACTTCGTTCATAATACATATGAATTGGCCATTTACCTACAACTTTTTAAAAAGTTTATAATGGCAAAGCGCTTGTACTTAGGGAAATGAGGGGCCACAGACTGATAAATAAGGGGCATTGTTCCTACAGTTTGTTTTATCCACAGGGAGGCATCACCATCATATCTTAGGCAATTTTTTTGAGACAAAGTAGAGTCTTGCTCTGTCGCCCAGGCTGGTGTGCAGTGGCACGATCTCAGCTCACTGCAACCTCCGCCTCCTAGGTTCAAGCGATTCTTCTTCCTCAGCCTCCTGAGTACCTGGGACTACAGGGGCATGCCACCATGCTCAGCTAATTTTTGTATTTTTAGTAGAGATGGGGTTTCACCATATTGGCCAGGCTGGTCTTGAACTCCTGACCTCGTTATCCGCCCGCCCCAGCCTCCCAAAGTGCTGGGATTAGAGGCGTGAGCCACTGCACCCGGCCATATTGGGCAATTAGGACATGGCAAAAATCAGGCAGTTGATTATTTGCTCATTCTTGCTTCAGACAAAATCCATTAAAAAGGAATATCAAACTTTGAAATGATAAAGGTTTGAGGTGACAGATATGCTAATTGCCCTGATTTGATCATTACACATAGTAAGCAGATATTGAAATATCACATGTACCCCATAAGTATATTCAATTATTATGTGTCAATTTAAAATTTTTAAAAGAATAGCTTTTAAAAAGTGTGGGATGGCCAGGCACAGTGGCTCATGCCTGTAATCCCAGCACTTTGAGATGCCAAGGTCAGCAGATCACTTGAGGTCAGGAGTTCAAGACCAGCCTGACCAACATGGCGAAACTCTGTCTCTACAAAAAATATTTTAAAAATTAGCTGGACCTGGTGACATAACGCCTGTAGTCCCAGCAGCTTGGGAGACTGAGGTGGGTGGATCATTTGAGCCTGGGAGGAGGTCAATGCTGCATTGAGTTGTGATCACACTACTGCACTCTAGCCTGGGTGACAGAGTATCAAAAAACAAATAAACAAACAACAGCAACAACAAAACAAAAACAGTGTATTTATGACTCAGGGACTTTTTTAAAACAAGAAATGCTCTTTTAAGTCCAATGAAAACCAAAAATAAAAAATAAGAATAAGAAAGCCATAGCTTGGGGTATAAGGTATTTATTGTCATTGTTATTCTTGTTGTTGCTGATTTCCCAGCGGGTACTGGGGATAAGGTTAAAGAAAAAGAACCCAGAAATCCAGACTTGGAAAAGAAGAAGGAAGAGCTTAGAGCCAAGAAAAATAGATACTAGTCCTTAAAAGCATTTGGTTATTTTAAAGTCCTCCTGGGAAAGAGTGGCTAGCATCTTCAACACTGGTAGCAAAATCAGGCAAAGGAATTCAGGAAAAAAACGCCTGAATATGGAACAGAAAGGAACTAACTTTGTCAAATGTACTTAAGGAAGTGTTTTTCAGGGTTACTTGAGATTAGAAAGTAGACAGAGTTGTCGTCTGTGATGATCTTTTCATAGAATGATGCAGCTGGGAGAAATAGTTTAGTGTTATTTCCTGCCTTAGGAAGCTATATAACTAAACCATCCCATTTTGACGGTCATCCAATTCATTTTTTTAAGCATTTAAACCACCATCTGCCCTGAGCTCTGAGCTTGCCTGCGATCCACGTGGGCAGAAGGTGACACATTTGCCTAGGGGCTCCCGACAATCCCGGGCCCTCCCTGCTTTATCCTGGGATATGGACTAATGGAGCCTTCCACAGAAATGGGGTTGTTTTTGGGATATGGCTATTATTACAGATATTAGCAACACTGTGCCTTCAGTCTCTTCTACGCGCTTATAGAAATGCACTGGCCTGTGGGGCTCTACACCTCAAAAAAATAGCCTTGAGAAGGCTCTGCCCTAGGAAGAGGGGTGTAAAGGGCATGTTACTCAAACACGGACTTTCATGGGGACTCAGATGCTCCACACGTGGCTAGAGCCATAGCTATACCTTGGCAACTCAGTTCCCCGCTCCAGCAAACTAGCATCAGGGCAGAGCAAGGGAAGTGGCATGTGAATTCCATTGATCATAGGTTCAATGCCAGACTTTAAAAGGTCTATGTGAATCAGGGCCGGGCACGGTGGCTCACGCCTATAATCCCAGTACTTTGAGAGGCCAAGGTGGGCAGATCACCTGAGGTCAGGAGTTTGAGACCAACCTGGCCAACATGACGAAACCCTGTCTCTACAAAATTAGCCAGGCGTGGTGGCATGTCCCTGTAATCCCAGCTACTCAGGAGGCTGAGGCAGGAGAATCACTTGAACCCAGGAGTTGGAGGTTGCAATGAGCCGAGATCATACCACTGCACTCCAGCCTGGGCAACAGAGTGATACTCCATCTCAAAAAAAAAAAAAAAAAAAAAAAAGGTCTATGTGAATCAACAGCAGCCCAGAAAGGTGTATAAGATCTACCATGATCTGTAATAATCTTAAAGGCCTCATTTCACCTGGATATAGTGGCCACAGAGCAACCTGCACGCCCTAAATGATCCAAACCATGTAGGTGCTCAGTGGTGCTGGGAATGCTCTTCTAGATGTCCTCAGGACCAGAGCACTCCAGACTAGCGCTGAGCAAAGATGTTGCCCTTTTTCTCCTCAGGCCTGGCTCCTCGCATGCAGCCAGGAATCAGCAGCCAGTGAAACATCTCCAATTGGTTTGCAGTTCTGTCAGATACATGCCTAATGCGAGGAGGTGTCCTTGAACTGTTCGCTTATTCTTCCCTCCTGAATGGAAGTGGAGTGATTGCATCCCACAGGTTTCGGAGATGGCACTGGATTGGTGCCACTTGCTTGGCCCTGGACACTGGGCAACACTGTGTGTGGAGGCTTTCCACCTGCCTTCTTGACAGCTGTACTTTCCCAGGCAGCATGGGCAGAGCCGGAGCCAGAGACTCAGCTAGTCTGCAGTGGGAGGGGGAGGGGAATTGGAGAAATCTTGTTTATGCCACTGATGCCAGGATCTAAATTTTCTACAACCCACACGCCAGCGCCCTTTAAGCCTGCTCAAGAGGTGCTGTGAGTTGGAATCCTAGGAGAAGCCATTAGCTAGAGCTTTCCCCAAGGGACAACAGTATTCCAGATTCTGTCTAGGATGCTGTTATAGTCCTTACCTTAGAATAACTATGCCAGCTGTCCCGGGAGGAGGAAAAGCAAAGGTTCTAGTCTCTCACTGGAACTTAGGAAATATTTCTTATTCAAATACACTCTTTGAGCATTAACATTTCTCAAGGGAGGAAGAGAAATCTGAGAAACAGTCATTGGCCCAATTTGGATGGCTGAATTGTTTTGTGAAAAAGCCTGTGAATTGCAATTGAGACCTTGGTGTGGATCTGGGGAGGCAAAGGGAATCTATTCTCTAAAAAGCACCATGTGACTGTGTCTGCCACACCTGGGCTGGCCCCACCACCCACAGATGCTCAAGTAGCACTGGTCATTTTCACATCTCTAAAGTAGTATGCTTGGATTTTGCACACACAAAAAATCGATTCCATGGCCACAAGTGGCTTTGCAGATGTGTTACTGGCCACAAAAGAAGGCAGACAAGAATTCAAATGAGGCTACACAGCCAAGAAACTGTTACAGGATCAGCGGTTGAAATGGAGACCAGTGGCAGAATCCAGGAACGGTTGAGAACACAGACTTCAGGGTCAGAGTGGTACAAATCCTGGACCCTTTCCTTACTAGCTTTGAGACTCTGAACCTCTCAGTAGGGATGGATGATATAGATCCTTTCTCACCAGAATGAAGTCCAAATAGCAATGATAGTAATAGGCCCTTTCTCACCAGGAGGTAGGAAGATTAAGGAGCAACTGGTGAAACACTTGCTTAGCACCCTGCCTAGAACATAACTAAGTACATGATACATAGTTGCTACTGTTCTATTTATTATTTTTCCTACACAGAAAAGCCTGTGTGAGGCCTGGAATTGCTAATGCCCCACATTTTAAATAACACCTGATAAATGGCAGTGTGGGGTTGTGACCCTCAGCCTGTGGATCAGATCCCAAGGTCTTAATCATAAGGAGAAAGGAGAGGGGAGCAAAAATGTCTTAAAATTTTGAGTTGCCCTTATATCTTATTGGATGGAAAAAAGAACTTGGAAAAAGTGCTGAGTTTCTTTCTAAAGGGGTTCAACGGCTCAGTAGGGTATTCTAGTTTGCACTCCCTGTGCTCTATATTGACATCTGCCTTTTCCAAAGAATGGGAGTTAAAAACCACTGGCACAGCCATTTCGTGAAAATGCACAGAATCGAATCTAGTTCCCACTTTTGAAATAGGCAAAGAAAAATTAATGGATGCCTAGTAAGTCTTTTGTACTAGTAAGACTTATCCAGCTGGGCACGGTGGCTCACGCCTGTAATCCTAGCACTTTGGGAGGCCGAGGCGGGTGGATCACGAGGTCAGGAGATCGAGACCATCCTGGCTAACATGGTGAAACCCTGTCTCTACTAAAAATACAAAAAATTAGTCAGGCATGGTAGCGGGCGCCTGTAGTCCTGCCTACTTGGGAGGCTGAGGCAAGAGAATGGCGTGAACCCGGGAGGCAGAGCTTGCAGTGAGCCGAGATCACGCCACTGCACTCCAGCCTGGGCAACAGAGCAAGACTCCATCTCAGAAAAAAAAAAAAAAAAAAACTTATTTTCTTTCTCTCTCTCTGTCTCTCTCTCTCTCTCTCTGTCTCTCACTCACACACACACACACACACCCCCATACACACACCTGTCTAATACAATGTCCTCATTTTATAGATGAGTAAACTGAGGCCCTGATAATGAAGTAAATGAGTACCGGCATTCCTGGCTACCCACTTTTAGGTGGTTTAAATGTAGCTTTGGGGGAAAAATAACCCTAGTCTTGATGCCGCAGTTGGGTGGGCAGGCTCATTACAGAGGCATTTTCAACACTTAGAGAAAGGAGTTCTCTGTTTGCACACACACGTGCATACTTTATCTCTCTCTCTTCCAATTTTTGCTTTGTCCCCAAAATTCTGCTACTCTCCTTCAGAGAAGGAGCTGAAGTAAACAAATCAACAATCAAGGCATTTTCTGAACAGAATGGATGCATTATTCTTTGGGTGAGCAGAATCCAGATTCTGATTTCTGTTCTTAACTCAGCTTCTTCTCCCTTGGAGAGAGGGAGTAATGGAGAAAAACAGAAACAAGTGATATTACTAATAAGAACTCTTCCAGCTCTCTTTTGATTACTGATCAACCGGGTGACAATCCGACAGGGCAGAGAGTTATCTTGGCAGCCTGTGATACATTCAGTTTAAACTGACGGCGGCGTATGGCAGCACAGCTCCAGCAGAAATGCACTGTCCCCTGTCTGAGGAAGTGCAGTTGGGCTGAAGAACAGTGCAGAATTGTTCCTGCCATGCCTCTCTCCTTCAGACCCCAGCACAAAGAAGGGCTGTGTGTTGACAGGATCCAGCACTTCACCTGGTGGGTGGGGACAACCGCTGTATTGCCCACACCTTGCGCCTTAGTGAAATTGTTAATTTTCAATATTCTGATAGTCTGTATTCTATCCATTGCACTAGTCCAATAGAGAGTTAGCATTTTCCAAACAATGAAGCAAAGTTACATATTATTCTAATACCACTTCTTATATGTATTGACTTTTATTACGCCTTTTGTTAGTTACCATCAAAACCTGTTGGAAATCATTGTTACTTTAAAGGAGGGAATACTTGTTAAAAAGTAAATTTCTATGGGATATTTGTGGTTTTGGGTTTTTGTTGTTTTTGTTGTTGTTGTTGTTGTTGTTTTGAGACAGAGTTTTACTCTGTCACCCAGGTTGCAGTGCAATGGCGCTATCTCAGCTCACTGCAACCTCCACCTCCCAGGTTCAAGCGATTCTCTTGCCTCAGTCTCCCAAGCAGCTGGGATTACAGGAGCATGCCATCACACCCAGCTAATTTTTCTATTTTTAGTAGAGACGGGGTTTCACAGTGTTGGCCAGGCTGGTCTCAAACTCCTGACCTCAAGTGATTGACCTGCCTCAACCTCCCAAAGTGCTGGGATTACAGGCATGAGCCACCGCACCAGGCCCTTGTGTATTATTATTAAGTATATATTTTATTTTTTGTATTTAAAGTAGTAGCACTTAGCAGTTACTATGTTCCTGGAGATAATTACAACAATATCTCATGTAACTTTATGGGATTCATTGTATTCATAGCCCCATTTTATAGATGAGAAAACTGAGGCTCAATAGGATTGAGTGATTGACCCAAGGACACTTGGCTCTAAATGCTGCTGTGTCAGACTCAAAAGGCAGCATGCTGGGACCTGCAGTCTCCCTAAACTTGTTTATCTAGAGTGTTACATATATGTGGGCACATGTTCAAAATCCCTTTGGTGTGGCAGTTTGGAGAAAGGGGTCAAGGACAAGGGTTTCTCCTCCTAGAGCATTTAATGAGAAGGAGCTGGCATGGAGGATACACAAGTCCGATGTAGTTTACTACTCTGCCCTGACTGTTGCTCCTTGTTTAAAGGATTTGGGGAATTTCGCAAAATATCGAAAGCACACATTTTCATGCTTGTGAAAGCAAAGGCCAAGAGACAAAGGGCTGCAGCTGTGGATGCTTTACCTCGGCATGGGGTTAACCTAAGGAAAGAAAGGGCTTCGGGGGAGAGAATCTCTTTACTGTTGCATTCTTAAAATTTCTAGTATTTCCATATGGACAGGGCTGCTGCTCTTCCAGGAGTGGGAAGAAAACTTCTGGAAGAGCACCCTGAAGAGAGTCTGTCATGTGAACTATGGTTCATTCAGCACAGAGAGTAGGACTCTGGGCATGGTGCACGCTGTCGCGGGGAGCAGCCGACCTTCCAGAGCTACAAAGGAGAGGCCTGTGGAGAGGCTCGCACCAGGGCCACCACTGGGGAAGTCATTTTCCTCTTTCGTTTGTTTATTTTCCTGAAGGAAGAGGATGGTAAAATAGCTTAGACTAAAGACATTGTGTATAAAGACAGTGACAGGTTTATGTACTAAGCAACCTTTATTTGACTGTGGCAACACTTTAAGATGAGAACAATGATACTAACTTTGAAGCTAGGTAGGATTGTAAGAAAAATACATAGGACATCTAGTTAAATTTGGATTTTATGTAAATAATGAATATTTTTAACATACATACATCCTATGCAATATTTGGGATATATATGTATACTAAAAAATTATTGGCAGGGTGCGATGGCTCACGCCTGTAGCACTTTGGGAAGCCAAAGCGGGTGGATTGCCTGAGCTCAGGAGTTCGAGACCAGCCTGGCAACACGATGAAACACCCTCTCCACTAAAATACAAAAGAAATTAGCCCGGTGTAACAGCGTGCGCCTGTGGTCCCAGCTACTCAGGAGGCTGAGGCAGGAGAATTGCTTGAACCTGGGAGGCAGAGGTTGCAGTAAGCCGAGATCGTGCCACTGCACTCCAGCCTGGGTGACAGAGCGAGACTCCATCTCTTAAAAAAAATATATTAATATTTTATCTGGTGGACCCTATCGAAGCATTGATGTTAACAAAATACCACCACTCTTGGTAAAAATTAGTACATGGCTGTAATTTGCAAGTTTTAAGGGAAATAGCATTCATTAAAATAGAATAGAATGAATTATTGATTTGCAACTAATTTTATTATATTTTTTTTTGAGATGGAGTCTAGCTCTATTACCCAGGCTGGAGTCCAGTGGTGTGATCTTGGCTCACTGCAACCTCTACCTCCTGGGTTCAAGCAATTCTCCTGCCTCAGCCTCCCTAGTAGCTGGAATTACAGGCGCCCACCATTATGCCCAGCTAATTTTTGTATTTTTTTTTCTCAGTGGAGACGGGGTGTCACCATGTTGGCCAGGCTGGTCTTGAACTCCTGACCTTGGGTGATCTGCCCACCACAGTCTCCCAAAGTTCTGGGATTATAGGCATGAGCTACTGTGCCTGGCCTTATTATAATTTATCGCATGGCAATTTCTCACTTTAATTTGGTACAGTAGCTCACACCCATAATACCAGCACTTTGGGAGGCTGAGGCAGGAGGATTGCTTGAGCCTAGGAGTTGGAGACCAGCCTGGGCAACATGGCGAGACCCTATCTCTACAAAAAAATGTTTTTTAAAAATTAGTGTGGCCTGACATGGTAGCATGCATCTGTGGTCCCAGCTACTCAGGAGTCTAAGGTGGGAGGATCACTTGAGCCTGGGAGGTAGAGGCTACAGTGAGCTATGATCAGGCCACTGCATTCCAGCCTGAACAGAGCCAGAGGGAATGAAAGAGGAGAGGAGGGGAGAGGAGGGGAGGGGAGAGGGAGAGAAAGAACGAGGAAGGAAGGAAGGGAGGGAGGGAGGGAGGGGAGGGAGGAAGGAAGGAAGGAAGGAAGGAAGGAAGGAAGGAAGGAAGGAAGGAAGGAAGGAAGGAAGGAAGGAAGGAAGGAAGGAAAGAAGGAAGGAGAGGAGAAGAAGAAAAGAGAAGAGAAGAAAGAAAAGAAAGAAGGGGAGGGAGTTAAGGGAAGGGAAGGAAGGAAGGAAGGAAGGAAGGGGAAGACCGCATGGAATGAGTCTGTAAGTTTGTTAGCAGAGAGCCATTAGGTTATGTTTTCTCTTGAGTTAAAATATCATTAAGTAATTCACAAATAAAAGCATGCAGACAGTTTTGCAAGCATTTAAAAATACTTTAAACTTCGTATAAATGTTCTGAGTTAAAGGAAGGGAATTCATTAAATAAATACCTACTGAGCACTCACTCTATGCCCAGCACTGTTGAAGGTGTTTGGGAAACAGCGGGAACAAAATGAACTTCTCTGTCCTGTTAGGCCTTATATTATAGAGAAAGGTGAAGTTTAAACTATAGCCAGTTGCAGGAGATGTAATAAAATAGGGGAGGGGACACTCTAACATTACAAAGATTTTTTTTTTGTAATTATTTTAGAAAATTTTTTTTTTTTTTTAAGCATTTATTGGTGCTACAAGAATTAGATATCCTGATATCATTAAAAGTTATCGTGCGGTGGTTTCACACCTGTAGTTCCAAAGCACTTTGGGAGGCTGAGGTGGGTGGATCACTTGTGGTCAGGAGTTTGAGACCAGCCTGGCCAACATGGTGAAACCCCATCTCTACTAAAAAATATAAAAATTAGCCGGGCATGGTGGCGTATGCCTGTAATCCCAGCTACTTGGGAGGCTGAGGAAGGAAAATCTCTTGAACTGGGAGGTGGTGGTTGCGGTGAGCCAAGATCACACCACTGCAATCCAGCCTGCAAGATAGGAGCGAGACTCCTTCTCAAAAAAAAAAAAAAAAAAAAAAAAAGGCCTTTCTGGGTTCTCTGGGGTTTTATGGCTGAAAATGATACAAACGTAAGAAGCCTTTGAGTATCAGGTCAACCTGTATTAGGAGGGCCTGAGAAGCAAACATTAATTCAGGATGCTATCTTGGGTCAAAAGGTCTCAACTTTTAAATCAGAATAAATTTACAGGGTGCCTGTGAGCACTAGCCACCCCCATCCTGCCCCACCAACAAATAATTTGGTGGAGATTTTTAGGAGCAGATAATGTTGTCAAGATGTTAGGGAGGAAAGAAACCTTCAATGCCTAGGGCCTGTTTCCACTGATGCCTGGGTATCAGTTTAGCAACACACTGCAGCTCCTATTCTACACTTGAGAGGCAGTAAATTGCTTTTGGGTAGAAATGAATTAACTCTTTTCTATGACTACATTACCATAACATGCTGTCAGAAGTGATTTAGTAAACTGAATATGGAAGGCTAAAAACCTGAGTATAGTACCAAGAAATAAATTGATTAATGTGTCCTTTCATTAGTATGATCAGATTCACAAGATGATTTTATGCTAATACTAATTTTCATAGCCTCTATTGTCCGCCTTGGTAATCTCAGGGTTGGAAGGATGTTAAAGGTTATCGACTCTGACCTTCCTGTGCCCATCAGATGCTCTTTCCCCTCCATAATATCCTCACCAGGTGGTCCAATCTTTTTAGGTGCACTAGAATAAGCTTTAGGGGCCTGGTCAAACAAACAAACAACAACTTTACCTCTCAGAAATAAGATATGGGTTTTTTTTTTTTTTTTTTTTTTTTTTTTGAGATGGGGTCTTGCTGTGTCACCCAGGCTGGAGTGTGGTAGCGAGTTCACTGCAGCCTCTGCCTCCCGGGTTCCAGTGATTCTCTCACCTCAGCCTCCCCAGTAGTTGGGATTACAGGCACGAGTAATCCTGGCTAACTTTTTATAATTTTATATTTATATTTTTACGGGCTAATTTTTTGTATTTTTAGTAGAGATGGGTTTTCACCACGTTGGCTAGGCTGGTCTCAAACTCCTGACCTCAGGTGATCTGCCACATTGGCAGGGCTAGTCTCGAACTCCTGACCTCAGGTGATTCCCCCCCCCCGCCTCGGCCTCCCAAAATGCTGGGATTGCAAATGTGAGCCACTGCACCCAGCCAGAATTAAGACATTCTGTTCCTTTCATTTAGATCAAGGAAGCAACATGAAGGCACAGTTTCAAAAACCCTAGAGCACTGTGAAAAAGAATTCCCTAGTTCTTTTACCGTAGAGAAGAAAAGGACTGGTAATTGCTGTTCTATATCTTTGTTTTTGTTTGTTTTTGGGGTTTGTTGTTGTTGTTGTAGTTGTTGAGACAGAGTCTTGCTCTGTCATCCAGGCTGGAGTGCAGTGGCACAATCTCAGCTCACTGAAACCTCCGCCTCAGCCGGGCGCGGTGGCTCATGCCTGTAATCCTAGCACTTTGGGAGGCCAAGGCCAGTGGATCACCTGCAGTCGGGAGTTCCAGACTAGCCTGACCCACATGGAGAAACCCCGTCTCTACTAAAAATACAAAATTACCTGGGCGTGGTAGTGCATGCCTGTAATCCAAGCTACTCAGGAGGCAGAGGCAGGAGAATCACTTGAACCTGGGAGGCAGAGGTTGCAGTGAGCCGAGATCATGCTATTGCACTCCAGTCTGGGCAACAAGAGTGAAACTCCATCTCAAAAAAAAAAAAAAAACTCCACCTCCTGGGTTCAAGCAATTCTCCTGCCTCAGCTTCCCAAGTAGCTGGGATTACAGATACCCACCACCATGTCTGGCTAATTTTTGTATTTTTGGTAGAGACAGGGTTTCGCTATGTTGGCCTGGCTGGTCTCGAACTCCTGACCTCAGGTGATTCACCTGCCTTGGCCTCCCAAAGTGCTGGGATTACAGGCGTGAGCCCCTGTGCCCAACCTGGGGTCTTTTCTTTTCTTTTCTTTTTTCTTTTGTGGGGGACAGGATCTTGCTCTGTGGCCCAGGCTGGAGTGCAGTGTTGTGATCATGGCTCGCTACACCCTCAATCTCCCGGGCTGAAACATTCTTTTCACCTCCCTCCCCCAAGTAGCAGGGACTACAGAAACACACCACCCCACCTGGGTGATTTTTTTTTTTTTTTTTGCATTTTTTGTAGAGATGGGGTCTTGCTATGTTGCCATGTTGCCCAGGCTGAACTCGTGGGCTCAAGAAATCCTCCCACCTCGGCCTCCCAAAGTGCTAAGATTACAGGCATGAGCCACCGCGCCCGACCTGTAGTTCTATATTAAAAACAACTGACATTCACTAAATGATCATTATGTACCAAACACTGTGCTAAATAATTTTCATGTTATTTCTTATTTGATCAAAAAATTCATAATGTACAAGACGCTTAAGAAGCTGGTAATATTATGACCTTGGTTAATAGAGACTAAGTGAGAGGTGGAGAAGGTAAGTAATTGCCTACCATTTTAACATTAGAAGGGAACTTTGGAATCCAAAACCACTCTTCTGATTTTCTAGGATTTGCCATGATACTTGTGTTAAAGAGTTAGAACTGGAAATTTTAAATCTCTGCTGTTTCTGTTACTTCATGCTGCTTTATTCTCAAACTCACGTAAAATATCTCCATGCTGCAGAAATTATACACACATACACATACACATACACACACAGAAATCATATATATATAGGGTACATTAGATGTGTGTGTATAGTGTGTGTGTGTATATATATATATAAAATTTCTGTGTTTATCTATTTCTGTGTGTATGTATATATATACTGTGTGTATATATATATGCGTGTATATATATACACACATGGTATGTATACACACACACATATACACACATACACACACACATATATATATATACACACACACACAGAGGGAAAGAAAGAGATGATGGCAACGGTTCTTCCAATTCAACAATGGATAAGGTGAGGGAGATGAGAATGTGTTTGATTCCAGGCACCTCTGTACTTTAAAATTTGTTTATTTGTTTGTTTGTTTATTTTTGAGGCAGAGTTTTGTTCTTGTTGCCCAAGCTGGAGTGCAATGGCACGATCTCAGCTCACTGCAACCTCTGCCTCCCAGATTCAAGCGATTCTCCTGCCTCAGCCTCCCGAATAGCTGGGATTACAGGTACACACCACTGTGCCAGGCTAATTTTGTATTTTTAGTAGAAATGGGGTTTCGCCATGTTGGTCAGGCTAGTCTCAAACTCCTGACCTCAGGTGATCCACCCACCTCAACCTCCCAAAGTGCTACAATTACAGGTATAAGCTACCACGCCCGGCCTAAAATTGATTTTAAAATATCCCAACAGCAGCCAAGTACATATTCATCTCAAGCACAAATGGAACATTCTTCAGGATAGACCATACGCTAAGCTATAAAATAAGACTCAAGATAAAGGAATCAAAATCATAGAGTATGCTAACTATAATAGAATTAAATTAGAAATCAATAACAGAAG